>NC_091634.1:45815927-46118957 GCF_027580195.1 Bos mutus
TATCATCTCTTCCCATCATGCTCATGAAAATCATATCCTATGAGAGCCACATTAAATACCATCTATTAAAAGCCCTCCAGTGCCTCCTCCCCCACCCCCCATAGATGTTATTTTCCCCCTTCTGCCCCTTCTTTTCATGCCCTCTTCTCTTGGTAAGAGCCTGCAGGCACCTTCATTACTGTACTTGTATTATAGTCATTTGACTGTTTATCTGACTTAAAATCAAGGTTGTTAAGGGCCTGGGACTTTATCTAGCTAGGATTGGGCAGTGCCTGGCACAAAACAGGCACTCAGGAAGCATTTATTGAATTTTGCTTCTTTGAATTGAAAATGGGATTTGACATTATTTTGGCCACTGTGTTGCTGGCATAATGGAGTGGAAGGGATTAGCTCATCCAATTGCAGTCAATGGAGCAGGTCTGGTGGCAAGGCCACACCCTCGGGGCACGGCTGGCAGGTGGAGAGTGGCGTTAGGTCTGTGAGGCTGCGAGGCTAGTCTGTATCAGTGAAACCTTCAGGAAGTAGGTCTGAAAAGAGAGAAAAGTAGGGCTTCCTAGAGCTTCCCACACATCCGAGAGGCTAAGCAAAGAGCCCAGAGCAATTCAATTGCTGATTGTCCTGGGCCTCCAGGGAGCCCAGGGCTGAGAAGGGCGTCCGATAGCATCACCGTGCCCCAGTTCTCCGGAGTGAATCAGGCTCTGATGCACTGGCAAAGGGCCTTCATCACGAGCCCCATCTCGCAGGTTCCGTACGGACGAGCTTTGTCATTTCTCTGAGGGAATCACTGCCATTTCTCTTCCAAGCTCAAAGCAGCTCCCCCTACCCCATCTAGCCCTCATGAGATGACGATTTAAACAGCTCCAATGACCAGGTTTCAACAGGTGAGGAGAACTGAATAAACAACAGTGACCCAAATAACCTGAGTGGCACCGATGCTTTCTTGAAGCCAGTGGAAGTTTTGCCAAATTAAAGGATGTCAGGATGAGATACTATGAATATCAGTTTCCTTCTCTCTGGCAGTGGAGAGGATTAATTAAATGCTTGTGAAATGCTTTAAAAATTTAAGCTGTTAAGAATTATTGTTCTGTGTAATACGGAAAAAATAGAATTCTTGGCTCATTAAAGCTGTAATGTTTTAAGCCTGAGTGCTTTTTCCAGGATATCTTTGAGGGCTACATTTTTATTAAAAGGAGGGGAGAAGGAGAAAGAGAAGAAATGTTTCTATAATTTGCATACACACGTGCTGGAAAAATCAACCTGATTAATCAGTGTTTCTGTTGATTAAGACATGAGCTGTGAGAAGGTGTTTCTTATTGCCTACCAAAGAGACAGTTACTAGGAATCAAGTGTTCAAACATGCAGGGACAGTTTATCAGCAGACACGCACTTGCTTTCTCTCAATGGATTCAGGGATTCCAAGGCTGTGAGACTGAATGCATGTAAACATGGAGTTCCATGTGCTTGGATGGCCTTTTCCATCTTAACATCAGCACGAGGCAACATTCTCCTGCCTTCGCTCTGTTGGCAGATTTGCCCAGGGATGCCTTTGCTTTGTTTCCAGAGGTTCTGTGATATTCAAAAGAGCACCATCCTCAGTGGACCCTTGCCTCTCTTTCAACCCACACTGACTAAGGTCTTAGACTTCCTTTTGTGTCTGTACTCCTATTGTTGCTGCAACAAATGACCACAAATGCAATGACTTAAAACAGCAATGTATTCTCTTACAGTTCCAATGTCAGCAGTCTAAAATCAGTCTCTCTGGGCTAAAGTCAAGGTGCTGGAAGGGCTAGTTCCTTCTGGCGGATCCAGAGGAGGATCCGCTTCCTTGCATTTCCAGCCTTCTGGAGGCTGTTTGCATTTCCTGGCTTGTGACTCTTTCCTGGCTCACCCTGATCACTGCTTCCCTCCTCACACCTCCTTTTATCAGACTTTCCTGCTTGCCTCTTTCTTTAGAAGACCCTGTGATTACACAGGATGCCCCGGACAGTCCAGGATAATCTCCTCATCTCAAGACCCTTAACTCAATCATACCTAGGATAATCTCGTCATCTCAAGATCCTTAACTCCATCATACCTGCAAAGTTCCCCTCCCAACATTACAGGGCCGGGGGGGGGGGGGGAGATTGTTGCATTTGGGGGATCATTATTCTATCTACTACAGCCTCCATCTGCCGGACCCCTTCTGGTTTTTTTTTTTCCTGTCAAGTCAGGCTCTGTTCTAAATGTTTACCATGGATAATTTTCACACTCACCCTAGAAGAGGGGTTCTGTTAACTAAAGATAAGGAAACTTGGACGCAAAAAGTTAGATTACTTGCCTGGGGTCACTAATCTAGTACTCAAGCCTAAACCTCAGAGACTTTGTCCTTAAAGACTTTTATTGACTTTACTGTTTTTAATTATAAAAGTAGGGACTTTTCTGGCAGTCCAGCTTTCACTGCTGTGGCCCCAGGTTCAATTATTGATCGGGGAATTAAGTTCCTGCAAGCCACTCAGCTTGGCCAAAAAAAGAAAAAATTATAAAAGTCAAGCAATATAGGTGATTAAAAATAATTCAAATGAAAATCCTTCTCCCTCTCCTTCACCCCATCATTAGCCATATCCTAACAGTTCTTGTCAACTATAGTGTTTCCAGTAATCACCCCACACCTTAATGTTATAATATGCCTTAATTTTTCAATTAACATAGAGAGTTGTAGGTAGTTGTTCGGATAATATAATGTATACCTTTACTAATTCTTCTACAATTATTCAAATGAAAATGCTGAATTTAAAAATTCTCATAAAAGACCTCAGAGCTCTGGAGAAGAATTCACGTGTAAATACTTGAAGATCAATGTACCTTTGTTGAAATACACAGGCAAAGAGTGAAGGCCTTGGAGCCAGGTGGGCCTGATTGTCAGCTTTAACTTCACTCGTTATTATTAGGTACCCTTGGAAAAGTTACTTTTCCTCTGTATTTCAGTTTCCTTATCCATATGATCGGAGAAGGCAATGGCACTCCACTCCAGTGTTATTGCCTGGAGAATCCCAGGGACGGGGGAGCCTGGTGGGCTGCCGTCTATGGGGTTGCCCAGAGTCGGCCACGACTGAAGTGACTTAGCATATCCATATGATAAGCCCTTCATATATGTTGTTAGCTTTAAAGTAACTAACCTGTAAATTCAAGCACGTTAGGAGTCCAATAAATGCTAGTTCTTCCAAGAAAGAAGGAACAAATGTCTTCTAACAAGGAATGAAAACATATGAACTAAAAATCGTAAACAGATTTCCTAGACAGCCAAGGTTTTAGGACATGGTCCTTGTCTAGTATTTACTCATTTGCTCAGCAAAAATGTTGAGAGCTCTCTATGGCATTGTGGGAGGCCTCGATAGGGACACAGTGGTGACTGTGCTGTGCTCCTCCCTGTAAAAGAAAGGCCTAGTGTATTCCTTAGCACAGAACAGGAAATCAACACAGGCGTTTTAAAAAGTCTAACTTCTGGTGACTATAAAGAAAAGATTTGGATCTGTGGAAATAAGTATGTGTGTATTGGGAGGTCAGGGGAGGCAGGGATTGTATCAAGAGCTCTGGATGGGATGGACACTAATTGCGTTTCATTGATGTAAGACTGATATCTGGAAAGTAATTATTCTTAATACCACTCATCCCCACAGACTGCCAGGTACTTAAAGACCTAAATGATTTTCCTGCTTCTTGCAAAATTTAGTGCCTAGCACATAACATTTTTTGTGAAGAAAGAGATTAAAGAAAAAAGTTGTGGATGAATGCACCTCCTGATCACTGAGGACCTTTCGGCAGTTAGTCCCTACCATGTTTTGGGGTATTTATGTTGTAGCTCCAATTTCTTCTCCACCTGGTTTGTTAGAATTTGTTTTGGATGCTGTTTAATACATTCACCACCCCCAGACAGGAACTGACTGTCAACAGGTGTGTCTGATAAAGAAAACATTGTTTCTGCTTTGCGTTAGACATGTCTGACATGTTGGGACCTGCTTCCCTTCTCAAAGCTGATAGGAATCTAGTACTTGGGAGGGAGGCATGCTTGCCTGTTTCAAGCCAAGAAAGGCTCCTGGTTTGGCTCGCGGCAGAGCTCAGCTTGGAAGGGAATGCTAATATGTCTTCAGAGCTATCCATGTTGGTTGAATGATAAATGGGTATTAACGAGCTAACGTAAGAGAAGATATTAATAGCAATAGTTTCCTGGGCAAAAGATATCTATGATTGCCTGGAAACAAACACAGCCCATCAGTGATCCGGGAATGATGGTTTTGGCCTTGTGAACCAATCTGTACAAAAATAATTGTATTGACATTAGACACTTAGAAATGAAGTGTATTGTCTTAACTGGTTTTGCCAATTTTTATGGTGTTATCTGGAATCACATGTAATCGTGCAAAAGACAAGTTGCTTTGACTGTATGGAGGGCAGCCAGTGTGCCTTGAATAGCACTAGCACATTCATCAAGTGAGTCAGTGAACTAGTAGAGGCTTGATGGAGGAGGAGTTTGAGAAACAGACCTTCCAAAAACTTGTGGATTTCAGAGGCCCATACAGAAAGCTATCAGTTAGAGCAGGAGCAGGAAAGGGACTTAACAAAGGCAGGATTTGTACTTTGGAAAAATGACTGGTGACTGGGAGAGGAGAAGGTGATGCTAAGTTGAGGCTAAGGCTTTGAGCTTTGGGGGAGCATCTGGAAAGGTACTGTTGCATTGTATTGTTGTATTGGAGGGGCAATAATGAGTTGGGAATTTCGTATAACTGAGGACTTCCCTGGAGAAGGCGATGGCACCCCACTCCAGTACTCTTGCCTGGAAAATCCCATGTACGGAGGAGCCTGGTAGGCTGCAGTCCATGGGGGTCGCTGAGTCGGACACAACTGAGCGACTTCACTTTCACTCTTCACTTTCATGCATTGGAGAAGGAAATTGCAACCCACTCCAGTGTTCTTGCCTGGAGAATCCCAGGGACGGGGAAGCCTGGTGGGCTGCCGTCTATGGGGTTGCACAGAGTCGGACACTACTGAAGCGACTTAGCAGCAGCAGCAGAGGAATTCCCTGGCCATCTGGTGGTTAGGACTCGGCGCTTGCACTGCCAGGGGCCTGGATTGGATCCCTGGTCAGGGAACTAAGATCCTGCCAGTTGAGTGGTGTCTCCAAAAAAGCAGAAACTAGAAAATATATATATTATTATTATAAAATTTGAATTCATATTTCTTAAGAACATTGGTGTGCCAAAGATTTACACAGGTGCGCCTGAGTGCTCTTAATCCATAGAACAGTTTAAAACAGTCATACAAGAGAATGTGGGAGAAAGAATATGTATATGTATGGATTTTTGGCAAATTTCCATGTGAAAGAAATAATGATATCCAATTTTGAACATGATTCAGTTATTAAAAATCATGGACTAATGCAGTCAGTCAGAACACTTTCTACTTATTCCACTTGCTCCTACTTCATCTCTTGGTAAAATCTCACCAGACATCATGGAAAGAATAGTTCTTTTTGAGAAGATGTCAATAAGTTGGTCTCAGACCTATATTAAATGTCAAGTTACTGTGAATTTATATAAGATCCCCAAATCTAGATACTATGATCAGTGTCTGCTTTATTCATGATTAGCAAAGAAGAAAGTCACATCATTTCCTATCACTAAAGTCTTTATTATGGGTCACCTACAGGATTAGCACTTTACATTCCTTTGGAGCAGAGGAAATTGCCATTTGATGTGATTCAAGGGGACTAGGTAGGCTGAAATATTTTCCCCATCTGGCCTGAAAATATTTGGCACTCATCCTGAAATCCCATCAAGTAGAGGACTATTTGGGTTGGCTTTAGAATTTATAGAAATGCTTTTCTTTAGATTAACTGTCATGGAAGCAGAGTTGACTCCCTATTGAGAAAAGGATGTGTAGTTACTTCACAGTGGAGCTAATTTCCTTCCAATGTTTAAAACTTTAATAGCGCGTTCATGTCCCACCCATATCTGTCAGCCATTCATACCCTCAGTAGGAATGAACTAAACCAGATTAAGCCCCTCCCGAATCTAGATGAAATTAGTGGGGATGAAATTATTCTCATGAGCTAGTTTTGTATAAAAGGGAAGGGAGAGAAGGAAGCAGTAGTTTCAACTTTTCTATAGGAGAGCAGGTACCAACCTAGCCAAGAAAATGAAGTTCAAGAATTCCAGAAACAGAAGTTGCTTCTGACACTTCGTGAGTGAGTTGTGGCGTCTTCAGGCAACACTTTGTACTGGGCACTCCTGCAGGTTAAAAGAATCCACAGATTTATAAGGTACTCCAGCACGGGGCCAAAGGTATTAGTGTCATTTTTGGATGGGCAAAATGCTGTTGATTAATGGTCTAACAGGGAGAAGGGACAGGGATACGAGGGGCCAAAATTTGATTTTGGCAAAGCATGATGTTTGGAATTTTGATTGCCACAAAACAATATGCACTGTAACTTATGAGCAATTCAAAGGATTTTCAAGGATAATTTTGATTATACTTACTTTTTTTTTAATGGGCAGAGTTTAAACCCTAACTCTGGTAAGCTGTGATGTCACTATATGGTAAGCCTATCTACACATTTGTATGTACCATATGTTTGTTTCATGTCTAACTCTAAAAATTAAAGAAAGGTAGAACGTTCTTCAGACTCTGATGAGACACAAATCAAATCTCAATGGGAGAGGAAGGTAAAGTTTAAAAACTGAGGGAATCTGGGAGTCTCTCTGCTCTCCCTTCTAAGAAAATACCAGGTTTTCTTTGAGACCAATGCTCTCAGCTCTCTTTATAAAGAGGTAGCTTTTGCAAAGGTAGAGAGAATTGTGTCCCACTGGCTTACATCATTCCATGTTTGCTCAGTCACTCAGTCATGTATGACTCTGCGCAGCCCCTTGGGCTGTTGCTTGCCAGGCTCCTCTGTCCATGGAACTTCCCAGGCAAGATTACTGGAGTGGGGTGCCATTTCCTACTCCAGGGGATCTTCCTGACCCAGGGATTGAGCTCGTGTCTCTTGCATCTCCTGCATTGGCCAGCTGATTCCTTACCTGTGGGTCATTTGGGAAGCCTTCCTCATTTCATCTTTTAAAAATTCATTTTATTGAAGTATAGTTGATTTACAATGTTGTGTTAATTTTTGCTGTATCATAAAGTGATTCAATATATATATATATATATATATACTTTTTCATATTATTTTCCATTATGGTTTATTATAGGATGTTGGATATAGTTCTCTGTGCTAAAAATAGGACTTTGTTGTTTATCCATTCTATATGTAATAGTTTGTACTTGCTAATTCCAAACTCCCAATCCATCCCTCCCCCTTGGCAACCACAAGTCTGTTTTCTATGTCTGTGAGTCTGTTTCCTTGATAAGTTCATTTGCGTCATATTTCAGATTCCACACTTAAGTGATATCATATGGTATTTTCTTTCTTTCTTTCTTGGCTTACCATGATAATCTCTAGGGCCATCCATGTTGCTGAGCCCTGGTGGCTCAGAGGGTAAAGCACCTGCCAAATGCAGGAGATCGGGGTTCGATCCCTAGGTCGGGAAGATCCCCTGGAGAAGGAAATGGCACCCCACTCCAGTACTCTTCCCTGGAAAATCCCATGGACGGAGGAGCCTGGTAGGCTTACAGTCCATCCATGTTGCTACAATGACATTATTTCTTTTTTATGGCTGAATAGTGTTTCATTCATACTTATCTTTTTTAGTTTATTGAATTCTATCTTAAAAGTATGTACCATATTCCATCTTGTAATGTCCAGTTTTGCCTTAATTGAATTGAAATTGACAAACCTCAAAATGACTGGTGAAAAAAAAAAAAAAAACCTGGGTTTTCCTCATTAATTCCCCTACTAGGCTCTGTTCTCTATGACTCCAGAAAATCTGCTAGAACACACATCTCTGCTCCACCCTAAACAGGGGTGGGCTAAGATAGGGTGGGGTGAGGCAGGGCCAGGCCTGTGGGGAATGACCCACAACCTCCTTCCTAAGTCCTGGGCTTCTATTTCCAGCTTCTTTCTGCACATTCCCCAGGTACTTCAAACCTAAGACCTCCAAAACAAGAATTTATTTTTCTTTGTTTCCTCCCTGTCCATCACCATTTACCAAGCTAAAAATCTCAGGATAGGCTTTAGAGCAGAGCATGGAAGAAGGGCTTGGGGTTTGAATCCTGCCTCTGCCACTTAGTAGCTCTGTGACCTTAGGCAAGTTATTTGACCTCTTCATGCCTGGGTTGCCTCATATATCAAATGGGGATGCTAATGGTATTGCTTTATGGAGTTTTTGTGAGGGGTAATGAGGTAATGCATGTGACTGAAACAGAGTAGATGCTTAAGATGGTCACTAGTACAGTCTATCAGGTCACAAGAGAGTCAGACACAACTTAGTGACTAAATAACAACAAAAACTCTTCCTACTATATTTTTGTCATTATCACCAGCCTCAGCTCTTTGATCTCCACATCCTACCCTCCCTAAATCCACCTGATTGCTCTCTAGATCCAATAGTCTCTCCAAGACTCTCAACATGTCTGTTGCTAGCTCTTTGGTTCAGGCCTTTATTTCTTGCCTGGACCCAAGTGTTTTCTCTGGTCACCCTTTGCTCATTTTGGCCAGTTTTAGCCAAACTCTACCTCCCCGTCACACTGTGACTTAGACACACATTTTCCTTTTGTGATTGTCCCTTCCATATCTGACCTCAGTTTGGAAGGATTTTTCATTTTCCTCCTTCTATCTTTTAGCTGAGGCTCAGTTCCAAGTTTATTCCCGAGTGAATGAATCCTTTCTTGGCCTCACTAGCTTGAGAAGTGCTGTCCATTACATAATTTGGGCACCTTGGCCCACAAAACCCAGCAGTCTCTGAATTTCATTGACTTTTTCAGCATCACTGTTTATACCACTTACCTGTAACTTGTGCCCCCAGTTCCTTCTCTTACCCCCCAGAAAAAAATTTGCAGTGGAGTTGTTTTCCATTCTAGGAATTGGGCAAGGTTTTCTTCTGAAATAGGGCTTCACTGGTGGCTCAGATAGTGAAGAACCTGCTTGCAATGCAGGAGACCAAGTTCAATTCCTGGGTTGGGAAGATTCCCTGAAGAAGGAAATGGCTACCTACTTCAGTATTCTTGCCTGGAGAATTCCATGGACAGAGGAGCCTAGTGAGCTACATACAGTCCATGGGGTGGCAAAATCGGACACGACTGAGCAACTAACTCACTTTCACCTGAAATGCCTTTCATCTTTTTCAAGTCCTGCACTTTCCAGTAAGTCACCCCCAACCCCCAACCCCCAACTGGTTCAGTTCAGTTCAGTCACTCAGCCATCATGTCTGACTCTTTGCGACCCCATGGACTGCAGTCAGGCTTCCCAGTCCATCACCAACTCCCAGAGCTTGCTCAAACTCGTATCCATCGAGTCAGTGATGCCATCCAACTGTCTCATCCTCGTTATCCCCTTCTCCTCCCACCTTCAATCTTTCCTAGCATCAGGGTCTTTTCCAATGAGTCCGTTCTTTGCATCAGGTGGCCAAAGTATTGGAGTTCCAGCTTCAGGATCAGTCCTTCCAATGAATATTCAGGACTGATTTCCTTTAGGATTGACTGATTTGATCTCCTTGCAGTCCAAGGGACTCTTAAGAGTCTTCTCCAACACCACAGTTCAAAAGCATCAATGCTTCAGTGCTCAGCTTTCTTTATGGTCCAATTCTCACATCCATACATGACTACTAGAAAAACCGTAACACGGACCTTTGTCAGTAAAGTTAATGTCTCTGCTGTCTAGGTTTGTCATAGCTTTTCTTCCAAGGAGCAAGTGTCTTTTAATTTCATGGCTGCAGTCACCATCTGCAGTGATTTTGGAGCCCAAGAAAATGAAGTCTGTCACTGTTTCCCCATCTATTTGCCATGAAGTGTTGGGAGTGGATGCCATGATCTTCGTATTTTGAATGTTGAGTTTTAAGCCATCTTTTTCACTCTCCTCTTTCACTTTCATCAAGAGGCTCTTCAGTTCCTCTTTGCTTTCTGCCATAAGGGTGGTGTTATCTGCATATCTGAGGTTATTGAAATCTCTCCCTGCAATTGCAATTTGATTGCAGCTTGTGCTTTACCCAGTCCAGCATTTCGTATGATGTACTTGTTAAATGAACAAGGTGACAATATACAGCCTTGACATACTCCTTTCCCAATTTGGAACCATTCCATTGCTCCATGTCCAATTCTAACTGGTTAATTCCTTCTAATCCTTAAGTTCTTTACTTAGTCACCTGTCATATTATATACCTGGCCTGTTACATACCTTCTTAGCACCAGGGACCGTCTACCACCCCCTTTTTGGTAACATTTTCCTCAGTTGTAGTCATAGATTTGTAAGACTGATGTTTTATGTTCCCCACTAGATAATATTTACATGAATGTAGGACTAGTGGCTCTGTACTCCTAGAACCCAACACTGTGTTGAAGAATGAATAAAAAATGTCTTCACTCAGTAAACTCCAAGCCCGACCAAGCAATGTATAACAGAACCTGTCAGAATTTATTGTTGAAGAAATTACTGCAGGGGCCTATATAATTCACCCAAGTTCTTCAAGTGACTTTTGGGCTTTGGGGACCAGCATATTAGTAGTATAGCTTGCGGTTAAGAACACGTGGTTTTTTACTTTCCCAACCTCAAGAAACACTGTGCTAATGGTCCTGGAGGAAGAGAGTAGCCACAAAAAGCAGGTACTAGGTTGAGAACAGAAGTATCAACAGACACAGTCTACAGATTTGTTGGGGGAAGCTGGAAATTAACAGCTTGCATTAGTACCTAAAGATATTAATAACTGTGTGCCTCTCACTTTCAAGCCGAAAGTTTTGTGTTCTCAGGGGCACTTGCATAAAAGCTTCCCATCTAAAATGATTTCCTATTGATAGGAACTTGGACACAATGCGAGACTATTCCCTGGTGCTTTCTAAAGTCTCATATAAAAAGTACTTTTTGTTTTCACACAATACTATTTTTATGGAGGCTCTTACATGGAAATCCAGTTTAAGGTCTGACACTAGCCTTTGCTTTGGTATATACTTTAAGTACCCTGAATGACTTTCATTTCTTAGGAAAAGAAAACCCAGAGTCTCATTCAGCTTCCAGAAGAGGACACGGGGAAGGGCGTGCCACTACCCACTTTTCAGCTAAAATAAGCTTTTGAAACTCGTTCCGCTTTTGCTGAAGGGGCTTGGACCTCTTCCCCTTTAGGGGTGGGGGCCCAGGTCGGTGGCTAAGGCAGCCCGTTTCTTTTTCCTTTGGGAAAGAGTGGAGTTGCGAAGAGCCGGAGGAGGCGCTGTGTGAAAACAGCAAACAAAACAGGAATGGGTAGACAGCGGGGTCGCCGCGCGGGACGACCCCTTGGGCCGCGGAACAAAGCCCCGCAGGGGGCGCGCAAACCGGGTACCAGACGGGGCAGGGAAGCCCTGCTCCTCCCCAGGAGGGGACGGTTGCGGGGCATGAGCGCGATGTTCAAGTATTTGTTGGTCGCGAGGTCTTCAGTCACAGCAACTGTGCCCGCAGAGCCCGGGCGCCAACCGCCACCCTCGATACCCAGCACCTCGACCCGCGAAAGTCGCCGCCGGCTGCGCGAGCGCCTCTGCGCCTGCGCGCCCGTGGAAGCCCCGCCCCCTCCGGGCCACCGGCGCGCGGGGCCGCGCCTCCTCATGGCGGCCGCCGCAGTGTGTGGTATTTAGCGGGAGCGCGCGGCGGGCTCGAGGACGCGCGAAACGGCGGCGGCGGCGGCGGCCAGGGGGGAGCCGGGGCGGCCGTTGCGGGGCGCACTCTCGAGCGGCAGCGGCGGCCCAGAGTGTCCCGTCGGTGTTGGCACGAGGAGGCGGCGGTGGCGCTGCCCGCGGTGGCGGGGGTTGGCGGCGGCGACAGAGCGCGTTTGAGCCAGGACCGGGGTCCGAGGCGCGCTCTCCGCCCACAGGTAAGTGGGGCCCGGCCTGGAGGGAGGAGCCGGCCGCGAGGGGCTCCGCGGGAGGAGGACTTCCAGGCCCGGTCATGGCGGCGGGCGGGAAGGTCGGCCGGGCCGGGTCGCGCCGCCCGGGAGGGGGTGCGGGCAGCCCCCGGACTTGGCCGCCTTTGTCTCGGCCCGAGCCCGGCGGCCCGGCCGAGCGCCGCCCCCCGCCCCTCCCCTCCCCTGCCCGGCCCTGCCCGCGGAGGCGAGCCGGCTCGCCCCCGCCCCCGGCTCCCGGGGCCCGGCAGGCCCGCGCCGGGGGTCGGCCCCTCGCGGCCGGGCGAGGGCGGGGAAGGGCCTCCTCGCCGACCGGCCCGGCCCCCGCGCGCCTGGGAGGCGGGCCTGGCTGGGGGAGGCGCCCGGCGCTCCCTGCGCCCGGGTGCCGGCCTTTGTTGTGAAGGGTCCCGGGGTTTGCGGCCAACATGGCGGAGGTCAGCTGAGTGCGGGCAGTGGCCGGCCCTTCCCTCCGGCCCCTCCCCGCACCGGCCCGGGGGCAGGACGGGGCGACTCAGCCGTCCTTGGCCTCCCCTGCCTGCCCCCGACCCCGGGAGCGGTCGTCCCCGATTGCGCTGCGTTCTTTCCCGCTCCGGCCTGCGCTTTCATTGTGCGGTGGGAAGAATGCAGCCTCCTCCCTTGTTTATGTCGTTAGAGAGGAGATCGCGTGAACGATTTGCCAGGGAAGCTCCAGCTTTTTATTGTAAACCTTGGTTTTCCTGGGTTTCGTTTGTCGGGTAGTTTTGGGCCTTTCTGGACGCTCCCAGATTTATTATTTAGGAATGTGGATAATCTGGGCCACAGCGTTGCGTAGGTTTTTCTTTTCCCGTTCCTGGAAAGATTGAGAATTTGCTCTGACATCCAGAGAAGTCCAGTTTGTGTGTTCGGAAAATCAGATGGTGTAGCCGATTTGTCAAAGTCGTAGAAGCCGTGAGCACGGATATAGGGCAGGGACCGGACTGCCCGTTTTTAGCTGTTGAACATTTACCATTTCTTGATAAGGGGCTGTCAAGGGTAAATTGTTAACTCTTGCAGCAGTTGAACGTTGAGAGCGCGGACTCTGAAGTCAGACTACATGCTTTGGTTCCAGTCCTGCCCCACCAGTTTGTGACCTTGGGCAAGATACTTAACCTCTCTTTCTTTAGTTGCAAAATAGGGGTAATAACAGTACCTACCTCATAGGATTGTTGGGAGAATTGATGAGATAGTAGGTGAGGGGCTTAAGGTTTAGAGCAGTGGCAGGCCCATGGTAAGTGCTCAGTAAATGTTTGCTGCCAAGGCTGTTGTTTAATAACTAAATTTATGAGATTATTTTGGCATGTTGGATATGTTGGAACTGCAAAGGTTTTCTTTTAGTGCATTTTGTTAGTTCGTAAAAATGAAAACAAGAGGTTTAGATGATAAATGTCCAGGCATTTGAAGATGATGGCTTTGGAAAATTTCTGTAGTAAGACATCTGGGTAAGTCTTGTGTGATCTAAAACTTAATCAAATTCATGGGTCAGTTTGCTTTTGAGGTCTTAACTTAGAAAAGTGAAACAGTGAGTTTCTGAGTGTTAGGTGTCTATGGTGTCACCGTCTCGTTTGGACATTACTGAAGAGCAGAGTGTAGTGTGGTGATAAATGTAATAATCTGGTAATTTTGTTTGGGAGATACTGGCTTAAATTGTGGAGGAGAGGATTTTGGTTAGCTGTTAGAAGTTCATGACAAGTAGATTTTGACCTCAAATGGAGTGTACAAATTGTGTAGTTTTTTTGTTCTGGGAATTAAAATATACAACAGACATTTGTGATCTGGAATAATTAGTTGCAATCCTAAAGTTGGTTTTGCCAAAATATTTTCTTTAACTCTTTCATAGAATTGCTTTGCATGACCCCTCTTGACACTTTGCAGCGTAATTGAACATTTAATAATATTTTAAGCTGAAGTACAATTTAAATGATAGATGAGGAACTTTTCGGGATAAATGTTACACAAGCTACAAATTCAGAAATTTAATTCAATTTAGTGTAATGTATTCTCTCTAAGCTTTGGGAAATTTTTACAAAATTGTTGTAGAGCAATATCTATAATTAAAAAGAACGTTAGGCTACGATTAATTGAAGTTACAAAGGAAACATCTAGCTATGGCAACAGTGACGTAATATGGAGAATAGGATTTTATTTTCAGCTTATACAGTGTTTAGAAAACAGGTCTTACATAAGGAGGGTAAACAAAGTTCAGTAAATTTGCAGAGCAACAACTTTGTATTTTGAAGGAATCAATTTACTTGGTTTCTAGAGATTGAAGTTTTTCTTGGCTTAGATCTGTTTTACAGACTTCAGTTATAATTATGAAATGTCCATATACGTCTTATAAAATGTTTTAAGTTTGGTTATTTTTGCTCTAGACCTCACTACAAACAAAATCAGTATATGAAAACCTCAGACTTCCTACCCACCCCTAAAGAAAAACCTAGGTATAAACTTTTCCTCCCTAAAAAAATCCTTAACGGTTTCTTTAAGAAAGATTTTTCTAATGCATTTTGAGTCATTTGGTTTTCCATGGCTAGAGTTTCTATTGCAAAAGGGCAGGGATTGTGGTCTTTTATTCCTATATCCTCAGTGGCTGACACTCAGTACAGACTTGTTTCCTGACCTACTACTTCTATTAATATATTCTTATGACACTCAGATTTCTTTGCTTGTGAAACCTAGACCCATGTATTTTCTTGCTCATAGGTCTTTTTTTTTTTTTAATGACTTCTTTTTAGAACAGTTTTAGGTTCACAGCAGAACTGAACAGAAAGTTCAGAGATTTCCCATATACTCTGCCCTACTCATGCATAACTTCCTCCATTATCAACATCTTCCACTACAGTGATACATTTGTTACAATTGATGTACCTACACCTTATCACTTAAAGGTTATGGTTTACATTATGGTTCACTCTTGGTGTTATGTATTACAAGTTTTGACAAATGATATGTATCCACCGTTAATAGTATCACACAGAAATAGTTTCATTGCTCTAAAAATCCTATGTGGCCTACCTGTTCATCCTCCCTCTTCCTTAACCTCTGGCAAGCACTGATCTTTTTACTGTGTCCATAGTTTTGTCCTTTACAGAGTGTTACGTAACTGGAATCATACAGTATGTGCCTCTTTCACATTGGCTGCTAGTCATGTGCATTTAAGTTTCCTTCATGTCTTTTTGTAGCTTGATAGCTTGGTTCTTTTTTAGTGCTGAGTATTACTGTATTGAGTGTACCAGTTTATCTACTCACCTACCAGAAGACATCTTAGTTGCTGCCATGTCTTAGGAATTATGAATAAAACTGCTGTCGACATCTCTGTGCAGGTTTTTGTATGGACATAAGTTTTCAACTCCTTTGGGTAGATAAATACCAGGGAGCATGATTTGCTGGATATGGTAAGAATGTTTAGTTTCTTTCTTTGTCTGTGCTGGGTCTTAGTTGCACCACGTGGGATCTGTTTAGTCACAGCATGCGAACTCTTAGCTGCAGCCTGTGGGATCTAATTCTCTGACCAGGGATCGAACTCAGGCCCCCTGCACTGGGAGCTCGGGGGTTTTAGCCACTGAAACACTAGGGAAGTCCCCGTTTAGTTTTGTAGTAAACTGCCAGACTGCCTTTCAAGTGGCTCTACCATTTTGCATTCCCACCAGCAATGAATGAGAGTTTGTTGCACCAAGTGCCCGCTAGCATTTGGTGTTTTCAGTGTCCTGGATTTTGCCATTCTAAAAGGTGTGTGGTAGCATCTTATTTTTGTTTTCAACTTGCATCTCCCTGATGACAAGTGATGTGGATCACCTTTTCATACGCTCCTTTACCATCTGTATATCTGATGAGGTGTCTGTTAGGTCTTTTACCCATTTTTTTAATTGACATGTTCATTTTCTTGTTGAGTTTTAAGAGTTGGGCTTTATTTTGGTTAACAGTCCTTTATCAGATACATCTTTTGCAAATGTTTTCTCCCGTTGGTGGTTTATCTTCTCATTCCTTAACCGTGTCTTTCCCTGAAATTTTCCACTTTCACGTACCAAGGTGCTTCCGATTTATGTATCCTGAACTAAAAGCTTTGTTTCCAACCGTCCAAGGCTCTCATCTTCTGTATCAGTTAGTCATAGAGCCCTGATTTTTCTGCTCTCTGGTTATTGCCAGAGATCTGGCATTGCTTCTCTCCCTCGTTTTCACATGGGCATTCAGTCCTCTTCTACTTTCTAAGTATCTATTTGCTTTTGGTCTCTGCCTCCTCCCTTCAGCTTTCCTGCTGTCATTTGAGGGAGCTTTCTAACATAGGTGACTTAAAGCCTTCAGTTTAAAGTCCCAAGTTCCTTGACACTATATAGATAGTAAGTCGACAGTCCCTCCTGAAGCTGGCTTTTGTTACTTTCCTGCCATTTTCAACTACAATACTTGCAAGGGCCTTTGCACACCACATATTCTCTTCCAGCTAAGGTCTGTAATCTCAGCTTGGACATCACTTAACTGATGTGCTCTTCCTGGACGCCCCACCTTGAATTGGATGTCATCTCTCTGTGTTCCCATAGCACTTTCTGCCGGACCCTACTACAAGGTACATTCCACTGAACTGTAATTTTTCTCTTCTGCTTTGCCGTCACAGATATAAACTGCAGTCTCTATGAGGACTTTGCCTTGATCACCCCTGTCTAGAGTTTATTACTGTTGCTGGCATGTAGGTGGTGCTCAGTAGATATTTATTGAATGGCTAATACCTTCACACTGTTTTATTATGCTCTTCTAGCCTTATCCTCCAACATTTCTTCTTTGCCATGCCTGATTAAACTGGATTCTTTTTTGATTCTTGAACATTCTCCATACTTAATTAAATGTCTCTGTGCCTTTTCTCATGATTGTACCTGAAGTCTTTAGATAATCTGTCTGTGCTCCTTTGGGCAGATAACTTACCTCTCTAAGGCTTAGTTTCCATTAGCATGTGAGCATCTACTAAGCATATTGCTGCCCCTTGATCCAGTGTCCTGGCAGCTAGAGGCAGTGTAGCCAAGTGGTTAAGAGCCAGAGCTGGATGTGTGTCTAGCATCTGTTACTAATTGTTTGTGACCTTAAGCTCTGCAAGAGCAGGGACAATGCCTACTGTTGCATTTAAAAGCACATTACTTAACAGAGAAAGTGCTTACATAATTAAAAAAATTAGTTGTTGAATAAGTTACTTAATTTCTCTATTACTACTTACATTCTGGTAAGGGAAGAAAGTAAAATTACAAACTGTGATATATACTATAAAGGAGAAAAGAGTAATGGTGAGAGGGAGTCTTGCTGTGAGAAACGGTGATATTTGCTGTTTAGTTGCTAAGTTGTGTCCAACTCTTGCGACCTCATGGATTGTAGTCCACCAAGATCCTCTGTCCGTGGGATTTCGCAGGCAAGAATAGTGCAGTGGGTTGCCATTTCCTTCTCCCAGGGATCTGGGAGATCTCCCCAGGATCTCCCAGGGATCAAATCTGTGTTTCCTGCATTGGCAGGCGGATTCTTTACCACTGAGCCACCTGGGAAGCCCTGCATTGCTATTTAAGCTATGTTAAAAGGATAAGGAGTTCTTTGAAGGAGAGAAGGGAGAATATGAGGTTGAAGGAGCAGCAGAAGTAAAGACCCTGAGGCAAAAATGAACATGGACTGTTCCAGGAACTGAGAAAAGAGAGTGTTGCTGGATCAAATGGATGAGGGGGAGAGAGAGGCAAGGATCAGATCCTGCAGAGTCAAAGTAAGGAATGTGAATATTAAGGGTACTGAGAAGCTATCAAAAGGTTTTAATTAAAAGAGTAACAATCTTCTTGTAAGATTGCTTTAGTTCTTTGGGGGGGCTTCGCCGGTGGCTCAGGTGGTAAAGAATCCGCCTGCCAATGCAGGAGCTGCAAGACAACGTGGGTTAGATCCCTGGGTTAGATCCCTGGGTCAGAAAGGTTCCCTGGAGATGGAAATGGCAACCCACTCCAGTATTCTTGCCTGGAAAATTCCAAGGATAGAGTAGCCTGGCAGGCTACAGTCCATGTGGTCGCAAAGAGTCAGACACGACTGAGCACAAATGCCTAGCTCTTTAGAGAATAGAAGGCCATTTCTTTGATCAGGCTTCCCTGGCGGCTCAGTAAAGAAATCTGCCTGCACTGCCGGAGACCCGGGTCCGATCCTTGGGTTGGGAAGATCCTCTGAAGAAGTAAGTGGCAACCCACTCCAGTATTCTTGCCTGGACAGGGGAGCCTGGTGGGCTGCAGTCCATGGGGTCGCGAAGAGTTGGACATGACTGCACAACTAACACATTTACTTAGATCAGGAAGCACAGTAGTTGATTATGACCTGGATTAAGGTGGTGGTGGCTGTGAATATGAAGAGAAGTGGATGGATTCGAAATGTATTTTGGGGACAGAATTAACAGGGCTTACTGATGGATTAGATATGAGAGGTGAGGGAAGGAAAGAATTAGGTGGTTTCTGGCTTGAGCAACTGTGAATCATAGTGCTATTTACCAGGAATGAAAGAACTAGGAGGGGGTTCGCAGATAACAATAAAACTCAAAAAACAGAAGGACAGCAAATAAACTTGAAGTTCTGATATGTTGGATTTAAAGGTATCTGTGAGACATCCAGAATGACCAGTGAGGTAGAGGAACATCACAGAAGCCAGATGGGAGATAGTAGAGCATGCTCAGGTGTTAGGGAATGGTCCAGTAGAAAGAGTTGAATGCGGGAGAGAGGGAAAATACAAGTGTGAAGTCCAAGGGGGTGAGAGGACACTGCCCAGAGGCCTGGGTCACTTCTTCCATTCTAAGAGGGAAGGAAGTGGCAGGTCAGCATTTGATGGCTTCTCTTGTATTTTCTAAAGGAGGTATGAGTGAAGCATCAGTTGAGTGTTTAATTGGTTAGTGATCACTGTACTACAGCTGGTTGAAGCATAGCAGAGAGTGAGAAACTGAGCGGAGGGCGGGAGAGAAGATTCTGTAATATGTCACCAGCTGGGACACCTGATGCTTACTGTTCTCAGGAAATTGTAGAATACCTGAAGTATTGCTTCTTTTCCCCTACACTGTAAACTCTTTTGAAGACGTATAGGATAACTACGTATAGAAATGTGCTCAAGATTTTAAGGATACAACTTAACGCATTTCACACACTATTGTGACCAGCTCCCATGTATCCCATTACTTTTATTTTGATTTTTGTGGGGAGGGGGAGTAAGTCTTCTAGAACTCTAGGCTGAAAGATACAGGTAATACAGTTCATTAGGGTTCAATTTATTCTCCAGGTTTGAACCACAGTGACCAAAATGATATTGGCAAAGATCTTTTATTAGGTTTGAGGTTGCCCAGTCGTGTTGAACTTACTTGTGGCTTTTGTTTTTGCTTATTTTGAATACCAGGGGAGTTGGGAGCATGTGAAAATAGAAAAGAAATAGAGGAAAAATCTTTGGAGAATGAATCTATATTTATAAAGCTGGTATTAACCAGTGAGAAATATTTTCTTCGAAAATGAGAAGAATTTAATACCAGTCTTGAATTTTGTAGGAAGGATTGTACTTGTTATAGTTGTTATTGTCATAATTGACAGGCTTAGCCTAGTAATGGTTGATACAGCAAAATTAAGTGTGTTGTACACTAACTTTTGTACTTCAGTTCTTGATTCGACTAAATGAAATAATCTAATTGTTAAAAACTTGCTTTTTCCTGCCTTTGTGTTTTACCTTTTAGCTCTTTTGAGCTCAGCTAAAGTTGAGTTGTGGGGTTTTTTTGTTGTGTCAGGGTCCCTGATTTAGCTTTGTTGGGGACAGCTTTGGATATTTTGTTAATACAGATAGTTTCTGAGTTAATTTCTACAGACATTCTTTTGATTTTGCTTGGAGAGGTGATCAGATAAATTTTGTCTTTTAGAATTAACTTTTAAAGTGCTAAGTTTAAGTTTTTTTTAATATAAACTAAAATATATGTACATGTATTTGAAATATGTAGGGTTTTAAAAATGTGAAGAGGCTGTTTTTTAAATAATTTTTCCCAATAAGTAAGTATTCATCTATTTGAGGCGTTTTAAGAAAAAAAGCAGTAGACAAAATCAACTCTTGATCTCTTAATGTTTAAATTTGTGTGTGAAATCACTAGCAGTTTGCTAGCAGTAACGTGTGGGGACACAAAATAGGCAATAAATTTAAATCCCCAAAGTAATATATATGTTTTATGGAGCATATGAGAAATATATACAGAAATGCAACCCCCACCTTCCTCATGATCATTCATAATGTGGTAATTGAAAAGTGTAACCATTGTGGACATTTTGGTGCAGTTTCTAGTCTGTGTGTGTTACACATTCTTTTAAGATACACATTTTAAAGTCAGTTTCTTTGATCTGACTTAATCATTGTAGATACTTTCCCTCTAAATGATTACTACTTGTCAGTAACTATACATGTTTGAGGGGCTTCCCTAAACTGCGTAATTCCAAATGATGAAATTTGTGTTTATACTCTGTAGTCTATATATTCTTCCATCTTGATATTTTGTGTATGTATTTGTAGTTCCTTGGTCCCAACTCTAGGCTTTGTGATTTCTGGTTCTGAACTTGATCTCCCTTCCCCCCTTTCTAATTCCTTAAGTCTTTAAACCACATTTGGCAATTTGTATGCCCTTCTCGCTTTCTGTCCCATTACATGGTGTGTATGTACATGCGTACATATATAAAAAGACAGCTATCTCTTTTTTCTCTTCTAACATAAATGGGATTGTAATACATTCTGTGGGCTTTTTTTCCCTCTACCTGTTTAAACAATTTGATTCTTATATGTTAATAGGTATAAGTCTGTTTATTTAAAAGAAAAAAAAGGCAGCGTACTATTCTATTGTATGGATCATCATTTAGTCACTTTCTTCATCTAGAGCAGTTTTCAGTTTATTTGCTCTTACAAATAGAGTTGCTGTAAGCATCCATATATATACACCTTTGCCAATGTGTAAGTCATAAGATAGACTCTTGAAAGAAAAGCTAATGGATCAGAGTATACAAACTTTAAATTTTGAAACAAACTGCCAAATATTCTTAGAAACTTTCATAGTGGACATTTCCAACAGTGTAGGGAAAGTATGTTTCTGCAGATCTTAGCCAGTCTTTGAAAACAAATTTATATTTGTAATGTCTTAAGTAATGCATGCAGTTTGTGACAATTCATATCAAGTTTTTGAACTTTTTCTTTTAGTCTAGCGTTTTACATGCAAAATAATTCAAAATGAAATATTCTGCTAGGCCTTTTTTTTTTTAAAGAAAAACTACCTGCCATATTCCTCTCTAGATGTCTTTTTCCAGAGGCAACTACTTTAACCTCTTTGAAGTGATTATATTTTATTTACCTTCATTGTCTCTAGATAACATGCTTACAATTGTTACTTCAGTATTTCGGTTTTAGGCTCTATTCCTGTTATGTGTTTAACTACCTTTCCTGCCCGTCACATGTACAGACCCTTACCATTCCTATACTCTCCTAATTTAGTAACATCATAATTTTGTGTTTGCATTATTATGACTGTGAAAGTTACAATTTGAGCCATATAGTAAATGGTTACTTTTTCTTGGACTTATTTGTATAATTTTCCTTGTAGTTCATATTTGTCCTTTCTGCTCTGTTTTCTCTGTGTTTAATCGATTTTAACAAGTATTGCTCTATTACATCTAGCTTTGGATATTATTGCTCAGAAGTCCAAAGCTCTTCTGCTTTCTAATTTATTTATTCAGCTAACATATTTATTGAGCCTGCACTATGTGTCAGGCACTGTGGAAGTGTTTGGGACACATCATTGAACCAGACAAATTCCCATTTTCCAGGTGGTGGAGGAGGGATTACAACAACAACCATATCGCCAACAACCGTAACAGATAAGTAAATTGTATAGCCTGATAGATGGTACTACATTTTATGGACAACAATAGAGTAGAAATGGAGGAGAGCGAAGGAAGAGGAGGAGAGGCAAAGATTGATAACTATGAAGGAGCAAGGGTTAGGAAAAGGGGTCAGTGGGCAGAGTGTGGTCACTGTTTTATTTAAATAGAGGAGACTGGATAGCCCTCATTGAGAAAGAGGTATACAAGCAAAGATTAGAAGGAGGTGAGAGTCCTGTGGATATCTCGGAGAAAAGTATTTTAAGGCAGAGACCCAAAGGAGAGAGCAGCCTGCCCTTAGGGAACAAGGATACCAGTCAGCCAGTGAGGAAGGAAGAGGTGGGAAATGAAGTCAGACAGTAACGGGGACATATCATCATTGTGCTGGGTCTTGTAGACTGTTGTAGGATTTATCTTTTACCTGGATATGGGAGATTTTCATAGATTTTTTTTTTTTTCCTTATTGCTGTGCTCTGAATTGGTGGGTGGGGTGGGAGACAAGGATGGAAGCAGAAAGACTGGTTAGAAGGGTATTGCAGTAATCCAGTTGAAAGATAATGATACAATAGTAGTAGAGGTGATGAGGAGTAGTTGGATTCTGGATTCATTTCTCAGGGAGGTACAAAATTTCCTGGTGGTTTTACACATGTGGTATGTAGAGAAGAATCAAGGATAACGTCAAGACTTTTGGAATGAGTATCTGGAAGGATGAAGTTTCCATGAAGTGAAAGGAAGGCTATTGGTTGAGTATTCTGGGAGAAGATAAGGAGTTCAGTTTTGACCACCCTCCTGTAGAAATGTCTGGAGCTTCCCTGGTGGCTCAGATGGTAAAGAAGCCACCTGGAATGCAGGAGACCCAGGTTCAGTCCCTGGGTTGGAAAGATCCCCTGCAGGAGGGAACGGCAACCCATTCCAGTATTCTTGCCTGGAGAATCCTATGAACTGAGGAGTCTGGCAGACTATAGTCTGTGCGGTTGCGAAGAGTTGGACATGACTGAGTGGCTATGCACACAAGCTGTGGGAATGTCTAGGAGACAGCTGGGTAGTTTAAGACAAATCTGAAGTTTTTTTTTTGTTTTTTAATCTGGACAGAAAAATGTTGAGGTCCATGACAATATTAGTGAAATTTTAAAAACACAAGAGTGAATGAGATTACCAAAGTGAAGAAAAGTGGACCATGGACAACTTCCAGTATCAAGAGTTTGGGGAGAAGAGCAGGAATCAATAAAGGAGACTGAGGAGCACCTGGTGAGGCAGGAAAACCAAGAGTGTGTAGAGTCAGTGACAGTTTACACAGCAGGAACCAGGGATCTGATCAACTCTGTCTGATGTTGGTGACAGTTCAAAACTTGCAAATTAAATACAAACAAAACTGCAAAACCAGTAAAATTCAAATTACTCTAATTTATGAAAGTATTGACTACTACGTGCCAAGTTGAAGTCTTGAAACAATATGACGTATGGAATTGACTTACGCTGTAGGTTCTTTTTGAGTTGAGCACACGAAAGTTATCCCATAAGTGTGGTCACCACGTGATGCGTTTTCTTACCAGTGTATTAGTGCTTCAGTGAAAGCCATGATGTCATCTGGGCTTCACTTCACGCAAATGCATCACTTATGTATTAGGTCCCCCTCTATTTTTCTCTTTAACTTCCCGTAATTAGAGTACTGTTAGTACCAACTTGGAGTCAGTGTGACCATAACTGTAGACAGGAGCATTCAGTTACATTGCTAACAGATGGATTCAGATGATTGAGAATGTGCTAATGCTGTTTTTAAAATAACTAAACCCAAGAGAAATGTGGTACCTGCCCAGAAAATGGAATCTTAGTTTGATGAAATTTAGAGTCTAAGTTAATTCATGTGTTACATCCTTATTCAGAGTAACTAAAATGATTTGGCTACAGTTTGAGATGTGATGTTTATGTGACCCCATGGACTGTAGCTCGTTGGGCTCCTCTGTCCATCCTTGTCTCCAGGAAAGAATACTGGAGTGGGTAGCCATTCCCTTTTCCAGGGGATCTTCCTGACCTAGGGATCAAACCCAGGTGTCCCACATTGCAGCTGGATTCTTACCATCTGAGCCATCAGGAAAGCTTCTTTAACTATTTCAAAGGAGTGTAATTTAGTTTGAGTAAGGCTCCATGAATTTTTTAATATGGCATTTCCCCCTATATATTCCATTGTTCTATAAAGGTAGTAATACTGGATGCTTGGGGCTAGTGCACTGGGACGACCCAGAGGGATGGTATGGGGAGGGAGGAGGGAGGAGGGTTCAGGATGGGGAACACATGTATACCTGTGGTGGATTCATTTTGATATTTGGCAAAACTAATACAATTATGTAAAGTTTAAAAATAAAATTAAAAAAAAAGAACTGTTAATCATATAATGTATTAAGACTCTTCAGTGTGACTTTTTATCTCATTTAATTTCTTCATCTCTCAAGCTGTGTGTTCTTTTCTGTTGAGCTTAGTATCACCAACTCTTTGTAGGTTACTGCCAGTGTTGATCTGCTTTAAAATTTTTGTTCTCTGTGTATTTACCTCCATTACTTGTCAAGAAGAAAGGGAAGATGGATGGGTTGTATGTTAAAGTGTAAAACTGGGTACAAAATACAGGGAAGAATTTTGAAAACATAGTTTAACATCAAGATGGAGCAAAAGAACAAAGATCTACTGGAATGTGTGACAGTTTTACATCCTGAGAGAATATAAAGCCCAGTCAGATTAGTAAACAGTTGTATTCAAACTTACGTAACTAAATGATGCGAATGTGGCTGCTTTTATCTAGACATGGTGAGTCTTGGTGATACTGCAGAAGTGATTGTGGTGTAATTCTGACTGGTATAGTTTCAGTAATTTCAAGTGAGTTCCCCAAAATTCTCTTTAGTGATATGTGGTATGACTCTAAAAGGTTGAGCGCCTGTTTAATCTCTTCCTGCTTCTTTTATTCTTGCTGTGCAGCATGTGGAATCTTAGTTCGGTCTTAGTTTCCTGAACAGGGACTGGCCCGAGATCCTTGTAGTGGAAACTCAAGAGTCTTAACCGCTGGACTGCCAGAGAAGTACCTTGCTTCTCTTACTCTTATTTTTCTCCTCTTCTCTTCTTGATTCTTTGATTTGATTTAATGTCTAATGGCTTAATGACTGTTAGGTTATTCCACTTTAATACAAAAAATTCAAAAACAACTACTTGATATGACTACAGATGTAATTTAAAGAATTTAGGGAATTTTTTTTTTGGTCAGTTTTTATGAATATTGAAGTTTAGTTGGATGTGAAGTTGTAATATTCTGTGTAAGAGTGAGAAGATTATACATACTTTTCTTAGGGTTATTTGAAAGAAAATAAGATTCAGGGACAAAGCCAGACAGTCTGGCTCTGTTCTTATTACTACTCAATTTTTCTGATCTTCAGTTTCCTCATCTGCAAAATGGAGATACAGCCTTTATGAGTATAGACTGTATGAAGCTCCTGACATGATGCTTTACAGGTTGGTAGGTGGTCAGTTGGAAATTTCTATCATAGCAGACTTTGTTGTCGTTATCACATTTCAGACACTGTCCCAGGCTGAGGTTATGAAAATGAATACAATAGGTTGAAACAACAATTTTCAGTAAAATCTTGGGTAATCTGGGTCTTTTTAATTTGGTGATTTGTTGCATGTGTTGTTAGTAATATACCAAATGTTTCCATATACTTGATCTTAGTTAATGTCCAAAAATCTGTTTGTTTGTTTTTTAATATTTAAAAAAATTTACTTGGCTGTGCTGGGTCTTAGTTGCAACATGTGAGATCTTTGATCTTCAGGGCAGCATGTGGGTCTTCGGTTGCGACATGTGGCATCTAGTTTGACCCAAAGTCCATGGTTTACATTAATGGTTCACTCTTAGTGCTGTGGGCTTCCTGTATGACTCAATGGTAAAGAATCCACCTGGCAATGCAGGAAACTCGAGTTCAGGCCCTGGGTTGGGAAGATCTCCTGGAGGAGGAGATGGCAACCCACTCCAGTATTCTTGCCTCGGAAATCCCATGGACAGAGGAGCCTGGTGGTCTGTCTAGTTCATAGAGTCACAAAAGAGTTGGACACGACTTAGTGGCTAAAGAAACAACTTAGTGCTATATGAGTTTTGACAAATGTACCCACAACTGTAGCATACAGGATCATTTCACTGCCCTCAAAATCCTTTGTGGTCCACCTGTTCATCCCCTCTCGCCCAGTCTCTGGCAAATACTGATTTTTTTTTTACTGCCTCCATACCTTTGCCTTTTCCAGCATGTCATATATAGTTGGAATCATACAACATGTAACCTTTTCAGATTGGCTTTTTTCACTTAGCAGTACATATTTAGGGTTCCTTCATATCTTTTTGTGGCGTGATAGCTCATTTTCTAAAATTTCTGAATTATATTCCATTGTATGAATGTACCACAGTTTATCCGTTCACTACAGAAAGACATCTTGGTTGCTGCCGCATCTTGGGAATTATGAATAAAGCTGCTATAAACATCTGTGTGCAGGTTTTTGTGTGGACATAAGTTTTCAACTACTTTGGGTAGATCTTGGAGATCGTAATTGCTGAATCTTATGGTATATGTATCGGAGAAGGCAATGGCACCCCACTCCAGTACTCTTGCCTGGAAAATCCCATGTGCAGAGGACCCTGGTGGGCTGATGTCTATGGGGTCACACAGAGTCGGACACGACTGAAGTGACTTAGCAGCAGCAGCAGCAGCATGGTATATGTGTAGTTTTGAATAAACTGCTAAACTGCCTTCCAAGTGGCTGTACAATTTTGCATTCCCACCAGCAATGAATCGTTGTTCCACGTGCCCATCAGCATTCGGTGTTATCAGTGTCCTGGATCTTGCCATTCTAAAAGGTGTGTGGTAGTATTTTATGTGTGCTTTAATCTGCATCTCCCGGATGACAAATGATGTGGAGCACCTTTTCATGCTCCTTGGCTATCTGTATAAATGATGAGGTGTCTGTTACAGTCTTTTGCCTACTTTTTTCCTTTTTCTTTTTTTAATTAATTCATTTTTGGCTGTGCTGGATTTTCCTTGCTTTTTGCAGGCTTTCTCTAGTTGGGTCGAGTGGTGGCTAGTCTTTGCATGGGCTTCTCACTGTGGTGGCTTCTTCTGTTGCGGAGCTTGGGCTGTAGGCCGGGGGGCTTCGGCAGCTGTGGCATGCCATTTAATTGGCATATTCATTTTCTTGTTGAGTTCTGTGCAATATTTTGGATGGCAGTCCTTTATCAGATATGTCTTCTGCAAACATTTTCTCCCAGTTTGTGGTTTGTCCTCTCATTCTCTTGACATTTTTACTTTTTAAGTCTAGGTGATGAATCTTTCCGGGTTCACGCCTTTGATTTTTCTGAAAAGTCATTGCCAAACCCAAGGTCTTCCAGATTTCTCCTGTGTTATCTTCTAGGATTTTTATAGTTTTATGTTTTACTAGGCCTGTGATTCGAGTTAATTTGTGAAAGGTGTAAGATTTGTGTCTAGATTTCTTTTGTTTTGCCTGTGGATACCCAGCTGTTCCAACACCATTAGTTGAAGTCTTTTGTTTTCTTCCTTGTGTTGTTGCCTTTTGCTCCTTTGTCAAAGATAAGCATGGTGTTGTTGTAAAATATTGTTATTTAAAGTAAATTGTAAGTCTCAATTGTGAATTGAGATTCACAATTGTGAATCTCTTTAAGGTTCTATCAAGCAACAGGTGTATTTTACCGAGGAGTCATCAGGGATGAGTGAGCTCTGGTTATATACGTGCTAATCCTTCATACTGTTGTACTTGAGTTATTTATTCATTCAGGAATATTTGAGTACCTGGTCTGGATGGGCACTGTCCTAGGTGCTGGAGCTAGAAGAGAGAACACAATAAACAAAGTCTGCTTTGATGAAGCTTATATTCTGCAGAGCTTCTGAACGAGAAGTTAATGGTCAGGGAAGCTGGGAGTTCTCAAGACCCTTCGAGGGTCAAAGTTGTTTTTCATAATAATGAGACATGAAAGTAAATTGAGGTTCCCAGAGGCTTCATGACATATGGTATCTTCACAGATTAATTGCATAAAGTGAAAGTGAAAGTTGCTCAGTGGTGTCTGAGTCTTTGTGACCCCATGGACTGTAAGTCCATGGAATTCTTCAGGCCAGAATACTAGAGTGGATAGCTTTTCCCTTCTCCAGGGATCTTCCCAACCCAGGGATTGAACCCAGGTCTCCCGCATTGCAGGTGGATTCTTTACCAGCTGAGCCACAAGGGAAGCCCAAGAATACTGGAGTGGGTAGCCTATCCCTTCTCCAGAGGATTTTCCTACACAAGAACCAAACCAGGGTCTCCTGCATTGCAACTGAGCAGATATTAAATATCCAACTTTCGTTTTTCTTACTGTATCATATTAAAAAGATTTGCAAAAAACATAAAACATAGATGCTCTTCTCCCTATTATGGAAGATATTTTTCATAAACATTTAACATGTAGATTTTTACATGTTATATAAAAAATGTGATGTTAATTTTCACATATTTAAAGTTCTTCACTTGAATTTCTAATATTGTAAAAATTAATACATATAAACCACATTGACAAAATGCTCTTTTGGGATCCTCAATTTTTTAAAACTTTAAAACAGTAAAGACAAATTTTGTCTTACATGGCCAGATAGGCTTAAAGGGCTTTAGGAGTCATGAAAGTGAAAAGTGTTAGTCACTCAATCATGTCTCTTAGTGACCCCAAGGACTCTTTGTGACCCCAAAGAGTAGCCTGTCAGGCTCCTCTGTCTATGGGATTTTTCCAGACAAGAATACTGGAGTGGGTTGCCATTTCCTTCTCCAAGGGATCTTCTTTACCCAGGGATTGAACCTGGGTCTCCCACATTGCAGGCAGACTCTTTACCGACTAAGCCACCAGGGAAGACCTTAGGAGTCAAACATAGGGTCTTTTCATCTCCACCCTTGGAAACAGTCCTAGATGTAAGTGAATGTGCTTAACTGTATTCCAGTAAAACTACTTACAAATACAGGCAAGTGGCCTGCAGCTGTAGTTTGCCAATTACTGGTACAAAGGGTTCCTGAAACCAAAAATGTTTGAGAATTGCTGTTTTCAGCGAAAAGCTGGTATTGAGGAGGAGAGGGAAAAGGACAGAAGACAGACAATAAGTAGTAAGAAATTATTTAGCAAGTGAATTTCATATGGCAAGAGATAATATGAAGACAGTAAGAAGAGTGATCTGGTCTTTAGGAAAGGCCCCTCTAAGGTGCTGACTCTTACTCATCTTCCATCTTTTTTTATTTACTCTTTCCTGGCAACATTGGGGATCCCTCTTGTGTTGGGAGGGAAAGCAAAAGATAGTTGAATCTTACTAAACTTAAATTCAGAAAAGGTTAATTTTTCAAGTTGAATTAGAAAATGTCCAAAGAATATCTGCTTTACAGGATCTAGGAAATTATAACATTGCCCAGATTAGAACACTGACCTATTTTATATGACATTTAGCAAGTTCTTCTGTGTCATTTTTCTCTTCTGAAAATGAGAGAGTTGGTTAAGATCTTTTCCAAGTCTAAAATTTTTGTATAATGTCTGTTGGCCTAGGATGCCATTTACCACCCCTTCTAAGTCTTCCTTAGTCACATAGCTCTTCAACTCCCCTTTTTTTTTTTTTTAAACTAGCTCTGTGATCTGAAATTTATTTGAAATCCATTTTCTTTTCTATAACATGGGGGATAAATGCTTGACTTGGAAGCTCATTGAGGACAATAGCTGGTACATACAGATGCTTGTTAATGAACGTCCAGGGGAGCTGTTTTAGTGAGAATGGAAGAAAAGTCCCTTCTCTGTCTCCTTATTTATTTAGTCTGCTGACCCTGGAACCATTTAGGTTATCGCAGTGAGAACAAAACCACTAACCAAGAGTGACGCTTCAGTGCAGGACATGAAAATTAAACATGGAAACTTTAATAGAGAGGTTAAGAAGTTCGAGAGCAGTGCAATCTGAATTTATGTGGCCATTCCAACTTCAGGGAAAGGAAAGGGAAGCAGCCTTTCGTTCCATCATACTCTGCTCCCTTGTTGGAGGTTGAGGGTATCTAAATAATTAAATGTTTTAGCATATCAGGAGATCAGTAACCTTAGCAAAACCAAATTTATGAATAAGAACTTGAGTTCTCTTGGAATGCAGTACAAAGCAAGGATCAGAATGATGAGAAAAAATATGTAAAGACTTTTGAAGATAGATTCAGGAGAGTTAGTATCAGAATTATATGAAGAAAAGAACTGAGTAATGGTAAGAGTTAAAAAAGAACAATTAGAGGAAAGGTCCACAAAGGTGAAAGATTTGTCTTGAGATTGAAAATACTTGCTGTTTGGCTTGTGCCCATGACATATATCTAGATGTTCTGATGAAAATTTCTTCCAAAGAGAGAGTCCTAGAAGCCACCTGTTAGGGTAGAAAAGTTACTTGCAGAGGAACAAGAATAAAAGTGAGGTTAGGTTTTTGATCTGTGTAGTTACTTATCAGAAGACAGCAGGATTTATGTAATTCTTAGGGGTAAATGGTATGACTAAAATTCTGAACTTGTGCAATTTATGCAAGAGCTTCAGATTGTTAAGATTGAGGTTTGACCTGCCTTGTTTTGGGAGATGTTTATGGTTTCATTTTTGAGGTTAATTTCATTTTGAGGTTAGATTCACTGTGAAATAAAAGTAATAAGGAAAATAGTGAAATAAAATTAGGATATAGAATTATGCTGTCCAGTGGGGCTTTCTGCAGTGACGAGGATATGGTGATAACTATTTTGCATTCCTATCAGCAGAGCTTAAGAGTTCCATCTCTTAGATATCTCACAGGATCTCATTTCTACTTTGCATTTCATCTCTTATCGCAGTTTGGTATTTAGCATAGTACCTAATGGGTTCTGGTTAAGTATTTTTGGTTTGTTTTGTTTGTTTGTTTTACTAAGTATAGAAGCCTCAAAATACAGTGATTTAGGGAGTAAAAAACAGATACTCGTTATACATTTAAGTTATAGTTTGCATTTTCCTCTCCATCTGCTGTCATCACCTTTGTTCAGACTTCTGCTTCTACGTCTTCTATCAGATCTTTTGTCCTGGACTTCCCCCACTTAAGATCGTTACTTTTATTGGATATATACATCTTATTTTGTGGCTACAACGTTTTCTGAATTATCTTCAGGAAAAGAGCTTTTAGGAAAATACTATGTACAATTTTTTAAAATTACCATTAGTAAGGTACAGTTCTGGAAACTAAAAATAGATTGCTTGATTTTTTTCCCCCCCTTGGCATTATTGTGTTATAATGAAGTTTGATTTTTAACTTAGTGTTTTAAGCTGTTGAATTTTTAAGGAGACTTGCCATAGTTTTAATTTTGTGGTAGGCATCTTTGAGGGGGGCCATTATTTGTATGTCATGGTAACATTTGTAAACTGCAAGAAAATGAAAGGCACGGCATTGTTGTATATTCATTAAAATGCCCAGGCACAAGGTTATGATTAATCAGAGAAATTGTTCATTAGTTATTTATAATTTAGAATAGGAAAAAAGGTACCTATTGAGACTAAATTGAGACTAAAAGTTTGAATTTGTTTACTTAAGTGGTAAGTTTGTTAATGTGGCATAGCAATGGTTAAATGCTCTAAAGTTACTAAGGCTACTAAGGCAACATTAAATGCTGATTCTAAAATGTTTTTATTTAAATTAAAGTCTATTTAAACTTTATACCAAATGGGGCCTGAGATGTAAGCTTTATTTTAGAACGGGTAAGTAATAGTGGACTCTTGATAAATTTTGGAATTTTGCTAACTTTGGATTCTGTGGGCTTGTCTTAGTGTAATGTAGTTTTTGTAAAAATTTATCTCATAAAACCAGTTTAAATAAATGTTCTACCTAGTCGAGAAATTCTACTGTATTGTGCTAAAAATTAGTTAAAATGGTAATTGCTCTTTGGTAGACATGTTTGATGGAGAAGGCAATAGCACCCCACTCCAGTACTCTTGCCTGGAGAATCCCAGGGACGGGGGAGCCTGGTGGGCTCCTGTCTATGGGGTCGCACAGAGTCGGATACGACTGAAGCGACTTAGCAGCAGCAGCAGCAGACATGTTTGATAACCTTACTAAAGCTAAAGGCATCTTTTAGAGTATACATCTGGAGCCCACAAGTTCTCGGTCTCTAACTAATTGATGACTTTAGGCCAGACAAGTTAACTTTTGGAATTCTGTAAGTGAGCACTTACATATTTTGGAATATGTACCACCTGTGATATATATAACTTACCCATCTTCCTTAATCCAGACAAAAGCCATGCAAGGCTAGAAATACTGTCCCAGTTTTACAGCTGAGCAGGTGGTGAAGACTGAGTTTGAATTCAAGTGTAGATGATTCCAGCACACTTCCATTTTTACTGTCCTGACTCACTTATTCAGAGGTTTGTCTGCAGATTGATTTTTAGATGGTGGTGTAAGGATCTGGGTATGGGTTCTTTGTATATAGGTTCTTTTTGTATAGGTTCTTTGGAAGTTTGGGAAAACTTTTTTTTGCTTGAGAAATGTCATCCCTTTTACTTGTTTTTACACATTTGGACTCTGTCCTAAATCTGTCTGAAGTTTTTCTGCTCTAAAACATTTGAAGTCTTCTGCTCTAGAAACCTGAGACCTATCTATAATGACTGTGTATTAGAAAATTAAAACATAGATTATCATAATTTATATTTTTCAGTGAACAGACTATTTTCAGTTATATTTCTATTCCTAATGATGTTTTCTGTAGTCTAATACCAAAATGACATTGAGGTGATTGAACACACTATTAATAGGGTGGGGAAGTGATTAAGAGTTAAAATTTTATGCTGAAAATGGCCAGTTTACAGCACAGGGTTCACACCCCATTCCACGTCTTGGTGCCTTTAAAGGCTGCACTAAGCATGATGTAATGACAGGTTAAACCTCTGAATGCCTGAGCTGACGCAATGCAGATTGGAGGCCCTGGACTTTATTGGGGCAAGGGTAATGCTTATTTAAAAACAAAACAAGCTACTCTGTTTAATAAGGCTGTTTAAGATGGTTTTCCTAGAGTGGGAAGAGAATAAAATCTAAATTTGGAGGTTAAAGCAGGGGTTTAATATGGTTATGTGTGCTTACTACTCTCACTAAATCTTCTCGAAGGGAAAAGGAGTTTAAGGTGCTGACGGCGGTAAAAATGGAGAAGTGAGTTACAGTTGAGATAAGGTAGTTAACGCCAGTTAAATAGTTATTGAACGAAGTAGGGAGAATGCTTTTACTTTATAAAAATCTAGCGTCCGCAGGGTTAACTGGCAGAGTATAGTGCAGAGATGCTTGTCTGGTCGCGTATTTCCCATATATTCTGTGTAGACTTTTGGGTTGAAACCATGCAAAATTGCCGATATCCTACTGTTTGGGCCTACAGAAATGGAGTGTTTCAGCTTCTAGTAAGCTGATGGCGTGTGCAGTATCGCCGGGGAGTGAGGATCGCGGGGTTTTACGCCGGGCTTTACTCGGCTGGGTGCCTGGGTGGGAGTTGCGCCCTCCTTGCCCAGGAGCCGCTTGGGAGCTGCCCCAGACAGAGTGGGGCGGAGCCTTAAGCCCCGCCCCCACACGCCGCCGCCCCGCCTCTCGCCAGCCACGGCAGCCGCCGCCCTGTGCAGAGAGAGCCTGCGGCCCCCTGGCACTGCGTTGGCGCAGGCTTTCCAGCTGCGGGCCGGATCCTGCAGTAGTAGCTCGAGCTGGCACCGAGAGCGCACGTAGTCGACCAGTCGCCTCTACGCACCCTTCAGCCCTGTTCTTCACCGAGCTGGCAGGAGCCTAACCGATGAATTTGGGGAAGACAGACTTCCGAGACAGACGAAGGTTTAGGGCCCAGCAGAGGACAGCTCAGCAATGGCTCCCATTTTTGGAGACGCAGGCGAATTTGAGCTCCTGGGGAGGTGTGGTCGACTCCTCTTGGAACAGGAGGGGGCATCAGTTCTCTTCTTCAGTAGCCAGTGCTTCTGAGGAGTGAATGGAGTGTATGGAGTAGGGCATGTGCATTCTTTTGAAAACTAGACCCGGGACATGTTTAGGAACAGAAGGTATCCAGGAGAGCCCTCTGTTGCAAATTGTCTTTGCTTCTGGGGGAAAGGCTATGAGCTCTTTGACTTATGACCGGAAAGTCTCCCTTACCTTTTCTGTACTCCTGGAGAGGCGTCTTGCTCACTTGTTTACCAGCATCTGGGACAAGGAAGAGAAAAGGTATTGCTATTAAGAGACTGTGTTGCTTAAACTGTGAAACGGGAAAGTTGTTTTGAGCCTCTGAAACGGACCAGGGAATTGCTGCAACAAAATTGACCTGGCAGTGATGTTCTTTTGATCAGCCGTGCTTTTCTCCGTTTAAACCAAACTTCAGGTTATGTCATGACTGCTGCAGAGCTGTCCAGACACTTCAGTCCTTGGTTCCTACTTCACGGCTGCTGTGATGTGTTTGGATTATTTTTCTGTGTGAAGATGGAGTGAGTTCCACCTTCCAAGCTTTGGGAAGTTTTAGCAGCTACTGTCCTGTAATACTTAAATTCACCAGAAATAGAAGCCATATTTTACTTGTTTTCACACTTTGAATAGGAATTTTAAGTTGTGCTTTGTACGTTTGGAAAAATAATAATGTATATTGTAATGTGAGTCTGGGCTATTGATAAATGTATAACTTTTGCTAGGTCAAAAAATTAAAACAGTAATATTTTTCTTGCTTAGTAGTTATATTATGTTGAATACAAACTGAGTTTAGTGACCAGCTGGTTTTGGTTTAGTGATTTGAAAGACATTGGCTTAGATTTTGTGCCCAGGGAATCACTTCCCAGTTACTATGTCGCTCTCTTAAATGAGCTGCATAAAATGGACCATGAAATAAGCATACCTACGGAACACTTTGGCAATGCTAAGCCATTGTTTTACTAGTGACCTAAAATAAAATGCATGGATCATCATATGCAGAAAAAATCTCAGGGGTAAACTGAATTTCATGAGAGTTCCTTTATAGTGTTTTTGTTGGGCTGAACACTTTGGTTGTTTATACAGGGCTTCAGTGATGAGAATTGATTCCTGTTGTCTTAAATCCATGTGATGAGCCATGTTATGATAGAATTCTTGTGATACTTTTGTTTCCCCTTGACTCTAGAATATTTCTTTAGTGACAGTGGAATTGATCTGTTTTGGGGTTTCCTGGGGGAGAGGTTTCACTCTCAATCCCCATTTAAGGTTCCTGTCCTTGAGTAATCTATGAGTATGTGCTTGTGCTCAGTCGATCAGTACATGGGGTCTGACTCTTTGTGACTCCGTGGACTGTAGCCCACCAGGCTCCTTGGTAGATGGGAATTTCCCAGGTAAGAATACTGGAGTGAGTTACCATTTCCTCCTCCAGGGGATCTTTCCGACAGGGATCAAACCTGTGTCTTCTGCCTTGGCCGGTGGATTCTCTACCACTGAGCTGCCTGGGACGCCCTGTCTATGAGTAATAGAACCCAGATTGCATTTATGTGGTCTCACTGATAACCAGCATTATTTTTTTCAACGTTAAATTCTTTCCAACAGAATAACAATTATAAATTAAGGAAACATTAATTTTTAGGAGTTGTCCAATTTTGATTCTGTAGAAATATGGCTTGTGGTTATTGAGTATATACTCTTAGGACATTAATGGACTGATTTTTTTGTCATCCCCAAGAAAGCAGCCCGCTATATCCTGGGAAAAGGTGCTTGTTTTATCTTTAATTCAGCTTGACAGGTTAGTTAACATTGTTGATCATTTCTTCCAGATGGCATTTATTTCTTAAATAATGTTTAGTACTGTGCTGATGAATGCTTGAGCAACACTGGTGAACTCTATAATACAATATAAGGAATTCTTTACCTGTTGACTCTGTCCTTCACCCCTAACGTTGTGTGAGTCTCTCTGATACTGTTTATCTTTATTCTTTATCTTTTCCTGACTCTCCTTCCTCTTTGCAAATTATACCTGATTTATATTGTAGAATGGAAGTAGAACAGAATGATTTACTTCTGAATACCAGACTCACAATCTTTTAGAAGGTGGCCCTCTATTTCTCCTATATACTTCCTCACTTTTGAAGGGGGTCACAGATCAGTAGGAAACAAGATTAAGATCTAGGTGGTGTTAACATTCCATGGAGATGGATGATAGGATGGCAGGAGACTTCCTTTCCCCAAATAGATCTCTTGAGCAGATAATATTCACCATCAGAAAGAGTAATCAAAAGTCAGTACCCTGGTGATCCTTTGGATCGTGTATAACTCACTGAGGCTGTCAACAGCTGACTTAAGAATGGGGAAGAAATAGAATGAGGAGGGCAGTTGAACACAGAGAGGCAGGGGAAATTCCAGTCAAAACTGATTTCATTGAACTTAAACTATTTATACAGTGTTCCTTAGTTGTTTAGGATCCAAGTTTCTATTTTAGCATTCATTGCATGTAGTCCATTCAAGGATGATTTTTTAACATTTTTTAGAAAAAGGGAATGTGCTCTGGACCATTGTGGAAACAGATTTTATCCAATGTACAGTGCACATATTTCATGTAATCTATGTTGTTTTAAACCCTGTTTGTTTTCCTTTATTTTGCTTACAGCAAATGTTGCACTAAACTTAAGTATTTTTGGCAAGTAAATGTTATTTATATAAAACATGTTAGAGTTGTAATTATTTTTCTCCTCCTCCTTATACTTTTATTTGTGTTTTTTATTACAGAAATGAGCCGTCAGACTGCAACAGCATTACCTACTGGAACCTCAAAGTGTGCACCGTCCCAGAGGGTGCCTGCCCTGACGGGCACAACCGCCTCCAACAATGACTTGGCGAGTCTCTTTGAGTGTCCGGTCTGCTTCGACTATGTGTTACCACCCATTCTTCAGTGCCAGAGTGGCCATCTTGTTTGTAGCAACTGTCGCCCAAAGCTCACATGTTGTCCAACTTGCCGGGGCCCGCTGGGATCCATTCGCAACTTGGCTATGGAGAAAGTGGCCAATTCAGTACTTTTCCCTTGTAAATATGCCTCTTCTGGATGTGAGATAACTCTGCCACACACAGAAAAAGCAGACCACGAAGAGCTCTGTGAGTTTAGGCCTTATTCTTGTCCGTGCCCTGGTGCTTCCTGTAAATGGCAAGGCTCTCTGGATGCTGTCATGCCACATCTGATGCATCAGCATAAGTCCATCACAACCCTGCAGGGAGAGGACATAGTTTTTCTTGCTACAGACATTAATCTTCCTGGTGCTGTTGACTGGGTGATGATGCAGTCTTGTTTTGGCTTTCATTTCATGTTGGTCTTGGAGAAACAGGAAAAATATGATGGTCACCAGCAATTCTTCGCAATTGTACAGCTGATAGGAACACGCAAGCAAGCTGAAAATTTTGCTTATCGACTTGAGCTAAATGGTCATAGGCGGCGATTGACTTGGGAAGCCACTCCTCGCTCTATTCATGAGGGAATTGCAACAGCCATTATGAATAGTGACTGCCTAGTCTTTGACACCAGCATTGCACAGCTCTTTGCAGAAAATGGCAATTTAGGCATCAATGTAACTATTTCCATGTGTTGAAATGGCAATCAGACATTTTCTGGCCAGTGTTTAAAACCATTGCATTCAATTTCACAGAGAATAAGGCACCTGTCTGCCTACCAACCAAAAACTTGTGGTAGGTGGAAGCTAGACACATGAAGGTAAATAAAAGGAAAGGCTGTTAAATACAGGAAACAGTTGCATGTAATAACACTAATATATTTAAAAATAAGTCAACAGTAAACCACTGAAAAATAAATATATATATATATATACACCCAAGATGGGCATCTTTTGTATTAAGAAAGGAAACATTGTAAAATAATTCTGAATTTGTGTTTGTTGTAGATTGAGTGTACCGTTGAAAAATACTGGGTTCTGGTTTTTTGTGTGCCTGTGCGTGTGTGTGCGCGCGTGTGAGTGTGTTTGGGTTCTCCTTTAACCGACAAGCCATGTTGAGTGGCCTTGGGCCACCGCTTCCCTCTGTGAGTCAATGCATCGTGCTGCTGTGTGTGTATAGTTTTTCTGTGTGCATTTGCTAAGTTTTATTAATTCTAGTTTTTCATTAAATAAACTTGACTTTCTTTTCTGTAATTCAGGTTTTTCCTCACTTTTTTTTGTACCTTTTAAAGTTAGTGTCTTTTTGATATGCATAATGGTTGATGGTAAAAATTTATACATGTGTTCGATACATATTTTCTTTTCCCCCATTAATCAGTTCATTAGAAATATTCTAAATTCAACTGTTTGTGAAGATATGAGTTTCAGAAAGGAAAGATAACATCAGAAGAATTATCAGAAGCTAGTTAAAGCAGCTATAAAATGGTCTCCCTCTCTTCTCCAGTTGACTCATACCTTCAAACTTATTCTTTGTAGGTTAGGGAGTACTGATTTTTTTTTTTTAACTACTGGGGAAAAAAAATCAGGCTCCCCCTTCCCCCCACATATCTTGGACAAATCACATATGTTTAAAATTTCTTCTTGTATTTATTGGTTTTGCAAAAGAAGGCATCGTCTCACACAGTATTTGTAATTAAAAGCAAATCATTTGTTAAAAACAGGCAGTTTGCAAAAAAATGTTTTTGGTCTTTTATAATTCTCATTAAAAGAATATCTGGCAAATTAAAAACTCTTATGTGTCTGCTTTAGCTCTTGTTTGAAGATAAGCAAAAGAATGCGTTATGGCCTCTGTTCGGACTAGAGAATCTTGTTTTCTTACTTTCTCTAGCTTTCATTTTGGTTCTTGTAACTGTTAGGAGGCCAATTAGTTAAAATACTGATCACTCCCCACCCCCAACCCCCACACCCCTTTAACAACAAAAAAATGAGTGTTTTACAGCCTAGTGGTTAGAGCCTGGCTTCTGCAGCCAGACTTCAGGGACCTACATGCCTATGCTGCCTTTACTCACTAATCAGCTGTGTGATGTTGCACCCCCATTTACTAGTGTGTAAAATGGGGTTAATTATGGTAGCTACCTTCAAGGGTTAAATGGGATGGATACAAGTTACCAAGGACAGTGCTCTACACTTAATAAGCACCCAACAAATGTTAGATACTCTTATTATACCTGTAAGTAGCACCATATAGTTAACTTTTGCTAGTTACCCTGAAGCACCTAGAAAGATTATGAAATTTCCCTCTGATTGGCTAGAGATCATTTTATTTTGTGCGGGTTTTATGGGTACCCTATAGGTAGAAACTGAACTGAACTGAAAGGTAGAAAGTCAATTAAAAAATAATTTGGACTTCTCCTCCCCCAACCCCTCACTCTACCACCAACTCTGGGTGTAACAGTTTACTTCTGTTAACCATTTTCAGGAAGGAAGTTTCTTTCCTACATTAGCATTATTTTTTGAACTGATTGTAATGTGTGCTTGTATAGCCGTTTTTGTTGTAAAAGGGAGCAGATCAACCACCAGTGTATATCCATCTAGTTCAGTTCAGTTCAGTTCAGTCGTGTCCGACTCTTTGCGACCCCATGAATCGCAGCACACCAGGTCTCCCTGTCCATCACCAACCCCCAGAGTTTACACAAACTCTTGTCCATCGAGTCGGTGATGCCATCCATCCATCTCATCCTCTGTCGTCCCCTTCTCCTCCTGCCCCCAATCCCTCCCAGCATCAGGGTCTTTTCGAATGAGTCAGCTCTTTGCGTGAGGTGGCCAAAGTACTGGAGTTTCAGCTTTTGCATCATTCCTTCCAGGGAACACCCAGGACTGATCTCTTTTAGGATGGACTGGTTGGATCTCCTTGTAGTCCAAGGGACTCTCAAGAATCTTCTCCAATACCACAGTTCAAAAGCATCCATTCTTCGGCACTCAGTTTTCTTCACAGTCCAACTCTCACATCCATACATGACCACTGGAAAAACCATAGCCTTGACTAGACGGACCTTTGTTAGCAAAGTAATGTCTCTGTTTTTCAATATGCTATCTAGGTTGGTCATAACTTTCCTTCCAAGGACTAAGTGTCTTTTAATTTCATGGCTGCAGTCACCATCTTCAGTGATTTTGGAGCCCAAAAAAATAAAGTCTGACACTGTTTCCACTGTTTCCCCATCTATTTGCCATGAAGTGATGGGACCAGATGCCATGATCTTAGTTTTCTGAATGTTGAGCTTTAAGCCAACTTTTTCACTCTCCTCTTTCACTTTCATCAAGAGGCTCTTTAGTTCTTCTTCACTTTCTGCCATAAGGGTGGTATCATCTGCATATCTGAGGTTATTGATATTTCTCCTGGCAATCTTGATTCCAGCTTGTGCTTCTTCCAGCCCAGTGTTTCTCATGATGTACTCTGCATATAAGTTAAATAAGCAGGGTGACAATATATAGCCTTGATGTACTCCTTTTCCTATTTGGAACCAGTCTGTTGTTCCATGGCCAGTTCTAACTGTTGCTTCCTGACCTGCATATAGGTTTCTCAAGAGGCAGGTCAGTATTCCCATCTCTTTCAGAATTTTCCACAGTTTATTGTGATTCACAGTCAAAGGCTTTGGCATAGTCAATAAAACAGAAATAGATGTTTTTCTGGAACTCTCTTGCTTTTTCGATGATCTAGCAGGTGTTGGCAATTTGATCTCTGGTTCCTCTGCCTTTTCTAAAACCAGCTTGAACATCGGGAGGTTCACAGTTCACATACTGGTGAAGCCTGGCTTGGAGAATTTTGAGCATTACTAGCGTGTGAGATGAGTGCAATTGTGCAGTAGTTTGAGCATTCTTTCGCATTGCCTTTCTTTGGGAGTGGAATGAAAACTGACCTTTTCCAGTCCTGTGGCCACTGCCGAGTTTTCCACATTTGCTGGCATATTGAGTGCAGCACTTTGACAGCATCATCTTTCAGGATTTGAAATAGCTCCACTGGAATTCCATCACCTCCACTAGCTTTGTTCGTAGTGATGCTTTCTAAGGCCCACTTGACTTCACATTCCAGGATATCTGGCTGTAGGTGAGTGATCACACCATCATGATTATCTGGGTCGTGAAGATCCTTTTTGTACAGTTCTGTGTATTCTTGCCACCTCTTCTTAAATATCTTCTGCTTCTGTTAGGTCCATACCATTTCTGTCCTTTATTGAGCCCATCTTTGCATGAAATGCTCCCTTGGTATCTCTAATTTTCTTGAAGAGATCTCTAGTCTTTCCCATTCTGTTGTTTTCCTCTATTTCTTTGCATTGATCGCTGAGGAAGGCTTTCATATCTCTCCTTGCTATTCTTTGGAACTCTGCATTCAGATGCTTATATCTTTTCTTCTTTGCTTTTCGCTTCTCTTTTTTCACAGCTATTTGTAAGGCCTCCTCAGACAGCCATTTTGCTTTTTACGTTTCTTTTCCACGGGGATGCTCTTGATCCTTGTCTCCTGTACAATGTCACTAACCTCTGTCCATAGTTCATCAGGCACTCTATCAGATCTAGTCCCTTAAATCTATTTCTTATTTCCACTGTATAATCATAAAGGATTTGATTTAGGTCATACCTGAATGGTCTAGTGGTTTTCCCTACTTTCTTCAATTTAAGTCTGAATTTGGCAATAAGGAGTTTGTGATCTGAGCCACAGTCAGCTAGCTCCCGGTCTTGTTTTTGCTGACTGTATAGATCTTCTCCATCTTTGGCTGCCAAGAATATAATCAATCTGATTTTGGTGTTGACCATCTGGAGAAGACTCTTGAGAGTCCCTTGGACTGCAAGGAGATCCAACCAGTCCACTGTGAAGGAGATCAGCCCTGGGATTTCTTTGGAAGGAATGATGCTAAAGCTAACTCCAGTACTTTGGCCACCTTATGCGAAGAGTTGACTCATTGGAAAAGACTCTGATGCTGGGAGGGGTTGGGGGCAGGAGGAGAAGGGGACGATAGAGGATGAGATGGCTGGATGGCATCACCTACTCAATGAACGTGAGTTTGAGTGAACTCCGGGAGTTGGTGATGGACAGGGAGGCCTGGTGTGCTGTGATTCATGGGGTTGCAAAGAGTCGGACACCACTGAGTGACTGAACTGAACTGATCTGGTGATGTCCATGTGTAGAGTCTTCTCTTGTGTTGGTGGAAGAGGGTGTTTGCTATGACCAGTGTGTTTTCTTTGCAAAACTCTATTAGCCTTTGCCCTGCTTCATTCTGTACTCCAAGGCCAAGTTTGCCTGTTACTCCAGGTGTTTCTTGATTTCCTACTTTTGCATTCCATTCCCCTATAATGAAAAGGACATCTTTTTTGGGTGTTAGTTCTAAAAGGTTTTGTAGGTCTTTGTAGAACCATTCAACTTCAGCTTCTTCAGTGTTACTGGTTGGGGCATAGACTTGGATTACTGTAATATTGAATGGTTTGCCTTCGAAACAGACAGATAATTCTGTCATTTTTGAGATTGCATCCAAGTACTGCATTTCAGACTGTCTTGTTGACCATGATGGCTACTCCATTTCTTCTAAGGGATTCCTTCCCACAGTAGTAGATACCCATCTAGGTTGATTCCTCTTGGCATGAATACTAGAAAAATGACTTTTTCTTCTCATTTAATATATTTTTGTGGCAGTATATCATTTTACATTTTAAATATTTTAAAATGTTTTTATTGTAAAAGCAGTATATGTTTAATATATAGACTTTGGTACACACAAGAATCTGTAGTTTTATCCATTCAGAGATGATTACAGACATTTTCATTTTCCTAATTCTTTGTGTATTTACATATGTTTACACACATTTATTTTGAAATCATATAATTTGGGATCATGTAATTATGTAACTCTCTCACCCTCACACACATCACATGATCATCTAAGCATGTCCTCACTTTAGTAATCTTGGAAATACCTAATTTGGGGTAACTTTTCTGAAAATTGACTATAATTTTAGCCAGGTCCCCAGCATTGGATATTTGCTTTGTCCAGTTTGCCCAGGTAATTTTTCTGGCTAATTCTAAATAGCCTGTGAAAATTTCTAATATATTTTCCGGGTTATATTCTTTGGGGTTCTTTTTTTTACAGTTTTTTAAGGTCATGATACTGTTTTCATTGCTTTCGGGAGAAGTTTCAGTGGAAACTTATGGTAGTAAAATGAAGGGTTTTGTGTTTCATTATAACCTCAGTTCAGTTCAGTTCAGTTGCTCAGTCGTGTCCGACTCTTTGCGACCCCATGAATGGCAGCACGCCAGGCCTCCCTGTCCATCACCAGCTTCTGGAGTTCACTCAGACTCATGTCCATTGAGTCAGTGATGCCATCCAGCCATCTCATCCTCTGTCGTCCCCTTCTCCTCCTGCCCCCAATCCCTCCCAGCATCAGAGACTTTTCCAATGAGTCAACTCTTCGCATGAGGTGGCCAAAGTACTGGAGTTTCAGCTTTAGCATCATTCCTTCCAAAGAAATCCCAGGGCTGATCTTCAGAATGGACTTTTTATAACCTCATGTTTTGCCAATTTATGCCTAAGATAAATTGCGTGTCTGCTGGTAATAAGGTTGACATTTTGATATTTGTTAACTGTATTTCTTCTTAGTAGTCTTTATATTCTTGGCCTGTAGGGATAATGAGCTCTAGAGCTCTAGTTCTTGGTTCACTTGAGATTTGATTTATGAGGTCTAACTCTGGTTCTTAAATCATCTATGTTGTAATCAATATCCTACTTTTATTGATGCCCCTACTTCCGGAATTTGATGTTTTCTTTCAGGGTACTATATAGATTGAAGTGAAGTGAAAGTCACTCAGTTGTGTCCTACTCTTTGTGACCCCATGGACTGTGTATAGTCCATGGAATTCTCTAGGCCAGAATACTGGAGTGAGTGGCCTTTCCTTTCTCCAGGGGATCTTCCCAACCCAGGGATTGAACCCAGGTCTCCTGTGTTGCATGTGGATTCTTTACCAGCTGAGCCACCAGGGAAGCCCAGTAGAGTTAAGGGGAGGTGATATTCTTTATTTTATATTCTTAAATATTCTTAAATATGAATCTATCCTGTTGAATCACGGACTAGTTTAATATGTTAATGATTGTTGGGGAATTTTTTCTTCTGCTCTGATTTTTTTTCTTTTCATCATATGTATGCCTAGGCCCACAATACTACAAACTTTAAACTTAAGCTAATGGCTATAAATGTTTTGGCTCGCCAGAAATCTTAGTTGTGTCCGCCTTCCCTGCAGCTCAGGAGCTCTTTATATCCAGGAACATCTGCAAATGATTCTACTAATGGTGGAATTTTATTTCATTCAGATTCTTGAGTAGAAGAATTGGTAAGTAACCCAACTGAAAAAACACTGAATCAAAACTTAAACATTCTGGGGGCCAGCCCGTGAGCGGTGCATTAGATCTAGAGTAAGGTCAGAACACACAGGGTGAGAGAATGTGTGACTTACCAACTAGTACTGTAGTCATGGGCGTAGGTTACACAAGAAAGGAACAGGATGTGCCCCAAATGGACACGCTGAATGCACTGCTGGAACCTTCGTCATTCTCTCCCCACCTGCCAGTGTGCATGTTCTAAACATAAAGGATAATTTGGTGGCTCACTGCTTACAATTTTAAGCTAGTTTTGAGTTGTTTACCAAAAGAAAGTCAGTTTTATCTAAGAACAGCACCCTCCTCCAAATTCACCCACCAAAATGTAAACTGTGGGCTCTAGGTTCTAACTGCCTGGGCTTCAATCCTGACCTCCTCCCTACCAACTGCTGTAACTTTGCTCCTAGTTCCATCTCTAGGTGTAATAAAAGGTGTAATGATGTCAGCCTCCTAAGAAAATGAGGATGGTTAAGTGTGCTGTAAAGTGCTCATCCTTATGTCTGCCATCATAGCCTCACTGTCTGCTAAAACAGACATTTTCCTTAACCTGGTACAGACTTAGGAATTTTCTTTGAAAATTACTTCTTAGGCTTTTCTAAATTTTGAAAAGAAGAAACAATGGTTATGAAAGAATACTTGGTTTTATAATAAAGGCACCTTTTGATAAGTTTGTACTGTCATGTTAAGATTAGGGTTTATCCTAAAAAAGGGTTTTAGTTCCTATTGCCTAGAAATGTACTATGTTAGAATTGAGTTTAATTTAAAAATTATGATTTTTTATTATGTCCAAGAATGTTAAACACATTCTTTAGCTCATTGATAGTGCAAACCATACCTAGTGTGTTCCAGATAAGTGAATTTTCGTATCAAATAAAGTTTTCCTAGATTAAAAAAGAAACTTTTGATACAGCTGTTTTATAACATTTCAGTAGTCCTTCAATGCATTTGCCTGTTTGTGTCCCTTCAGATCCATTTAATACTCCTTGTTTTGGTGCTGTAAAATTTATTTTTTAGTAACAGTCTAGTTGTCATTGCTGTATCAACTAAGTGTTATTAAAGCAAAAAAGCATAGGATTGGATCATAAATCATCAAATTGGATCATGACTATAAAACTTTGTAGTCTTGACATTTTAAGTGGCTGGATAAAATTTTCATGAAGATGGGCACTAAAATACAACTCATTTTTGCCAAAATAAGATGAGCTTGAACAAGTTCACTTAATTTAAAAATTTTTTTTTTTTTTTTTTACATCTAATAGTCCCAGATACAGATTTGGAAGGAGAATTGGCAAAATTAACATTCTTTGTGGCTTAGTGTCAAGTCCCTTAATTATAGGAAGGTTTTTCTCATTTCAGTGGTCAGTGAAAAAAAATAGCCTACTCTACCCTCAGCAGTCGGTTACCTCACAACATGGTAGACTTTGATAAGGTTTAAATGTGCGCCAGTCACCTAGTCCAGGGAGCTCCTGATGGTAGTCGTCACTGGGTCACTGTGTTGAGATGACAGGAAGCAGAAAACCTCTGCATTTCAAGCAGCCTCCACAACTCAGATGGCACTGGAAATGGAAATGAATTTACAGCTCCATTCTTGTGAAGATGGTCTGTACTTTGACTAGAAAGCAAATCTTTTTTTAATATATAATTTGTGGCTAATTACAATATTGTATTGGTTTTGCCATACATTGACATGAATCCACCACGGGTGTACATGTGTTCCCCATCCTGAACCCCGCTCCCACCTCCCTCCCCATACCATCCGTCTGGGTCACGCCAGTGCACCAGCCCCGAGCATCCTGTCTCATGCATCGAACCTGGACTGGCAATTCGTTTCATATATGATGTTATACATGTGTCAATGCCATTCTCCCAAATCATCCCACCCTCACCCTCTCCCACAGAGTCCAAAAGATGTTCTATACATCTGTGTCTCTTTTGCTGTCTCGCATACAGGGTTATCGTTACCATCTTTCTAAATTCCATATATATGCTTTATTATACTGTATTGGTGGTTTTCTTTCTGGCTTACTTCACTCTGTATAATAGGCTCCAGTTTCATCCACCTCATTAGAACTGATTCAAATGTATTCTTTTTAATGGCTAATACTCCATTACGAATATGTACTACAGCTTAGAAAGCAAATCTTGACTAATGTCAAGGGAAGAAAAGGAAAGAAACCTTAATTTTTTTACCTCCCCTTATTTAGAGAAATTCAGATATGTTAACTCCAGTACTTTGGCCACCTCGTGCGAAGAGTTGACTCATTGAAAAGGACTCTGATGCTGGGAGGGATTGGGGGCAGGAGAAGGGGACGACAGAGGATGAGATGGCTGGATGGCATCACCGACTCAGTGGACGTGAGTCTGAGTGAACTCTGGGAGTTGGTGATGGACAGGGAGGCCTGGTGTGCTGCAATTCATGGGGTCACAGAGTCGGACATGACTGAGCGACTGATCTGATCTGATCTGATTTAGAGAAATTCAGATATGTTTAATATCCTTTAAATACTACTCACATAATCAGAAGACCTTAACTGTGGTCCAAGATGTGTGTTGTTCAGTTGCCAGCTCATGTCCAACTCTTCATGACTGTGGACTGAAGCTCACCAGGCTCACCATTTTTTTTTTTTTTTTTTTTGCCCAAGTTCATGTCCATTGAATCTGTGATGCCATCTAACCATCTGATCCTGTCGCCTTCTTCTCCTTCTGCCTTCAATCTTTCCCAGCATCAGGGTCTTCCAATGATGTGTAAATAAATGTTAAAAAGGATCACTTACTGTGATGGCATCTTCCACTGTATTTGCATATAGGTGATTAAAACCACTAAAGATGTCTGACATGGTTTGCAGTCAAAGAAGGCGCAAAGTAAAAAGCATGTGTGCCTCAAGCAGTATAAAATTTCTTGGTTTCCAAGGCACTTAAAAGTTTTATATAGTTTTCATACTCGAAAATTTTAAAAGCCTATGCATAAAAAGCATGAGAGCGCTGGATAAGTACCTTGATTAACAAGCCCTTGCCTATAGGCCTGCTGAACTGGAATTTAAGTTAGCAGTTCTCAAAAACCCAGCTGACATAAGGGATCTATGGGAAGCACAAATATCACTAGAAAGAAAAAATGTTGGTCACTAGGGAAATGTAAATGAAAACCATGAGATGCTTCTTCATATCCTCAGGATGGTCATTACCAATAATGAAAATAGGACTTCCCTGGTGGTACAACAGGTAAGAATCTGCCTGCCAATGCAGGGTTCGATCCCTGGTCCGAGAAGATTCCACATGCTGTGGAGCAGCTAAGCCTGTGCCGTAACTACTGAAGCCTGTGCACTTAGAGCCTGTGCTTCACAAGAGAAGCCACTGCAGTGAGAAGCCAGCACACTGCAACTGGACGAAGCCTGAGCACAGCGAAGAAGACCCAGTGCAACCAAAAATAATTCTGACAAAATAATGAAAAAAGTGCTGGCAAGATATAGAGAAATAAGAATCTTTGTGTGTTGCTGGTGGGGATGTCAAATGATGCAGCTGTGGTGGGAAACATGGGTTGGGTTCCTCAAACATCTTTCCAAAAGAACGTAAAACAGAGAAGTGCTGTGTACACCCGTTCATAGCACAACAGCCTAGAGGCAGAAAAAAGATGAATGGATAAAATGTGGCATGTCCAACAATGGAATATTATTCAGTCTTAAAGATATGAAATTCTGATACATGCTACAGCATGGATAAACACTGATAACATGCTAAGTGAAATACGTCAGACACAAAAGAGTAGATATTTATTATATGATTCCACTTACATTCAGTTCAGTTCAGTTCAGTTCAGTCGCTCAGTCGTGTCCGACTCTTTGCGACCCCATGAATCGCAGCACACCAGGCCTCCCTGTCCATCACCAACTCCCGGAGTTCACTCAAACTCAGGTCCATCGAGTCTGTGATGCCATCCAGCCATCTTATCCTCTGTGGTCCCCTTCTCCTCCTGCCCCCAATCCCTCCCAGCATCAGAATCTTTTCCAATGAGTCAACTCTTCGCATGAGGTGGCCAAAGTATGGGAGTTTCAGCTTTAGCATCATTCCTGCCAAAGAACACCCAGGACTGATCTCTTTTAGGATGGACTGGTTGGATCTCCTTGCAGCCCAAGGGACTCTCAAGAGTCTTCTCCAACACCACACTTCAAAAGCATCAATTCTTCAGCGCTCAGTTTTCTTCACAGTCTAACTCTCACATCCATACATGACCACTGGAAAAACCATGGCCTTGACTAGACGGACCTTTGTTGGCAAAGTAATGTCTCTGCTTTTCCATATGCTATCTAGGTTGGTCATAACTTTTCTTCCAAGGAGTAAGCATCTTTTAGTTTCATGGCTGCAGTCACCATCTGCAGTGATTTTGGAGCCCCCAAAAATAAAGTCTGACACTGTTTCCACTGTTTCCCCATCTATTTGCCATGAAGTGATGGGACCAGATGCCATACATTAGGTACTTAGAATAGGCAAATTCAGAGACAAAATAGTGGTTACCAGGGCCTGAGGAATGAAGGGATGTGAAGTTACTTTTTTAATGGACACAGAGTTTCAGTTTAAGATGATGAAAAAGTTTTGGATAACAGTGGTGATGATTGTACAGTAGTGTAATTAATAACCCCATATACACTTTTAAGTTAAAATGGTAAATAATTTTGCCATTAATTTTTAAACAGTAAAAGCTTAGATTTAACACAACAAACCGAAAACGATGCAAGAGAAATGGAAGGTCATACTGATCGTTTCATACACGTACAGATTTTCTTGGTCAGCTCCTTGAGTAAGGAAAGGCATGCTCAAAGTCAGAGGGCATGGCAGAGGCCCTGCTGCTGTTACAGGACCAGCACAAAGGCGCATGCTCAGAACCTGTGAGGAAGAATACAGAGAACTCCCACTCTGTGAAGTGTGCTGTGTGGCACTGCTGGGTGGACCAGGCAGAGCAACGTGGGTATGGATTAACTCCCTTTGGTTGCCGAAAACAAATTAACATAGTTTCTTTTCCTGCCTTGTAAGATGACTGAGCAGAAATAATACATTCATAGTAGTGACAAGATAGTCAGTGAAATGTTTTCAGAATTCCTGGTATCTGCTACCCCTGGCCATAGTCCCAGATCTGGACTTGTCTTCTCAGAACACCTTCAGATTTTTATTACCAGGTCTGAGCACAGTATTTGGGTAATTTGTACACCTTATTCTTATCTAGGGCTTCCCTAGTGGCTCAGATGGTAAAGAATCTGCCTGCAATGCAGGAGAAAGGAGTTCGATTCCTGAGTCAGGACGATCCCCTGGAGAAGGGAATGGCAACTCACTCCAGTATTCTTGCCTGGAGAATCCCATGGACAGAGGAACCTGGTGGGCTACAGTCCATGGAGTTGCAAAGAGTTGGACACGACTGAGCAACTAACACATTCTTATCCAAGTTATTTCAAAGTATCTTTACAAGTCTGTTGTTATATTTTGTAATAATAAGATTCTAAAATCCATTACTGGCTAGAATGATGGTTAGAAATTGCTCAACATTATCTTATGTTGCATTGTAACTATCTTTACAGTAAGACTGATGAGTACAATTATTTGCATTTTAAAGGTAAGGAAAACTAAGATACAGAAAGTTCAAATACTAGTACATAGAAGTTACCCATATCCTCAGTTCAGTTCAGTCGCTCAGTCTCGTCCAACTCTTTGAGACCCCATGGACTGCAGCATGCCAGGCTTCCCTGCCCATCACCAAATCCAGGACCTTGCTCTAACTCCTGTCCATCCAGTCAGTGATGCCATCCAACCGTCTCATCCTCTGTGGTCCCCTTCTCCTCCCGCCTTCAGCCTTTCCCAGCATCAGGGCCTTTTCCAGTATCTCCTGCCTGTCTTTTCGTGACTCCTGCCACCTCCCCTTGTTTTCCTTGTTTGCCCGTGCCAGTGCCCACTGCTGGTAGGCTTCCTCCAGTGACTTGTCTTCTCCCATGACTCAGTCCAAGACCGGTATCTCAAAAGACCCATATCCTGGACTGAGTCACAGGAGAAGACAAGTCTGCCAGGACTGGGCACTGGCACGGGCAAACAAGGAACAGAAGGGGAGGTGGCAGGAGTCAGGACACCAAGCATAGCGACCATCCCCGGATGGACGGCTGCCTCCTTCTGGATCTTTTTCCTAAGATCACAGACATTCAGGGGTGGTGTGTTTGTCATGTGAGCCAACACAGGCCACTCTGTTACTCCCCTCAGCAAGGAAGGGGCCTATATTGGGATGTGCAGACCTCGTCAGAGCTTGCTTCACTTGAATACGCTCCACAAAGACCAACAGCTGGCTACAGTCTCACCTTTGCTCAGTTCCCCTTCTGATTGCTTGAGGGTTCACTAAAGTCCATAGGTGCATCTGCTAAGGTAATGGTCTATCCCAGTGGTTCCTGACCTTGACTATACGCCAGAATCACCTGCTGGCTTAGTACAGATTGGCTCCTATCCCCCGAGTTTGATTCAGAAGGTCTGCTGATGGGTTTTGAGAGTTCACATTTCTAACAAGTTCTCAGGTAATACAGAGGCTTCTGTTTGGAACCGCAAGAAAACCACTGTTCCGTAACTTGCCAGGGACAGTAATGAGCCCATGCAAGACAAGAGTTCAAGTCCAATTTAATCAATTTATTAAATTAACATTTCTGTAATAAACACTAGCCACCACTTGAGTGAGGCTTGTTACTGCTGTGATTACATTCACAAATCAGGGACATTCTGCTTTACCCCTATTGGTGTGAATAAAATCATGTCAGTACCTTTTGGCACTTTGTAACTTAAAATTCTGTTGCGATCTGGGCTACAATTTGCTATTTAGGAGACCAGGTCTGGCCTTGACAGTAAAGCCACCGTCAAAAGCTGCATTAAGAACTTCATCCAGGCAGCTTGCTGTGATGAAACTTAAATCCTGCCGGACGTTGGCTGGGATTTCTTCAAGGTCTTTCTCATTCCTCTGGGGGATAATGACGCGCTTCAATCCCGCTCTGTGCGCTGCCAGCGCCTTGTCTTTAATTCCACCCACCTGTAAAGAGAGAAGAATGCTAGTAAGGCTCATTTATGATCATCCTCAGGCCTTGAGATAAACCCCGACCCATCTTTCTTTCATTGCTATTTTAAAACATCCAAATCACCTTCCATTTCCTTAGAGCTTGAGCTGAGAAAGCCACTAAAAAGGTTAATAGTATATTGTCTACATTTCAATTAGCACCATACTAAATCCTATTAATGGAAAATTCTAAACTTTTTTTTTGAAAATTCTTAATTTTTGACAGGTATGAGCCCCTCTTCTGTCCATGATTCCCTTTTCTATTTCTATTCCTTTCTGTACTCACATCAGAACCTTGTTTATAGGTAGCTCAGGTGTCTGAGGTCACCCCAGCTGTCTAGGCAGAGGCTCTAAAGTGAGGACCCGGGGCCTCCTGCCGACCAGGGCCAATCTGCAGTCATGAGTGAACCACGACAGAAGCAGATCCCCCCGCTCCAGTCAACTTTCGGATGACACACCGGGCTAGTATAGTGACCACACAGTGAGAGTCCCTGGGCCAGAAGAGCCCTACTAAGCCTCTCCTGAATTCTGCCCCCCAGAAACTAAGAGTAACTGTTGTTTTGGGGTGGTGTGTCTGCAGCAATAGGCACCACATATAGGTAACCCCTGGAGACAGCCCTTGGACGCCATCCCCACCTGCTGCACTTCTGCCATCCTACCTGTCACTCTCCTTCCAGGCTTTTTCTTTATGCTGCTGAACTACACTTTCAAGGTTCCTTCGTCAGAGAGAGTGTGAGATGAACTGAGTCCCTGAACGTATGGCAATGTCTATTCTGCGTTCACACGTAACTGACAGTAAGGCTGTGTATACAAGACTTGATTAAAATCATTTTCTCTCAGGGTCTTAAAGGTGCTGTATATCTAGTGTCATCAGTGAGTAAGCTTTGTCCTTGGTGACTGGAAAGTCATGAAGATGCAACCCTTTTTCTGAGTTGGTCCTTTCAAAGTGAACACAGCCTTCAATTCTAGGAAATGCCCTGTTATTTCCTTGACCATTTGTTCTACTCCATTTTCTCAGTCTAGTTAGATGCTGGGTCTGTCAGATTGTTTTTTTCTATTTTTTTCTGAATGCTTCTTTGAGCAATTCCTAAAACCATCCTTTTAAATTCAAGAGCTTTGTCTTAGCCTCTGTTCTTGAATTATGTTTTCTCTAGGCTTGGCAGGTCTTTTTCTTAAGTGCTGCTGCTTTTCTCCATGTCTCATGTAATAATTTAAAACTGAAGACTTCCTCAGAGCTGCTGTGGCTGTCCTCCCCCGGGGTGGGAAAGCCTTTACCTGGTGCGATGTGCTCTGAGTCAGGGGACCTAGCAGAGAGCTGCTTGTTCTGTGGAGATCTCAATGAATGCCCTGGTTTTTGTTTCCCATCCTTTTCCTGTTCTGGTCTGAACCTTCTGGCTCTGAGCCAGTGCTTTTCACCAGGTTCCTGCTGGGAAGAATGTCTCTACCTCCAATCCTGTTACATCAGTTGGGATACTTCTATCTTCTAGAAGTTGACTCAACTTCTAGAAGAAGTTCCCCACTGATTGATGGCTCCCCACTCATTTTTGACCATTAAAATTTATTCCTTCACTTAGCTTACCGTTTTGAACTAGGAAACGAAAGAGTTTATGGTTAGTAAAGCACTTGCTCATTTCCTTTTAGTAGTACAGCTAGTGTTAACCACCAAGTCACTAGAAATGCAATAGTTTTGGGGCAATGTGAAGAAAAGAGATCAACATTCCTTTTGAGTATAGAACATAAATACAGTTTAGGATATGACTTCCTGGTTGAATTAAGTTTAAAAACCCAGAGAACTGAGAGCATTTTTAGTGATCTTAATTGGTGATTCTATGACCTACTTCCACCATTACTTCATTAAAGCAGAGGTGTTCTCAGAATAAAGAACATTTCTTTTTTTCTCAGTTTGCTATCAAACCTGCCAAAACTTTAATGTAGACTGGTACTGCTACCTAATGACTTAAACCTCTAAATGATCTCTCAAGGTTTATGCGTTTTTCAGTGTTTTTATAAGTAGTTACCATATAGGCTGGAGCCCCAAAGCCTGGTATGTACAGAACTTTTTCAACATTTAGCAATTAAGAATGGTTAGTCTCTACTACAAACTTCCATCTTGTACTACTTCTTTTCTATAAAGTTTTCTATCAATCTATCAATTACAGTAATCTAAGTTATCTATAGGAGGATAGGAGGGCTCACAGGAATTTCAAAAGGTGAGAACTGGGCTTAAAGTTTAAGAACAGCTACCGTTCAGGACTGCCCTGGTGGTCTAGTGGTTAAGAATCAGCCTTCCAACGCAGGGGACACAGGTTTGATCCCTGGTCAGGGACCTGAGATCCCACACGCCACGTGAGGTGACTAAGCTTGCCGCCACAACTGTGAAGCCCACGCACTCCCCACACTCCACAACAAGGGCAGCCCAGGCGCTGCAGTGGAGACGCGCGACAGCCAAAATAAAACACGCAGGCACCATCCTACTTCACACATACACTATGTATTTAACAATTCATTAACTAGAACAAAGCCTCAAATCTTCGTCTAAACAGCTAATATTTCTGGTAACCAGACTGGTATTTTTTCCTGTCAGCAAGTTTTCTTTTTTAGTGGAAGGGAAAACATGGGGAAAATCGTCAGTTTTTCCTTTATTTGATCAAAATGTTAAAATCTGAACTGCAGATATAAAAAATATGTATTTAAAACTAAGCCATTCATAGGAAGATGGCAAACCACTATTAATTTAGATTTTAAAATACTATTAATAAAAATTTTAAGTTAAAAAATTTAAAAACCATATAAACAGGCTTTTTCATACTTACTGGAAGAACAAGACCTCGCAGTGTGATTTCACCAGTCATGGCTACATCTGAACGCACCAGCCGCCCACTGAAAAGTGAGGCGAGACAGGTTGCTATGGTGACTCCAGCAGATGGTCCATCTTTTGTGACAGCTCCAGCTGGGAAGTGCAGATGGATGTCTGTGTTCTCAAGAAGATCAAAACTTCCAGAAGCTTTAAGAAAGGGAAAAAAGATTTTGATGTAGAAAAATTAAACCGGTTTTCTCTTTCTCTGAAAAAAGAAAATCAAAGAGATAAAAATGAATGTTTGGGGTAAATACATCCTTCAAAATATTAGTGGGCAGTATAAGTGGGGGTGTGGAAGAACAGCTTCATTCTATTCCAAGTAGAAGGAAAATCAAAACAAACTCTTGGAATCAGTTTCCAGCTCAGGTTCCAGTCAAACAGTCCTCAGCTGGGAACTAGAACTTCCACTGCAGTTCAAAAGCAAAGGTCTGTGCTTTAAGGTGTAAGTGGTCACTTAAAGCTCTCCTTTATCTCTGTTTCAGAACTGGGGGATACCTCCTGGGTCATGATCCCAAGGCTCTTCTTTACCCACAGCTTTGAGCACGCCCCCCACCCCTGCCCCCACCCTGGGGCGGGCCACTCACCATTGGTCAGATGGTATTTCTTGGCATTGCTGCGGAGCCAGCTGATAGCGAGGTGGGCAGACTCCTTCATGACATTCCCCAGTTGGCCGGTCAGAGTTAATTGGCCTTCGCCATCCATCCGACTTGCCTCCACGAACATGATTTCCCCACCTAAGGGAGTCCAAGCCAAACCGATAGCCACTCCTGGTTGACTCAAACGCTCAGACACCTCGGGAGAAGGAAGGAAAATGAACAGTAAGGTCAACAAGAGCCAAATGCTTTTCAGGCTGACCTAATCACAAAGGCAGGCTCCCCCTCAGAGGACCTGAGCGTACGCTGCACCTCAAAGAACTTATTACTGCCCTCAATTTGGAGTCACACAGGCTTTCTGCCAAATCAGGAGGTTTGGCATTTATCAGAAACAGTTTTACCTTAAAGTATGTATGAATGACTTCGATGCTTAAGCACCACATGCCCTAATTTTCAAGGAACAAACACAATCATTTTATTTACCTCAGTATTTTTATTAGGCTGCATATTTAAAAACACTTGGTGCCAAACTTTATTTCAGGCAATCATGAAATTGCTACCCTCTTTTTAAACATGCTGTTGAGAACTGTTAGCTCCAGAGGCCAAGCGTGAAGATATTTATTAAAACCCCTGGACTGTACTTCTCCGCCACTCATCTTTACTTTTTCCTTATTGCTGCAGAGATACTGTAAAGTGCTGGGTCTCCTCTGTGTGCTTGGAGACCCACCATGCTGCCTCACTGTCCTTTTTTTTTTTATCCCCAGAAGCTGTCCATATAAATCTGAACAAATCCAAGACACAGCAATCTATATTAGATCAACAAATCCGCTTAGTCCCTCGCTAGTGTTGAGAATAAGCTCTCACTGCCATCATCGTGTCACTCAACAGAGATTACAAGCCAGATCGGTTAGCACATCCAAGTTATGAAAACATATAAAAAGTAACAGTTGAAAAACAATCATGTTAACTTTTACTGCACACGCTGAGCCTTCAAATTTCTTTTCCTATAGAAGCTATGCATGTTAGAGGAAATGGGCACAATATATCCACCCAGCACTAATGCAAGCATGAGATTTTTCCACTGAGAGGTAACCTTCTCTTTAAGGTGCAGCAGAGTCTATAGGATGAGTTTCCGGTTAAAGGGCTGGTTGGGGGATGCTCCATCCTTTGCCAAGGGGCTTAGATGCTGAAAATCCTGATTTTAAATGGATGTGTGAAATCATTTGAAGCTATTGGGCATTTATTTTTAATAGTGAACATAAAAGCCTACTTTCAAAGTTGGTTTTATATTTAAATTTAAATTTTATATCTGATGATAAGTTAGACACTGGCAAGGCCAGGCTGCAGTAATGGCTGAGTTGACGCTGTGCACCATGGATTCCACCTTTGCATCTGTCCTGTTCTGTATCTATTCAGGGAGAAAGATGCGAAAGGACAATGTGCAGAAGATCAGTACTATTTAAGGAAAACAGAAACAACGATTTACACAAGTGTTCACAAGGCTTGTTCTTGCTAATATAAGAGCAATTCTCTATACCTGAACAACACCTAGTGGGTGGGAACTTGCCAGGGGTTCCTGTTTTCACTTCATGGCTCTTTTCTAGGGCTGAGTGACCCGAACCAGCCCTATTATCCTCAATATACTTAATCCTGTGCTAATTTAACAGAAAAAGCCATACTGCACAGCTGTTAGCTATAAAAAGAACAATTCCCCCCTTTTAAAAATAGCTGAATCCTCAAAACTCATTTTGTTAAAATAATGTGCCCAAAGAATCAAGAGTAGGATTCATGCTGATTATCACATTGCTTCAAGAAGCCAAGCCAGTTTCCAACATGCTCCATTTACTGGAGAGTCGTGCTGCTCTGGGTAGAAGTAACTGGTATGTAGTTCACTGAAAGGCAGGAGGGTAGATAAGTACATGTGGCCAAACCAAAACCATGCAGGCTCAGAATCATGTATTCTAGCTTGATGACAAGTGTTCTAATAGTAACCTGAGAACGGGACTAGTGACAAATCTGTGTAACTCAACCACATACAGGGGTGGGGAATTGAGGCAGGAGTTGCTATCAAACTGAGAATCTCGCCACCAGGCTAGTAACACTCATCTAAGACAGTCAGGAATCCAGGGGCTTCCCTGGTGGTCCAGTGGTTAGGAATCAGCCCTCCAGTGCAGGGGACACAGGTTCGATCCCTGGTTGGGGAACTAAGACCCCACATGCTGCGGCGCCACTGGGCCCTCGAGCCTAAACTAGACAGAAGCCCACCCACCACAATGAAGAGTATAGCAATTGAGACCCCATGAAGCCCAAACCATATATATATAGTATAATATATTGGGGAAAAAAAAAAAGAACCTGTAACTCAAGAACTTGGAGTCATACTCTTCAAAGTCATCTGTTCTGAAATAAACAATTCTCTTAACTACCAAGCATCCATTTTCTCTGTATTTTTCCCTCAGAAATAGTGAGTAGAAGTAAATATGAATTTAAAAGATGAGAGATATGCTCTTTCTTGCTCCTGAATGCAGTTTCCCAGCCATCTTAAACTGTGTATAGAACAATTTGTATTTTATAGAATTCCCTAATGAGATTCAAGACAATAATTTCAAAACTGTATCTATTGGTGCTTTGCTACCAGTTTCTAACGCCATTAATGGTTTGTAGAATCATCAATTATATTAGGTAAGACAGGCCTCAGCTTGATGCTTAGGACATTTATCCCTTTAAATGTCAAACTGGAACATGAGTGTCTCAAGTTCATTTGTCATTCACTTTCCCTTCAAACTGGTGCTTCAGTTTCCTTTATCTGTTAACTAAAGCTTGTTCAAAGAAACGGTCAGTTTCTTCTGTAACAATTCTATCAATCATGTAAATATGCAAACTGAGGAAATGTTTAAAATATTTAATAAAGTTAATGATATGATATGTCTTATAAAGTATAGTTGCATTCCTAACACTTCAGTGATAGCAGTGTTTAAGGAGCATTTGAGCATCATCTGCTGCTGCTGCTGCTAAATCGCTTCAGTCGGGTCCAACTCTGCGACCCCATAGACGGCAGCCCACCAGGCTTCACTGTTCTTTCCTCTTGATTAACTCAATAGTGATATTTATTGATACTTGACTGAAATAGTAAATACACGCAACTCTTTGTGACCCTTCCAAGTCTAGACCAACATGTGCAGTTTTAACACCTGGTTAGTTACTATTGTGGCTATTGGAGGGATGAAATTTTTCCTTCATCCATCGGGGCTTTACTAGCATCTGGCTCCAGGCTCCATCACAGATCACAGGGATAGCAAACCAAAACCTCAGGGCCATGACAGACTACCTGCCTAACCACAAAGAATAAGGGGTCACTAATCCCCCAGCACGGGGAGTGCGACAAGAGGATCTAGCCAGGGCTTGTCTACAGAGAGCCCTGCAGAGGCGAGGGCCCATGTCTGGGGTGCTGGGACAGGTGTCTGCTGGGAAGAAAAAGGCCAGGATGCCTTTTCACAGCAGAGAGGCCAGCATGTGCCAAGGACTCAAGACAGGATAATATCGTGGGCCTTCTCTCCAAAGACAAGCACAGCGCCTCACTAAATGCAAAGCCTGTGCTGTCAGACGTCTGTGGTATGTGTACAGGTTTGCCCCGTGGTGATGGTCACACCACACGACAGTTTCTTTTATAGCTCATACAGCATACTTTATGCTCCTGCCAGGGCTGTCACCACAGCAGCTCTCCATCTGCCAACTTCTGTAAAGTCTTTGGAGGAATATCTGATGTTTCTAGTTGTAAATGTGTTTCGGCAGCGTTTCGCTTGCAGGGGCCCTGGGGTCAGTCTCTGGAAGCAGTGTGACACAGCCCCGTCTGGCCCGACACCAGTGCTGCTGAGAGCCAGCCGCTTTCAGATGCTTCCAGTAAGGAAGGCCTTTCCTTGGCACAACTGACTGGTGGTGGGCCAGGCGAGCGCAGCACCGGTGCAGTCTAACGGGGGTGTGGGGCACGGCAGGCCTGAATCAGAGGGGTGGAGGAGGAGTTTACTACCATGACTCTGGGCATTTCCTCAATGTTTACATACCCTGGTTATTCCTAGCAGCTGATTGTGTCTGTCTGCAAGGGAAGCACGTGGATGGAATCTCCTGGAATTCACCTGCCTTCTATTCAGGATGCTTTTTAAAATCTCCATGTCTAGTCTCTTCTCTGTATTACTGTTTTTTCTAAGGGTAGTGACATCTGGATAAGGACTTTTCATATACCATGGACGCTTTCATAATCATTATGAATGGAGTCACAAACACTCAGATGACAGATTGTCAGGATTAGCAGACTGGACCAAACAGACTCGTGGCTTGGATGACTGGTTTTCTGAGACTGAAAATCAAATGCATCCTGGAAACCCTAAAATTTATGTGTTCTTCTGACTGAGTCACCATATTTGCAATTTGTGGGATTAAGACAGCGATCCCCAGAGGTATATAGGAACTCTTCATATGTTGGTTTTTTTTGGGGGGAGGGGAGTATGAACTGCAGGATTGTATAATATTTATATAATGTATCTAATTTGTATGTATATCAATATGGAGATATATACATATATGTATATGTGTGTATCTAATCATGTGGAGGCTTCTCTTGGCTTCACTATGATGATAATGAAAGTAAGATTCTCATCTCACCCCAAAGAGGTTCACATAATCAATAAAAGTAATCATAACCAAGTTTACCATTATTGATAACAATCTCATAACTGACTAGCTCAGTAAGATTCAACAGCTGGGCCCCTCCTAAATCCTCCATATCTGGATCCAGGCCTGCTTTGAGGAGGTGATCTGAGAAGCAGTCAGGGAGAAGGAAGCCTAGGGTGCCTGCACCTGCTTCACTCTCTCCCATTTTTAAAAGCTCATAACGCAGGGAGATCTTTTATTTTTAAGTGGATTTAACTGATCTTGTTATTATATATGAAAAAGTGACTAATGATACTGTTCCTAAATTTGAAATCTAGACGAAGTTTCTCATTTGTTCAGGAACTCCTTTTTCAACCCGCCGAGAGAATTCTAAAGGAATGTTAACACGAGCAGAAGTGTGCCTTCCTGTCATTCCTCCTCCCTGTTAGTTTGCTAGGTCAGTGACGTTTTTTGGTACTAACATATTTTTGCAGACTCATCTTCAATAAAAGTAAAGCACAGTAGCCATGAAATTAAAAGACTCTTGCTCCTTGGAAGAAAAGTTATGACTAACCTAGACAGCATATTAAAAAGCAGAGACATTACTTTGCCAACAAAGGTCTGTCTAGTCAAAGCTATGGTTTTTCCAGTGGTCATGTATGGACGTGAGAGTGACTATAAAGAAAGCTGAGCGCCGAAGAATTGATGCTTTTGAACTGTCCTGTTGGAGAAGACTCTTGAGAGTCCCTTGGACTGCAGGGAGATCAAACCAGGCGATCCTAAAGGAAATCAGTCCTGAATATTCATTGGAAGGACTGATGCTGAAGCTGAAACTCCAAAACTTTGGCCACCTGATGTGCAGAACTGAGTCACTGGAAAGGACCCTGATGCTGGGAAAGATTAAAGGCAGGAGGAGAAGGGGATGACAGAGGATGAGATGGTTGGATGGCATCACCAACTCAATGGACATGAGTTTGAGTAAACTCCGGGAGCTGCTGATGGACAGGGAGGTCTGGTGTGCTGCAGTCCATGGGGTCACAAAGAGTCGGACATGACGGAGCAACTGAACTGAACTGAACTGAAAGTACAGTAAGGGATGGTTATGTTATTAAAGCAAATAATAATGAGGCTTATAATAAAAGTCACAGGGACTTTTACTTTTGTGACTAGGCATGGGTCTATGTGTTTTTAGGGTACACGGTGGTTGCACAAACTAGTATTTTTCATTTTTTTAGCACGTATGAGGCACTATGGTGGGCTTCCCAGACGGCACAGTGGTAAAGAGTCTGCCTGCCAATGCAGGAGACTCGGGTTCAATCCCTGGCTTGGGAAGATCCTCTGGAGAAGGAAATGGCAATCCATTCCAGTATTCTTGCCTGGGAAATCCCACGGACAGAGGAGCCTGATGGGCTACAGTCCATGGAGTCACAGAGTCGGACATGACAGCACAAATGCATCCACACAGGTACCATGGTGGGTACTTTATATACGTTAACTCACCAAGCTCTAAAAACTGACACACAATTACTCCCTTGCATCAGATGGCGCCAGTACAGTCCTGGGGGAGGGGTTCATCCTGTGAGTGACAGGCCTCTTCCTCCTCTTGCCAAGACCCGTTTATGGTGGCTGGATTTCCCATCTTCATACTTTGCCCACTTCCTTCTATGTTCAAAACCACTCTTCTCCCTCCTGGCCACCCTGAGTCCCGCCATCATCCTAGCCATCTTCAGCAAGTACCTGAGACTCATGCAACCTGGTTTCTTTGTCTCTAAACACCTCCTTGACCCCTAAACATACTCCTCAACCTAACCCAGCCACCCTTTTCCTGGTTCTGACTGCCAAGAGCAGCCATACAGCCTCTGAAATCTGAATTCCACCACTCCCTTCCCTGACCACTCACTTTCTTATCCTTCCAGCTCACTTGTATTCAAGACCACCAACTCTATCCTCATGTTATACACCAGCTCTGTCCCAGCTTCACCACTCTCTTTGGGCACCGAGATGCCTCTGTTCCAGTGTTATCATCTCTTCCTTGGCCCTTTCTCCATCATCCGTCGCACAAGGGATCCTCATCACAGATACCGCCTCCCATAGCACTTTGCCAGAGACTCTGCTCCCGGGGTACCACCTCTCTCTCCAGCAAACTCAGTCCAACTCTATGGGATTCTTCTGATTAGCAAACAGGCTGCCATGTGTAACCCCCTCCCTCTGACCTCCACTGTCCCTTCCAGCCACCTCACTTGTGTGCGGTCCATCAGAGTCGAACTGCAGAAGGAGTTCCCGGCAACCTCCTTCTGCTCCGCATGGTCCAGACCCTCTTCACACACTCATCCCTCCCTGTGAACCTGCTCTGTCAAGGTCGCCCACACCCTCCACGCTGTCAGATCCAGGACACAGACAGCAGACACACCCACACGCTCCTGCTTCCTGAGACAGTTTCCTCTTCAGTTTTCATGGCGGCACCGTATCCTCGTCCTGCTCTTACCTGATGGCCTGCTCCTTCTGTTTCTCTCTGCTGTGAAGGCTCCTCTTCTCCTACGTGACCCTAACTGTTCAGGGCCTCTTCCCAGGCTCCCTGCTCTTAATGCCGTATCCTTTTCCCAGGACTTTAAAACTCCTCCATTTTCTAACAACTCTATAATTTATACCTCCCAGTCCAAAACAGAGCACCACAGTTGGTAAGAATAGAAGTGAAACTCTGAGGTAGAGCAGGTATGCCTTTATGTTACATTGCTGTACTTCAAGCCAATTCTTTTGCAGCAGAGAGGAAAGGGCAGGAGTCAACTTGGCTGCAGGGTGTTCTAGGCGAGGGGAAAGAATGCTGGATTTGAGTTGGCAGACTGGCTTCACTAACTGCACCTTCTGTGACTTTGCATGATTCATTTATCACACACAGGTTTTTCCTGTGTGTAAAATGGATGACCCCGAGCACAAAGAAAGCCCTTGTGGATAATAAAGAAATGTTCCATAAATCTTTATTTCATAGATGCAAAAGTTGGGGCAGAGGGTGATGGTCATCAGACCACTAGAGGTAGAGAAAGAAACCCCCTGCACCAGCATAAATTTTCTCAGCTATGGAAAAGATGAACAAAATGTTCCAAACTCCCAGACACCGGACCTTCTATTCTAAGATGCTATTTATAGATGGGAAAATGGCTACAGGATTCGTGTTGGTATAAGTGTTCATATGTAATAGCTCAGATGCTACAAAAAGAATAAAATCATTTTTGTAATGATATCAAACAGAGCTGTTAAGCAGTGTTTATAAAATTTCTCTTTTCTGTCCTTTGGCTCTTTCTCCGCTAAAGCTCCAAGAATGTCAGCAATGTTTCCAAACCTAACAGGAGCAGATGTGGCTGGGAGAGAAGGGTCTATGCAACAGAAACAAGGAGCCATCCTTTGTTTTTATTAACTGCTCTGGTGTAAATTCCCAAAGAACAACTGACACAGACTGTTCTGAAAGCCAAGAGCAAGAAGCCCGCTGGACATGCAGGAGCAGAACCTGTCTCCATCCTCACTCACAAAATCACTGGGTTTACTCGGAACAGGAAACAGCTTTCTCAACTAAGATAAGCTTTGCTCCACTTCTTTCAACACTTCAAAATTTAAATCCACAGTATCTTAAGGATTCAAATAACCAAAATAATGTTTCTGATTCTACTGTTCAGGACCGCATTTACTGTCAAATGTGCTCTGTTCTTGTAGCTGATCGCTTTGTAGAGGCTCATTAGCTAAATGATCACCTCAGAGTTTAAACAGATAAACAAGACGGCTTTGGGAACTATTTCCCCTCAGTTTTAAGATTTGAGGAAATTCATATTTACTGGGAGTGGTTTGAAATGCTGGATGGGAGACTGTCTTCTGCTTAACTTACCAGATATATTGTCTGAAATTTTTTTCCCCTTTATACAGAAAAGGTGATGGGAAAGCTTCTGAAGAAAGATGCTAGTAAGTTCATTAGTACATACATATTTTTCTAGTAACTGCTTCATCAATGTTTATATAAGCATCCTATGAAATACATCACCATACCTCAGTAATCACAGCTTCAAATACCTATTTCCACCCAGTTGCCTTGACTCAGTCCTGCTCCCAGGCCTTTATGGCTTGGCATCCCACTATGAGGCATGGTTAGGGGAGCAAGAACAACACAGAGCTGGACTTGCACGTGGATTTAACCTGAAGGGAACTAGTAATAACGATGGAAGAACAGACCCTGAAAGATGCCATCTGGTCTGCACTAGAGCAGCCTGAAGCTAAAGCCAGGCGCATGTCCTTAGGTATCATGTACTAGGCTGTTTCCCTACGGCCTTCTGCCAAGCCTTTGATAGCACAGAGGAAGAATCCTTAATTAAAGCACATAAATAGGAATACAGAATTTCTAAGGAGGGGTCAGAGACACTGTTCTTAAAATGGAACTGAATGAAAAGAATAAGATCAGACTGGGTTTCTAAAAGAGCACCCAGGCAGGGTCTCTGGGGCTCTGCAAAAGCCATATGTATTATCACATTGTGTTGTGTTAAGTTGCTTCAGTCATGTCTGACTCTGCAACCCCAAGGACTGTAGCCTGCCAGAATCCTCTGTCCATGGGATTCTCCAGGCAAGAATACTGTAGTGGGTCGCCATGCCCTCCTCCAGGAGATCTTCCCAACCCAGGGATCAAACCCACATCTCTTAGGTTTCCTGCACTGGTAGGCAAGTTCTTTACCACTGGTGCCACCTGGGCAGCCCTATTATCACATTAAGTACCAACATTTAATACTAGAGAGAAAACAATTTTCCAATCTGAAGACGAAATTCAGCCTCACCAAATAGCCAAACCTATTTCTTCCCCAATCTATCAGGCAACCAACAGAGTTAACAGGTGGGTATCAACGAAGAAACAAGAATGCTCACCTCCATTTCATACATAGGGGGCCCAAGGATGTCTTTCAGAGCATGGAAGTCAATCAAAATTGGCATTTCAGGTGGGAGGGCCAAGTCGGTAGTGTCACTGACAGGATCGGATTTTCCATCTTCTAAGAGGTGTTCTTTGCAACCTAAGGGAGAAAAGTTTACTCAAGAACACTCAGAGATGTACAGGATGAGAATTCATTATCAGCAAACATCAAACAGAAGCTCAGTGGATTTCTAGTAGTTCAGTCACCTTTATTCATGTATTGAGGCACAAAAATTCACCCTGTGTACCTGTGGAACACAACAGAAGAATCAGTCTCTCAAGAGCCCCTGAGGATGGCACAGTGCGTCGCTCTGTTCAGTTACTCTTACTTGCTTGTCCTCATCTCCCCCAGGCAGCAACCTTGCCTGTCTTCTTTTCAACCATTATATTCAGCTAAGAGCAATGCCTGGTACTACTCAACTGCTTGCCCTTAGAGGCCAGACACTCAAGGGTCAGATGCACAGATCAACGTGTACAATTCTCTGTGAAATCAACACAATTTAAACTGTTCAAGCCCTTCTTCAGAGGAGTTCCATCAGCTGTCCCATTTCTATCGGGCAACGAGAACTTGGAAATGACAGAACCCATAGAAGCAATGCCTCTTGTGTAAACATACAGCTCAACTCCAAGGTTACTATTTTCCAATAAAAACAAATATAATTGTCAGTGCCTGGTAAGAGAACATGAAGCCTGGCTTGAAACCCCTATAATAATGGACCATTTCCTTTACCTGCCTAAGAGCCCTGGTTGCTGACATCTTGTCAAAGGACTGACTCATTGTGGTTGGGATTAGACATCCGGGGAACAGGAGCCAGCTGCCCTAGAAGACCTTCTCTACTGGTCTTTGTAATTTCAATCTGAGTAAAGAAAAATGTTACTTACGTCTATAGCCAGAAACCGAAAATGAGAAGAGGTTTAAAAATGCACGAAATATCTGGCTCTATTCAGCTTCATTCCCTGCTTTTCTTTTCCTTTAGTTCTGTCATAATTCTTCTAGCTCTTGTTCTGTCTCACAAAGTGTTTTAAAAACATTTTTCCTTTATTACTTTCTTTACATACACCCTTCCTTCTGGAGATGATTACTGTATATATTAACATACAATACATGATAATTATAAAGTCACCTAAACATTGTATATTCCATATGTATTTATTCTAGCTTTGCTATGATCCTTCTATTCTGATACATCATGAATTTAAAAGTATTATTTTCTACTAACTCTTTTCTTTTCAAAAGTGATTACTGAATACATTTAATAATATCAGACCTTAATTTTAGACTCCAATGATAACTGGACACATCCTGGAGTGTCCCCAAAAGATGCCCGTGTCTTGCGGCCTTGTTGTAAAGTCAGGGCGAAGGCCTCTGTTGGCTTACTCTCCTGCTGGACCCTACAGGGCTCCTCTTCAAGACTGAATCGTGAGTGAAAACGGACAACAGCTCAGACTTTTTCCTACCTGCTGGCTACTTGACTTTATACAAAGAATTAAAGAGAAAACTCTGTAGACTGCAAAGTGCAATGCACACACAGTACCCCAAGTGTGGGTGTTAACTTACAGATAATCTCACAGTCCTACTTCTGCAATGTCACTTGATCTTTGGCTCAATCAGATTCTGAGAAGTCTTCCCTGATCTTTCCAACTTCTTACAGTGCTTACTTATCTGTTCCACAAAATCGAGCAATTCCTGGGTTACTCGGTGGCACGTGGGAGATTTTGTGCCTGCTGCTCTGTCTGCAGCAACATCAATGATCGAGGGTGGGAAGGCACTTAAATCTACAGTTTAGCTACACACAGATCTCAGAGCGGAACAGAAAGCAGGTGTCATTGCTTAATTAAAATTAATGCACAGAAAAAAAAGCACTACTGTCTAGGGTTACCGTACACTAAAAATGAAGGGCTCTGAAACTCTAGCTGATGCCTAGAAGAGGCTGCAAGTTTCTTTAGCCTGTTGTGTTTTGTGTCGGGCTTTCCTGAGATCTGATTACAGTTGCCAGTCTGGAATTCACTATCATAGGAGGAAGGAAAACTGCATGGGTGAAAGCCAATCCACATTTATGGAATCAATGCTTTGGGACATCCCATCGCTTTCCAAGTGGAGTAGTGAATTCAGTGCTTTGAGCACAGAGGGGGTGGGGGTGGGGAGAGCTACTTCTAATGCGACTAGACCTTACAATGCAAAGGATGGCCATTCACTCCAGGCTCTAGGCACAGCAGCTGGGTGATGAAAAAGCAATAACCTTAAAACTAATCTGTGCTTTGAAATGTTCCATCATGGAACACAAGCCTAGAGAACTAAAGCTTCATGTCAAGGAAATGGTGCCAGCCAATCAGGAAAGACAGGCTGGCACCAGATTTCAAGAGCCATCTGCCGCACCTTTGATGTTGTGTAGTTGCTGGGTCGTGTCTGACTCTTTTGTGACCCCATGGACTACTGCCCACCAGGCTCCTCTCGGTCCATGGGATTTTCCAGGCAAGAGTGTTGGAGTGGGTTGCCATTTCCTCCTTCTTCAGATTCCTCCTCAGGAATCTTCCAGACCCAGGGACTGAACCCGTGTCTCCTGCATTGGCAGGTGGATTCTTTACCACTGAGCCACCAGGGAAGCCCCTACTGTACCTTGCGTAACACAAAGCGAGTAAGGAAATGTATGTAAGGAAGTGTACACAGAGTGTACACTTTGATTCCTCATTAAACGTCATCTCACCAACATGCCATTCCAGGAATCAGGCCCAGGTTAGAGCTGAACCCTGAGTCCTCGAATAAGCTTTCAGTACTCAACTCAAATGCCCCGTTCTCCCTTGTCAGAAGGGATCAGCACCAAGAGAAGACAGTGGCAGAGTCCCTGGGACTCATAATTGGCCTTGCCCCAGATCACAACATTCATGCCAGATGGACTTTCTAAGGCACAGCAAACAACAAGAGGACAAGGGCCCTGTCCCACAGATCCTTCCTGCTGGAACTGCACAGTTAACTTTCTTCTATGCCCTTATCTTGGGGTAAAACAGTGGTTCTTAACACATGGGTAACAGTCACATGAAAAAATGATTATTTCACCAAGAAGCTTTTTAAAAAAATAATATTTATTTTTATTTATTTATTTGGCTTCACTGGGTCTTAGTTGCAGTGAGGATCTAGTTCCCTGACCAGGGATTGAACCCAGGTCCCCGGCACTGGGGTCTTAGCCATTGGACCACCAGGGAAGCCCAAGAAGTTTAAATTATAAAAGCCAAGTTACATTTTCTGGTTACCAAATTAAAGTAACCAATAAAGTTTAAGAAAAATGACAAACATTTCTTCAACATTAAAGAGAATGGAGAGATCTTCTCAAATACTACTGCTTATGGAAATATAAGTTGATTCAATCTTTCTGGAAAGCCATTTGTCAATATACTGAAAGTTCCCTAAATATTCATAATCTCACACTCAGTGATTCTATTTCTCAGGAACCTATCTTTAACTTTAAACAAATGTTTAGATAACAAATCTACTCACTGTAGCACTATTTTTAACAGCAAAAAATTAGATCCAATATAAAGATGTAACATTAGGAGCATGATTAAGTAAACTGTGGTACACCCATGGATCTAATAAAATACTATATAGTCACTAAAACTGCTTTCTAAGTGTTCTTTTTTAATAATTTTTTTCCCTAAGTGTTTTTAAGTGATGCAAGAAAAGCCTTCTCATGCCATGAATCTTACTAATATAAAAGTATGTAAGAATGAAGTTATATAATCCAAAATGTTAATACAAGCTGTTCCCTGAGTTATGAGGTTAAGATTACATGATGAGATAGTCAATAAATAAAAGTCTCCAATCTTGGCTCTGGCTTCCTAGTTGGCCTTGAAAAAAGCTACTTTACCTCTCCATACCTGGTTTTCCAATCAGTAAAACCATAACTATTATAGTAACCCTTAGAGAGTTGCTGGGAGAATTTGATAATGCTAAAAGCTTTACTATGCATAAATGAAAAACTGAATTATATAGAGCAGTATTTAACACAGACTTCTAAGACCCACGTGTCTTATTCCATAGCCCATTTCACTGGAAGAAAACAAAATGCTTTCTGCACCCCAACCCCACCCAGGGTCCCACAGCCAGGGCTTTGACCACACATGACCGTAGGGGATGACATAAATTATTTTTTCTATTCTATTTAAGAAAATAGAAAAAGATACCAAGACTCAAGACTCTGCCCCATGTTTCTCATCAGTATTATCAGCCCGTCCTGAGTCTAACTCAGGACATAGCCAGGGTGGTCAGGGCATAACCAAGGGGCTGAAAGGCATGAAGGTGGCAGATAAGCAGACAGCACCAGAGGCTGAACCTGCAAGGCACAAACTCTGCCAGCACAGCAAATGTGGACCTTGGTACAGCAAGGGCAAAACCTGATGTCACCACAGCTACTACCAAAGGATATTCTATAGCTGAGAACTCCTGGGGCGAGGGGTAGCGGGTGGGTGTCAGCCTTCCAAAGCAGCTGTCACCAGGACACGATCAGGTGATACTTCCCAACCACTTTTCCCATCAGAGGAACACGATTTACATAAACAAGCCCTAGCACCAAAGAATCACTGTGGGAAGGAGGGACAATGGAAGGTCCTAAGAGAAGAGGAGGACAGGAGGAAGAACAGGGGTGTAATACCTCAGCAAAGTCCAGTAGCTTTCTTGTTTGTTTAAAAAAAGGTTTCTTACCTTTTGAACAAATCTTGCAGCAAATGGTGTCTCTGAGCAAGTGATCCAACCAAGGGAAAGTAGCAGAGGCCAGGAACAGGTACCAACACCAACCGCTTACTGCCCAGAATGTGGCAGAAAGAAAAATCCATCCTACCATACACAGCCCCAGGTTATCTACAATCATCTTTACTCAAGACAGAACCTTGCAGGTATCACTTATTATTCTCCATATTCTGCTTAACTTGAAGCATATGCTACACTCAATAGCCCACTCTCATGAGTTCAAAAGCTACATTTTGTGGTATAGACATAAAACGAACCCCTTCTTCTAGATTATGAAATAAAAAGCATTCATTTTCATGAATAAAGGTTTTTTTTAACTCATTTGGGGTAGGGATGGAAGAGAGGATGGGGTGTACAATACTGTTGACTGCAACCAGCAATCAAGTAACAGGGGTGACTCAGACACAGAGGGTTAATTCTCCAAAGGAACAAATGCTACCTGTTCCTGTCATACTAATACGATGTTTCCAAGAACGTCCAGATCTCATTCTGAGGCTTAGCAGAATTCAGGAAGTGTCAGGAAATTCGAGTACAGGATGGAACCATGATCCATTAAAATTTAAGAACTAGGCAGAAAGTAAAAAGTCTGGTCCAATCCTTCATTTTATACTCCAGGAAAGTGATGGAAGATTGAGCAAATCTCCTGACGTCCACAGTAAATCACAGACAGCCTCAGGACTCTGGATGTCCGGTTAAGGGCACAGTTTGCTCTACCTGAAGTGGGGTTGAGGAAAGCTGCCTGTAGCTCAGGAGTTCCTTGACAAGTAGCCCGGTGGCAAATTTAGAGGTTAGATTAATTTTTCCTGATTGAAAATAATAAACTCATCTGCCATCACATACACATTCCCTTCTACGACTGTTGTCAGAAAAAACCGTGAAAGACTTAAAAAAGAGCAAAACACAGATTATGGGCGAGCGGCCCAGTGCATCCTTCCAGGCCGTGCCTTGGTGCCTTGCAGCTATCTTCCTGTAAGCTGTAGGAAACTAACAGTAACAGAGATGATTCCTGTCCACAGAAATGAACAAGTATTTTGTCCTCTCCCTTTCCCAAGAAGCTGGTTTTGCAAATTAATTTCAGCATTCCTGATCACCTATATAGATGTTTATGTTTTGAATTCTCCATGGAACCAGATCTTATTATGATCGATCTTACTGGTTCTCTCATTAATAAATGAGTTCATTTAAATCTTTAACATGTGTTCATTTTATATCTGTATAACAGTGATGATTTTGCCATTAAACATTATCCTTTAATACTGAACAAAAACAAATCTTTCTAAAAAGTGACCGATTCCCACAGGAGTCAACCCTTAAGCTGACATGTTTAGATTTAAAGACTTTAGGGCCTCAGACAGATACACCAAATTGCTTTAGATACAAAAACATGAACTTCCCATTTTCGGTATTCCTGATTTGGGGTAGATCCTCAGAAACATCCAGGAGGCACAACTGATCCTCTTTATCTCCAAGAGGCCTTGGAGTCAGACAGCTTGGATTTGTGGTCCATTTCTTAGAAGTTGGTATGATTTGGGGAAACTTCCTTTTTCTGGGGGGTAACTCTCTTTATTATGAGAATATGTATGTAACATATTGTTGCATTTTAGCCACTTGAACTGTACAATTTGGTGGCATTAAATACATTCACAATGTTGTTGCAACCTTCACCACTATCTATACCTGAAATTTTATCATCTGCATATAAACTCTGAACCCATTAAATTGTAACTTCCCATTCTTTCACTCCCACATCCAACTGGCAACCTCTATTCTACTTTTCTGTCTCAATGAATTCGCCTATCCAAGCAACTGCATATTAAGTGGACTTCTATAATATTTGTCCTTCAGGGTCTGGTTTGTTTTACTTAAGCTTAATATTTTCTAAGTCTAGTCATGTTGTAGAATATACATCAAAAATTTCCTTTTCATGGCTGAATAATATTCCATTATATGCAGATACCACATTTTGTTTATTCATCTGCTGATGGACACTTGGGGTGTTTTCATCTTTTGGCTATAGTGAATAATGCTGCCATGAACACTGCTATCATTCCTGCTTTGAACTCTTTTGGATACATACCTAAAAGTGGAATTGCCTGGTTACAAGGTAGTTCTATGTTTAACTTTCTGAAGAACTGATGGACCGTTTTCCACAGCAGCTGCACCACTTTATATTCCCATTAGCACTGCACAAATGTTTCAATTTCTCCACAACCTCACCGATGTGTGGCTTTTTACTTTCCATTTTATTTCATTACAGCCATCATACTGCGTATGAAGTAATGGCTCACTGTAGTTTTCATTTGCATTTATCTAGTGACTAACAATGACAGGCATCTTTCCATGTGCTTACGGGCCATTTGCCCATTTTCTTTGGAAAAAGTGTCTATTTAAGTCCTTTGACTATTTCTGAACTGGGTTGTTTTTTGTTGGTTGAGTTGTAGGCGTTCTTTATGCATTCTGGATGTCAATCTCTTGTCAGTCACATAATTTGCAAATATTTCCTCCCATTCTATAGGTTTTTTTTTTCTTACTTTCTTACGTCTTTTAATGCACTAAAGTTTTTAATTTTGATGAAGCTCAATTTACTTATTTACTTTTGTTGCCTGTGCTTTTGGTTCCATATCCATGAAGTCATTGCCAAATCTAATGTCATGAAGATTTCCCCATTGTTTTATTCTGGATGCTTAATAATTTTAGCTCTTAAGTTTAGGTTACTGATCAATTTTTAGTCAACTTTTATATATATTATAAGGTAAAGGTCCAAATTCATCCTTTTGCATGTGAATATTCAGTATTCCCAGCATCAGTTTGCTGAAAACACTTTTGCTTTCCCTACTGATCTAGGCATCCTTATTAAAAATCAACTGACCACATATGTGAGCCTTTCTTTCTGTTCTATTTGTCCCTCTGGCTTATACATGTCTGTCTTTATGCCAGGACCATACCACCTAATGACTGTAGCTTTGTAGAAAGTTCAAAGTCAGGACATGTGCATCCTATATTTTGTTCTTTTTCAAAGATTGTTTTGGCTATCTGGGGCCCACTGAAATTTCACATGAATTTGAAGACTGGCTTTTCCATTTCTCTGAGAAAGGATGTTGAAGTTTTAGAAGAAAGACTGCATTGAATCTATAGATCTCAACAATGTTAAGTCTTCCTATTCATGAACACAGGATATCCTTCCATTTACTTGGGTCTTAAAAAATTTCTTTCCATCAATGTTTTGTAGTTTCTAGCCTACCAGTCTTTTGCCTCCTTGGTGAGATTTATTCTTTAGTATTTAAGTTTTTTAGATATTACTGTAAATGGAACTGCCTTTTAAATTTCATTTTCAGACTGTTAATTTCCCTAAGCCCTTTAAGCTCCATTTCCTCATCTGAAAAGAGAGAAATGGTATGTACACTGCAAATAGTAGTTATAGGAATAATGGATACAGGATATATAGGAATAATGAAATCATAGTATAGCTTCTAAGGTTAGGCTTGGAGCTGTTCAGCCTAAATTAAAATCTGACATTTACTAGCTGTGAACCTTGGGACTTTATTTAATCTTCTGTGCCTTAGTCTTCTCATCTGTAAAATGGGCCTAAAAATAATATCTATCTTATAGGATCATTAAGAGGATTAAATGAGTAAATACATGTAAAGTGCTTAGGAAGGAGTCTAGCAAACAGCAGGAACTTTATAAATGACAGCCTTCTTGCATGAATTATCACAGAGCCTTCTAATTTGGTTTCTCTTCCTAGTTTCCTATTATTCATTTTATTCACTCTTTGTAAATGAATTTTTCAAATTACGACTCTAATTACATTATTTCCAGACTTAAATATCTTTACTAGGTTTTCATTACAAATTAAACAAATTAACTTCCAAGAGTTGCATTCAAGATCTACCATCATACAGTGTCAAATTACCTTTCTAATCAAAGCTCCCACTGGAATGCCTTTTAAACTGAAAGAGTACATAACCACCACCCATAACTCGACTAACATTTAAGGAACACAATCCAGGATAAGAAACTTCACCCTAGAGCCCCTACCTGCAAAATGTCAGATTACAGGAACTCTAATCTTACCACATCAATTCATCACAAGTGCTTCATACGAAACAGGTATTCAATTATGGTTTGCTGAATTATTCTGAATTTTCCTACTGCATTCTTTTTTTGAAAATGTTATTGGAGTACAGTTGATTTACAATGTTGTGTTAGTTTTAGGTGTATAGCACAGTGACTGCCTATAACCTTAGTAACATGTGTGGACAAAGGACAAGTCACCAAAACACTTCATCACTACTTGATTTGCCAAGAAATTACCAGATTTTTAATGCTGACTTTGTCAAGTAAATATAAAGAGTTTTAATAAATGAAAATTTACGCTGTAATACAATTATTACTGAATGATTAAATTTTTTCTTGAAAGTTGAATCCAATCACACTGGGCTCCTGAATCCCGAAGCAGAGGCAAAATGAAACTTACAGACTGGCTCAACTGTACTCGTGTGCAGAGGGCAGGATGTGTGCTACCAGGTGTGTTAACAGGAAGTTGGCAGAGGTCGTGCACGGACCAATGAATGGGAATACTGTTTACATCTCAACTCCTTAGCATACATGGGAATGTAAACATGGATCCAGACCCCATTTAGCTATAAAGGAAAAGATTTGTATGGCTGTAGTTATAAAACCAAAAAAAAAAAAAAAAAACCTGAGTAGTCTACTTTAAAAATTGAGATGTGATGCTGAGATTATAAGTGACTTTGTTATTTCTTACAAGACAGGAGAAGTATGTGCCTCAAAGCTAAACTGACCATAGATAAAAAGCATCTAAGAGCCTTCTCTTAGGAAGGCAGAAAGGGGAGAACAAAACTTCTAAAAACAATTCAGAAAAACCTGAATATCTTCAACTATATAATTTGTCTGTCAGTTTCAGGTTAATCTTTTCCAGAAAACCATCTTCCCATCCAGAGGAAGAGTGCTGAATGCAACTGAGACTCAAGTTACTGACCCTGGCTGCCAAGGCATTTGTGCCTGCATATTTTCAATCTGTTTTTCTTTCTTTCTTTTTTTTTTTAAAAGGAACTAGTCATAATGGAGAAATCTGTGGATCAAATGCCCAGAAAAACCTTCACGCTAGCAATAAAGTCTTTCAAGCCCTTTCTGCCAATACTTTCTTCATTATTTGGGGGATCTACTAAACATTTCTATATAATAACTGTTGAGATAAAGATGGACATTATGATTGTGAACCATTTCTCATCTATTCATGAAAATAAAGAACATCAAAAAAGGTTATCTGGAAAACTTTTCCCCCCATCTATTTCAATGAATTTTGAGATGTAAATAAATGACTATTTTGTCTCAATTTACTAAAACCAAATTTTAAAAGCTACAATATTTATAATAAATCAAATGAAGCTTTCAATGATCAATTCAATGCCTCTACAGCACTTTAAAAACCAGCATTTATCCCACATCTAAATATTATTTGTTTATATCTACCTCCCCCAATGGACTACCTATTACAAATTCTCTTTCATTTCCTGCCCAGAATCCAATCTAGAACCTAGCATATCGTAAGTCTTCAGTGACTGTTAGTTGACTCATTGAATAAATCAGTGCTATACAATGGTCCAAAACATACGACCCTAACCTTGTACCAGACAAGAGAGCTTGTATCCTGTCTCCCAGGGATTTTTTTTGTGTGTGGCATTAATAGATCTCATTTCCTGTGTCAGATTCAGAAAATAGTCTTGGGGAACTACTTGGATTAGCAGTTAAGAAGCGGAGACCGTCTGTAGCTTTTTTTAAAGTAGGTATTATTTTACTACCTTGTAACTTAAGGCTGGTTTTGATAATATATGTCAATGCCACCCAAAAGCCACTGCAACTTCCTACATGATTCATTAAGTGGAACAATGACTTTTTAATTCGTTGTCAATATCTGATTTTCCTGTTTCCAAATACAGTTTAAATAGCAAACATTTACTTGTCTCTTATCATATGTAACTAGGGTTTTTCCTTTATTCCAGCTTCCTGACAGTCTACATAGTCGAACAAATCTCTCTTAAACCAGGCCAGTACTGAAGAGGGAACAACCAGTGAATCAGCATAAGCATTAGAACAGAATATAGAGTATCTTCATGATACGGGAGTACATTCCAACATGACATTTTCATCTCAACATTAGAATGCCACTTGGTTTTGGATGTTTGGACACAACATACTGCCTAATATCCCTACAAATGTGAAGGATTTAGCATAGAAAGTCTTAATCTCTAAATTTAATTGGATCTTGGTTTGCAAAATCCAATTAGCTGTAATAGAACCCTACAAACTCCCAAGACTTCAGAACCACCAGCAAGCCAGGCAGGTGCCCTGGGAATGAAACTCTCTCTTAAATCCATATTCCTTAACAGTTAACCTTAGCTGTTTCTTTGACTATTAGAAAACTTTATTTGTCCTGAGTCACTAATACAGTCAAAGGAAAGATAAGCATGAACAGATGAAGAAAGACTTTACTAAAAATGCAAAAGTGAACCAAAACTTTTTGGCCCTATCTGTGCAACCTGGGTCTTTAATAAGAAATCAGCTCAAGTTTGATGATGGATATTCAACAGTACAAACTTAAATGCTGGCTTAGAAAAACCCTTCTGATAATAAAGTGTCTTAGACTGTAATGACTATTGAACTGCTACAGCCTTTTAAGACAGTAAATTCTGTAAGGATGAGCAGAAATTCTCAAAGCTGCGCCATTTAAAAATTAGGAAAATGTAGACCAATTTAAATTCAGCCCCCATAGCAACACTAAAACTGTGGCCTGTCACACTCTGTTCAAAGACCTCTTAACATCAGATGGAGGCATTTTTTCAGAAACTGAAAATCGGACTTCTGAGTATTATTGTAACAATCTAAAATAAACAGCTCAAGCATCTGGTCTGCGGTTTTGGGTTCAGAGGCAAGCACACAAATTACTCTCTCTTTTTTGTTCTAACACTAGCCAGAAAGGAAGATACGGGATTTAGGTTAAAATGTTTGAGGATTTTCATTTGTAACTGGAACCAAGTAGTAAGAAACGACTCAATTACCCTCACTTCATTAAAAACAGCTAGCAAAGTTTTTATGTGCGAAAGCAAAACAAACAAGAACAGTATCAATCAAGTCCACCCTCATGAAAAGCTGACTAAATAAGGGTTGTTTCAGTCGTTACTAAAGAATCACTCATCTGCTTGTGGGTCTCATTAAGCTTTTCTCCCCTCAAGGCCTACCCAATTGTGCTTATCTGTTTTTGCCGCACAGCAATTTCCACTATTAACAACCCAAACCACAGGTTTCCTTTAAAACTCTAAACAAACTATTTTAATCTTCAGGAATGGGGGGGTTGTATTATCAGAAATGAAATGTATAATAACTTTCTTTAAAATAAGTTAAAAAAAAAAGTCTGTGCGAGCCAGCTTTCAAGACGGTCCCCAGCGGCCCTACCCTGTGGAGTGCCATCTCTCTACGAGGATAGGCAGGTGTGACCCATGGAGCGTGGCAGAATGAGGATTATAAAACCTGCAGCTTCTGTTGCGAGCTCTCCATTTCTTCCCTAGCACAATTCTCTCACTAACGGACGCCAGTAGCCATGTCCTAAGCCTAGCGAGAGGCCAATGTGGCGAGAAGCTGAACACCTGGCCATCAATCAGCAAGGAACCCAGGTTGTTACATGATGTTGTGATTTTAAGAAGTATTTCTCATCTTGATCTGACCACCACTGTGGCTCACAACCCCCAAGGCCTTTAGAATATCCTAAGTATTGACAGTGATAAAGGTATCTTTCGTTATGTGAATGAGGTGACTTCCAGGAGTACCCAGGACAGTGCTGGTGGCCAGAAGATTAGAGGGCTGGAACTTTCTTTCCCACTCCCTGATTTCTGGGGAGAGGGGCAGGGCCTTAGGTTGAAGAAGTCACCACTGGCCAATGATCTAGTTAATCACAACTAAGCAATGAAGTCTCCATAAAACCCCAAAGCAGAGCTCTTTGGTCCATCTTTGGAGAGCTTCCCTGTGTCTGTCTGCTGGGCCCCAGGCTCCGTGAGGACAGAGGCTCCTTTGTTCTGGCCCTGGCCTATGTAGTTGATTCATACTCTTTAATATCCTTTCATAGTAAACCGGTAATCTACTGGGTCAAAGGGGTCTCCTGAGTTTGGTGAGCCGTTCCACCAAATTAATGAAGGCGGAGGAGGAGGTCGTGGCAACCTCCCGTTTGAGCCAGTTGGTCAGAAGTCCAGGTAATAACCTGGGCTTGTGACTTGTCTCTGAGTGAAGGGCAGTCTAGTGAGGCGGAGCCCTTTGTCTGTGGAATGGAACGCCGTCTCCAGATGGGTAGTGTCAGAACTGAGTTGAATTCGTGGACCCAGCTGGCGTCCCCGAACTGTCAGTGCGGGGAAGCATCCACACATGCACTGGACTCGGGTCTGGAACCCTTTTCAGCTCACAGCCACGTCAGCGAGCCTGGGGGCACATCCGCCTCGAGCTGAACCTCCACTGGCTACAGCTTGACGAGAACCTCACAAGAGGTCTCAAGCCACAACTGCCCAGCTAAACTGCTCCTGTGTGCCAGACCCACAGATACAGTGAGATGACAAATGTTTGCTAACTTCTGGGGCACTAAGTACAACTTTTGCCTTACCAAGTTTTGGAGGAATCTGTCACACAGCACTGAACAATGTAAAAATCCAAAAGATAAAGGGACAGATCCCATTTGGACAGAAGACTGTTGCAAGAAGTCAAAGACAAAAGAACTCAGCGAAAAGTTACACAAAGCTCAGAAGTTACTTCCTGAAGACATTATTATACATAGTGTTTTCATACGGAGAAGGCAATGGTACCCCACTCCAGTACTTTTGCCTAGAAAATCCCATGGACGGAGGAGCCTGGTAGGCTGCAGTCCATGGGGTCGCTAGAGTCAGACACGACTGAGCGACTTCACTTTCACTTTTTGCTTTCATGCATTGGAGAAGGAAATGGCAACCCACTCCAGCATTCTTGCCTGGAGAATCCCGGGTACGGGGGAGCCTGGTGGGCTGCTGTCTCTGGGGTTGCACAGAGTCAGACACGACTGAAGCGACTTAGCAGCAGCAGCGGCAGCAGCAGCAGCAGCAGTGTTTTCATAAAAGAAACCAATGACATTAGACAAGAGAATGGATATGCTTCAGATTTGGAGATGACAAGTAGTTGGGGGAAAAGAGCTGAAAAAGAATCAAAGGGACTTGTTTCTCCTGCAGGAACAGCTTCCTGTTTTGGTTACAAAGGAGCCACGCTTAAAATAACCACTGTGAAGTATGCTGAGGGCTTGAGAAGTCAATGCCAGGAAGCCACAACAAAGAGCTGAAAGCAGCTCGACAGAAGAGGATTCCTTCGGAGGAAAGGACCCAAGAAAGGCTAACAGAAAAGCCACCCTAGCAGATGAGTGGGATGTGCGGCGAGGAAGGCCCGTCGGAATGACGCTCTTCCCTGGCATCTCCCCCCGCCCCCGCCTGCCCTGGCACAGAGCAGACCCGCTGCTACAGGCAGGAAGACCCCCTCCCTCAGCCAGCACACTCCTGCCAACGGCCGAGAGTGCAGACACCTAGGAGAATTAAAGCTAAAGAAGGCAGAGAACAGTGCCATAAACTTTGAATATTTTATTTTGATGCATTTGTAAATGTGAAGTCGCCTAGAAAGGATATCAAAAATTAAGGATATTGTTATCTGCCTGCTTCCACTATATTCCATTGATTTCACTGTCCTACATATGGCAAATGTATCAGAGAACCAATACATGTTGAAATGCAACTCAGTCAAACTGTGATCCAGACTGAACTAGAGAAAACTGTCGTAGAGTTAGATCTACGGTCTAGCCAACCCGATGTTTTGTGGTCAGCAAGGGGCCCAGGGCATCTGTCATGAGGGGATAGGCATGTTTTCACTGACATTAAATCCTATTGCTTCTGACTCATACCACCCAACCACTTAACCCTTTTTCCAAACTACAGCTTCTGTTTTCCTCTGGACAGGGAAGTAGATGGCTAAGGTTATAAAGATGTGTCTGTTAACAGTTAAATAGGCAAGGCCTAGTCTTTACTGGGGAATTTTGTGAAGGGACTTACAAATTCAATCAAGAGTCAAATTAGACAGCTTACTGAGAATCCTACTCAACTGAGATTTTACAGCCATCAATCAAGTGGCCCAAATGTACAAAACCAAAGCTAGAGAGATAGGCAGTTCTTCACAGGCTTTCCTTCCTGATCCCTTTGTCTAGCACCACTATTTCTTTTCAGTGTTCTCCTAGAGGTCCCTGCTAGTTCACTAGGAAAGAACTGAAATAAAAGCTATAATGATCAGAAAAGAAAAAGTAAAACCTGACATTATTTGCATTTGTGATAGCTGATGGTGTATATGTAGGGCTTCCCTGGTGGCTCAGACGGTAAAGAATCTGCCTATATTTCAGGATACCTGGGTTCGATCCCTGAGTTGGGAAGGTCCCCTGGAGGAGGGCATGGCAACCCGCTCTCGCATCTTTGCCTGGAGAATCCCCATGGACAGAAGAGCCTGGTGGGCTACAGCTCATGGGGTTGCAAAGAGTCGGACACGACTGAGTGAAAATTCAAAAAAATCAGAGTTTCAATTTGGCAAGTCTGCTGGATACAAATCAATATAGTATTCTCATAGAGTAGCAACCATAAGAATTAGAAAATTAAAAATATTATCTACAATAATATACACACATAACACATACATATAAGATCAATTAACTAGGAATATATCTAAAGAAAAAATATGCAAAAGCTCACCACTACAACTATTAAAACACTTAAAAACATTTATTAAGACTTAAATAAATGAAGCTAATCATGAATTAGAAGACTTGCTAATATCAAATTATCAATTCTCCCCAAACTGATTTATAGATGCAACACAATCAAAATATCAGAAGGTGTTATTTAGCCTCCAATAAAAATAAATAAATTTAAAAAAAAAAAGGTGTCATTTATTTAGTGATTTACTGGTACAGAGTCACCAAGCTGATTCTAAAATTAATACAGATATTTGAGGAACCTACATACAATAGCCAAAGCACTCTTGAAGAAAAACAAAGCTGGAGGATTTACACTACTAGGCATCAAGACCAACTGAGATAATAGTCATTCTTGAAACCAAGTATGATGCCAACACTGGAAATTTCATCTCAGGCCCAAAGTACCCATCTACTTACCGTAAGTCAGCTAGTTTAATTCATTTTTCCTTTAAGTGTTTATCTGAGATCTCCATAACATAACCACATACATACTGCCTGAAGTGACATTTTAAAGTTTATCCATAACAACATCTAACCCACCTCATGTTAAATCTGTTCATTTCATCTGTCTTTTTTTTCATCTAATCAATTTTTCAGATGACTTCTATGAGAATAGTTAAGAAACTAACATCTTGAGGCACATTAAGTTTAACGTAGCTTCTCCAATAAATACCACACTTTCCAAAAAAATTTTAGAATGCTCCATATTCTGAGAAACTTCATAAGCATTGGTTATAACTTGAATCCTTAGCTGGAGATAATTTTTGAGGAAGAAAATCATATAGGTATTAAATGAACATATATGGTAAAAGAGTATTTGAACAAATAGACCTAAGCTAACAAATGGACCTTTACAGAGAAACCTCCAAACTGCAAAACTGAATACATGGGATATCTGTGTCCTAGGCTAAAAGGCAGGCAAAAGTAGAATAAAACTGTAACCACAAACTTTTATCTTTTGATCCAACTAATATCGCAGAAAGGAAAAGGGCAATTTAGAACACACTAATAACATACAAAAACACAGGCAGTGCTGCTTTCATGAAATACTTCTCATACTTTATAGGTAAGTGACCGACACCATAAATACTCCTCCACTAACACAAATCAATTAGGAATCTCACTTGCCTTTTAAATTCTATTATTTGTTCTGTTTAACTGCCAGTTAAGACCTCACAAATACAAAGACAACTGTTCACAGACCAGTATTTCTGGGCCTACTCCAGAAAGTTTGTTCGATATGCTGGAGGTTTCTGCCTGTTTTTAAAGCTTGTGGCCTGAAATTACTTTTCTTCCTGGCAGGAACTCTAACACCAGTAATATTTTTAACATTAAAAATAACTCCCTCACTGAATTACTCGAAATTTCTAAAACAACTTCATACTCTAATTTTATATAAAACAATTTTATACTCTCATTTTAAATAATTCAATTTCTTAATGAGAAACTTTCATTTACTAAGCTAGCTCCATTTGAACTTTAAAACCTGACATGAAAACCTGAGATTTTTTTTGACAGAAAATTTTCTTTTGGCTTGGTTAAGGTCATAAACATCAATTTAGAATATCTTATAATTATTTTACTAAAATCTGGAGGAGAGTCACTTACAACGTAAGACCCAGCTTGGAGTCCCGTATCTCCTAATAAGAAATACAATCAAAATCGTCGTCTCAAGAGAAAGTCCTTATCCTAATTATTCAATTGGACACGACTGAGCAACTTTCACTTTCACACTATGGGTGTCCTTGGTAGTATCTTAACCCAGATTTACTTAACTATGTATCATTTAGGATTTGTTCTGTGAATCACTGATTAAAAAAAAAACAAAAAACACCAAATAAATGTTACCATGAAACACTGTATGTTCTCACATGGTTCTCAAGCAGTTTGAATAAGTTCTTGAATATTTCTAGGTTATTTTTAAAAAGCTAATATGATCACAGACATTATTAGAAATATGCTAATAGATAAAATAAGCATTGTGTAACTATGAAAAGCTTCTTTAAACATCAAGTTCCCATTGTTGTACAGGAGAAACCAACACAACATGTAAAGCAAGTATCCTCCAATTAAAAATAAATTTAAAAAATTAATACATACTTCTGAATGTATAAGTTCCAAAAGAAACCATCAAAATCCTAAACACAATTTTCCAATTGTGTCAAGTAGATAAACTCACTTAACTCTCTGCCTTTCTATTATATCACAAACAAGAATAAAAGGACATAGGCTCAGGTGCTGGAGGCCACAGCAAAAGAGAATGTTCTAAGAATTAGAGAGGGAAACTCAGGAGGATTTAGGTGTTATATTCAGAAAGGGAAAAAAGAGAAAACTACCTCAGCTCTCCACTGTCACTGTCGGCTGCACCAGTGATGCCATTCTTGATAGGCTATCAATCACCTAGAGTACTTTTCAAAAATTCAGATTTCTGAGAATCTTCTGAACATGTGTTTATCTTTAAACTCCCCCCAAGCAAATCCTATTAAAATGACAAGTAAGGGATTAAAAAAGAAAAGGATAACCCACAAAAAGAAAAAGAAAGAAGACAAGAGATGCTGACAACATTTTGGGTAACAGCAAGTAGATGGGCAAGAAGTAATAAACATCTGGCAGGCTAGAAAAAGTAGAAACTTTAATGTCTGTGAAGGAGGTAGGTGGGGGTGTGGGGTGGTTATCCACAAAATCCTACAAAGGCTCAGGAATTTGAGGTATCCCTGAAAATATGGGTGAGATGTGGGACTAAAGACAGAACATTTTTAAAACTGTGTAAGAAATAACTGACTTCCCAGGTGGCTCAGTGGTCTCAGTGAGAAAGGCTGCCTGCAGTGCAGATGCGGGTTCAATCCCTGGGTTGGGAAGAGTCCCTGGAGAAGGAGATGTATCTCTGCTCCAGCACTGTTGCCTGGGAAATCTCATGAGCAGAGGAGCCTGGCAGGCTACAGTTCATGGCATCACAAAAGAGTCGGACACGACTTAGTAACTCAACAACAACAAGAAACAATTACAGGTTTACTCCACATAACAAGGGCACTATCCCTTACCCACAAAAGGGGGCAGCTTTACTTTTGGGAGAAATGAACCAGCAGGGCTCTAGGCACAGTGCAAGCTGGGAGGAAGCACATATGAGGAAGAGGAGGATCTGGGAAAGTCCACTTGTTGGATGGCATCACCTACTCAATGGACATGAGTTTGAGCAAACTCCAGGAGACAGTGAAGGACAGGGAAGTCTGGCGTGCTGCAGTTCATGGGGTCACAGAGTCAGACACAACTTAGCAAATGAACAACTCTTTGGATGATACTGCTGTTAAAGGCACTGTGTTTAGCAATAGAAGGAAAAGCAGGAATGATGCTTTACTAACTCTATTCCACTGAGCTTATCACAAATTATGGTTCTTCAGCCATATTCATCAAACTTCTGTCTAGAAAGAGCTATGGAAATGGTAGGACATCTAATAAATCTCTTTACTACGAAAGAATAAAGAGATTCTCTATTCAAGTCATGTTTGTTAATGCAAATTTTGGCAACCATGCAGCAGCACAGTCTGTGGTAAGAAGTTAAAACATTTTAACTTAAATATCCATATTTCATTAATTCGAGGAATAGACCGCTTCCCTTTTTTCCCTTGTCATCACCTCCACAATTATTTTTCTAACAAAAAATAATTTAAATTATATCTTAATTGTGTACCTATCAAAGAAAATGTGTGAGAAAAACAAATGATTACACATGAAGCCATTCCAGAGAATAAATATCTGCCCTTGCAGTACTTGGACAACTACGATTGTTTTTTTCTTAACTGCTATAGGAACTTTCTGTGCTGTAAATACCGAAAGACTTAACAATCTGGATCAGAAAGAAACAAGTGAACACCAGAAGCCAAACATAAAGTGTACCATCATTACAAGCTCGAGAAATGTATCCCTAAGGCATTAATACTAAGTTATTATTCCTGCCAAAACTCTGCATTCTTTGTAGAAAAGAATCCTCTTGATACAGCAACCATTAGGTTTAACTTACACACTGATGCCTTTACCAGCGGAGGAGTACGTGCCATAGCTCCAAGGACCACCCCACGCCATCCCACCACATCCAGCTTTGTTTCCATTCACTTCCAGCCACCAAGCCTGTGGGCGCCAGATCAAGGTCACCAACCTTCTCCCTCAGCCACGTCAGGACGGTCCAACTTGGCTTCTCTGTGCTGCCCCTCGGCCACCTTCACAGCAACAGCTCGGCAAATGGCCCCCAGCTTCCTGTCCAAAGAGCGGACCCCTGCCTCTCTGGTGTACCTGTCATCAAAGGAAAAATATTTTAATTTTGGCTAAACATCACCTGTAAAAGCAGAATTAATGCGATTAACAACTATACTAAAGGAAGCGTACATTTAAAAGTTTATTACAGTTTCTTGAGTATTAACAGCCTCATCTTTAAAAATTCCTCACTATTCTTCTTTCTTAAAATATTTAGAAGTAATTCCAGCTACAACTTTTCCTTTTATATAGAGTATCTTGAATTATTACCCTATACTTAAAAATGAATTATTGGCTCTTCAATTTATAGCACCAAAGTAAATTTTGCGGCACATAAAATATCATTTACTCTTTGATAGGTATAAAAGCTTTCTTACAATTTGTTGATTTAAGAAAATTCTGACAAATTTATTACATGTGAAATACTGCTGAAAGAATCAGAAAAATAGAATTTTTTCCTAACTAAAGCAAAAAATAATTTGAGACAAAGAATGGAGTCTTTACCTGGAACTGTGCTAATTACCCCATTCGGTGTATTTTCATTGTAGAGACCTTCTAAAGAAAGAAATATGCTAATGATGCAAGCAGTGTGATTCAGTGGAAAAGGTTCTAGAGCTGTCTTAAAAAACTTCCATGTTAGACTCAAATTCCGTAAGCCACTTCATAATCCTTTATACTGTACAATCAATTTTGGCACCCAGCTTTGGGTGAGTTTGAACACACAACATCAGCTAGAGAATGCAGTTTTATCTGAAAAACTGCATCTGATTAGGCAGCCAAACACACAGTCAAGACTCTGGGAAGGCAGATTTTTTAAGTTCTGAGAAAAGACAAAATTCTTGGCTAAACACTCTATAAAGTAAAAAGTTTATTTCAATCAAAGGAATAGAAGGATATAGGAATAAAGTCCATATTATACACATGCATGTAATTTCAGTAAGAAAGAAAATAGGGAGGCACCTTAAAAATAAACCAACATGTAAAAACAAAAACCCAGCGTAGCTTCCTAGACAGCTATTTGATGAGCTCAGACGAAAAGGTCTGGACAAAAGATACAAGAGAAAGGCCTGAGGATGCTTTCAGAAGGATGGCGTGAACATGCAGACATGGGACCAGGAAGTTCAGAATGAACTGGAGCTTGCCAAAAATAATAAGGACATCATCAACGAGATTTTTTTTTTAGGTGTTTAGAACAATAACTGGCTAGGAACTAAGGCAGACAGTATAATATTAACCTCGACTAGAGGAAAGTAGACATATCAACCACTGGTTTGGTTTAGCATTTTTAAACCAAAAGAGGAAGAAGCACCAATGTCAAGTAAGAATTGGTTAATGTTTCCTACCCACAACTAAATGATCGTGAAGCTGCTAATTTTCAGAGGACATAAAACTAATGCACTGGATGATAATCAAGATAAAAAAAAATCAATTTGCTGCAATGGTAGCTAAAACTAACATGGATATTAAAATATATATAATTGTAAACTTCTACATTTGGGCTTTAAAAAATTCAACCCTATAAATATGGAATGAGACAGATCAAGTGAATAAGACATTCATAAGAAAAAGAACTAAGGTGTCAGTAACTATATTTACAAGAGGCAAGAAGATAACCTAAAAAAGCTAAGACTCTGAGATACAGTCATAAAATAATAATAGAATAAGACTAGTGGTCTTTTGTTTTTAATTCCTTATTACTGTTTAGCTGCTAAGTCATGTCCAACTCTTTGTGATCCCATGGCCTGCCAGGCTCCTCTGTCCATGGGATTTCCCAGGCAAGAATACTGGAGTGGGTTGCCATTTCCTTCCCCACAGTGGTCTTCATATACTATGAACTGTTTAGGCTACATCAGACATACTGAGTTCTACTCTGGTGTTTATTTTAAAAGAAACACTGATATCAGAGAAATCATTCAGAAGAAGACTAATTGGGAAGGTGAAAAGTCTTGAAAGGGGGTCAAGAGGAATGGTAAGGAGAATAGGAATATTTAGTCTGAAGAAGAAAACTAGATGACTACTAAGACTCCTTCCTCTCCTCCTAAACACTGCGGGTCTATGACTACAACACAGGAAAAAATGAAAAAACTATGTCCTAATTTGGGTAGCTCATTACATACCCAAAACTTGCCTGTAGTAGTAAATACCTGTGCTGTATCTATGAATACTAAAATTGCTCAGAGAAATTTCCTAATGTTCACAGCTTTTAACAGCTGATGTTTTGAGCTAACAAGTATATAAAAAAGAAATAGTTCTCCAGGCAACAACTGGCAAATACAAATAGTGATTACTCTTTGAGTCATTAGTATTTATATCCAGATAAGCTATGAATGGATATTTTTCTCTATATTCATATTTTACAGATGGGGAAGCAATCAAAAAAGGTTAAGTAAGTTACTTGTTGAAAAGTTACCCAGAAATATCAGGCGTATTATCTGGAATAATGATATTTTTGGAAGACTCTGGCCCAGAAATCACCTACTTTATTTCCCCTGGCATTATCCACATAGTAAATCACAAGTTAAGAAAAGGAACTCCCAGGTCAGATTGAGTCTTACTGTTTCATAAGTAAATTTAAACAGACTTCCAAATAGACTTCCATAAGAAGGCTGGATTAGATCAAAAAGCAGTCCGACTAGTCAAGCTCTAAGTCAAAGTTCAAAACAGAGGGAGGAAAAAAAAAATTAAACAGAGGGAGACTTCACTTCTCTTGAAAAAACTGCGGTTACTGGGCTGGGGCTGCATGAGGAGTCCTGGCAGCCTGACACTATTTGCCAGATGATGCAACAGACCTGCAATGCTGAGCCAGGAAAACTGTGAGAGGCTATTGTAGATAGAAATTCTCAACAGGATACATTTTCCATTCAAACATACAATCCATAAATTAGACTCAGCAGTACTCAACTCAGATAATTTATATGCTGCTTGCTACAGGCTTAACCACTTGGTAGCTAACTTGGGAAAATACCTTCTCTGTTGTTCTGGCGTTAATTCCGAAGATAAAAACACTAAGGATTTAAAAAAATCTCTCAAAGAGAGGAAAAGAAAATCTGAACAACTTATAACAGACGTCTGAAGGACCATCTCACTTCTTAGGAGACTTCAACTTTCAAGGTTCTGGGATATAAAAAGGTGTCTTGGTATTCTCCATGTATTTGGCTGTTAATTTATCAAATTAATCCCTTACATCGTTACTGTAGAAAAGCTCCACTTTAGTGGAGTCCTTAGTTAGCTATGAAGATACTCTAAAGGCTTTCCCTGTGAATTTCTGCCTAATACAGAGCCCTGTGTAAATCAACAGTTACGGAAATGCTTGCTGGGAATCTGCTGGAGAGGGAAATGGATGCTGTGAGTTGCCAGTGAAATAGGAATCTCCTTTTCAGATCTGAACATTACTGAAGCCCCAGGATGGCTGACTAACCTGGTGATGATGTCAAGAGTAGTAACCTGAGGGATCTGAATCTGCTGAGGAGTCAGCCCATGCTGTTCCAGCTGCTTAGGGATCAAGTGCCTGTGGGCAATCTCTATCTTCTCCTCTTGTGTATACCCTGGAAAAGAAGTCATTGTGCTTTATGATTATTCACATGGCTTCCATAGTCCCAGGCTTCATTAATAAATCCAACACAGGTGCAATGGGTCTTGGATTTAGAATGGATTTAAGTATGACTTCGACTAAGATTAGAATAAAATATAATTGCCAGTCAGTACCTGCTAAAATTTCCAACTTTTTCACAAACAAAACAAGCACTTACTAAATAAGCACAGTGTCTGAAAGTCTTTTGATTAAAATCACATCTCTCACGTGTATACCTGTGGCGGATTCATTTTGATATATGGCAAAATCAATCAGATCAGATCAGTCGCTCAGTCGTGTCTGACTCTTTGCGACCCCCTAAATCGCAGCACGCCAGGCCTCCCTGTCCATCACCAACTCCCAGAGTTCACCCAAACTCATGTCCATCGAGTCAGTGATGCCATCCAGCCATCTCATCCTCTGTCGTCCCCTTCTCCTCTTGCCCCCAATCCCTCCCAGCATCAGAGTCTTTTCCAATGAGTCAACCCTTCGCATGAGGTGGCCAAAGTACTGGAGTTTCAGCTTTAGCATCATTCCTTCCAAGGAAATCCCAGGGCTGATCTCCTTCAGAATGGACTGCTTGGATCTCCTTGCAGTCCAAGGGACTCTCAAGAATCTTCTCCAACACCACAGTTCAAAAGCATCGATTCTTCGGCGCTCAGCCTTCTTCACAGTCCAACTCTCACATCCACACATGACCACAGGAAAAACCATAGCCTTGACTAGACGGACCTTTGTTGGCAAAGTAATGTCTCTGCTTTTGAATATGCTATCTAGGCTGGTCATAACTTTCCTTCCAAGGAGTAAGTGTCTTTTAATTTCTTGGCTGCAGTCACCATCTGTAGTGATTTTGGAGCCCAGAAAAATAAAGTCTGACACTGTTTCCACTGTTTACCCATCTATTTCCCATGAAGTGATGGGACTGGATGCCATGATCTTCGTTTTCTGAAAGTTGAGCTTTAAGCCAACTTTTTCACTCTCCTCTTTCACTTTCATCAAGAGGCTTTTTAGTTCCTCTTCACTTTCTGCCATAAGGGTGGTGTCATCTGCATATCTGAGGTTATTGATATTTCTCCCAGCAATCTTGATTTCAGCTTGTGTTTCTTGCAGTCCAGCGTTTCTCATGATGTACTCTGCATATAAGTTAAATAAACAGCGTGACAATATACAGCCTTGACGAACTCCTTTTCCTATTTGGAACCAGTCTGTTATTCCATGTCCAGTTCTAACTGTTGCTTCCTGACCTGGATACAAATTTCTCAAGAGGCAGGTCAGGTGGTCTGGTATTCCCATCTCTTTCAGAATTTTCCACAGTTTATTGTGATCCACACAGTCAAAGGCTTTGGCATAGTCACTAAAGCAGAAATAGATGTTTTTCTGGAACTCTCTTGCTTTTTCCACAATCCAGCAGATGTTGGCAATTTGATCTCTGGTTCCTCTGCCTTTTCTAAAGCCAGCTTGAACATCAGGAAGTTCACGGTTCACATATTGCTGAAGCCTGGCTTGGAGAATTTTGAGCATTACTTTACTAGCGTGTGAGATGAGTGCAATTGTGCGGTAGTTTGAGCATTCTTTGGCATTGCCTTTCTTTGGGATTGGAATGAAAACTGACCTTTTCCAGTCCTGTGGCCACGGCTGAGTTTTCCAAATTTGCTGGCATATTGAGTGCAGCATTTTGACCTTTTCCAATCCTGTGGCCACTGCTGAGTTTTCCAAATTTGCTGGCATATTGAGTGCAACACTTTCACAGCATCATCTTTCAGGACTTGGAATAGCTCAACTGGAATTCCATCACCTCCACTAGCTTTGTTCATAGTGATGCTTTCTAAGGCCCACTTGACTTCACATTCCAGGATGTCTGGCTCTAGGTCAGTGATCACACCATCGTGATTATCTGGGTCATAAAGATCTTTTTTTGTACAGTTTTTCTGTGTATTCTTGCCTTCTCTTCTTAATATCTTCTGCTTCTGTTAGGTCCATACCATTTCTGTCCTTTATCGAGCCCATCTTTGCATGAAATGTTCCTTTGGTATCTCTAATTTTCTTGAAGAGATCCCTAGTCTTTCCCATTCTGTTGTTTTCCTCTATTTCTTTGCATTGATCGCCAAGGAAGGCTTTCTTATCTGTTCTTGCTATTCTTTGGAACTCTGCATTCAGATGTTTATATCTTTCCTTTTCTCCTTTGCTTTTCGCTTCTCTTCTTTTCACAGCTATTTGTAAGGCCTCCCCAGACAGCCATTTTGCTTTTTTGCATTTCTTTTCCACAGGGATGGTCTTGATCCCTGTCTCCTGTACAATGTCACGAACCTCATTCCATAGTTGATCAGGCACTCTATCTATCAGATCTAGACCCTTAAATCTATTTCTCACTTCCACTGTATAAGGGATTTGATTTAGGTCATACCTGAATGGTCTAGTGGTTTTCCCTACTTACTTCAATTTAAGTCTGAATTTGGCAATAAGGAGTTCATGATCTGAGCCACAGTCAGCTCCTGGTCTTGTTTTTGCTGACTGTATAGAGCTTCTCCATCTTTGGCTGCAAGGAATATAATCTGATTTCGGTGTTGACCATCTGGTGATGTCCACATGTAGAGTCTTCTCTTGTGTTGTTGGAACAGGGTGTTTGTTATGACCAGTGCATTTTCTCGGCAAAACTCAATTAGTCTTTGCCCTGCTTCATTCCGTATTCCAAGGCCAAATTTGCCTGTTATTTCAGGTGTTTCCTGACTTTCTACTTTTGCATTCCAGTCCCCTATAATGAAAAGGATATCTTTTTTGGGTGTTAGTTCTAAAAGGTGTTGTAGGTCTTCATAGAACCGTTCAACTTCAGCTTCTTCAGCGTTACTGGTTGGGGCACAGACTTGGATTACTGTGATACTGAATGGTTTGCCTTGGAAACGAACAGAGATCATTCTGTCATTTTTGAGATTGCATCCAAGTACTGCATTTTGGACTCTTCTGTTGACCACGATGGCCACTCCATTTCTTCTGAGGGATTCCTGCCCGCAGTAGTAGATATAATAGTCATCTGAGTTAAATTCACCCATTCCAGTCCATTTCAGTTCGCTGATTTCTAGAATGTCGACATTCACTCTTGCCATCTCTTGTTTGACCACTTCTAATTTGCCTTGATTCATGGACCTGACATTCCAGGTTCCTATGCAATGTTGTTCTTTACAGCATCGGACCTTGCTTCTATCACCAGTCACATCCACAGCTGGGTATTCTTTTTGCTTTGGCTCCATCCCTTCATTCTTTCTGGAGTTATTTCTCCACTGATCTCCAGTAGCATATTGGGCACCTACTGACCTGGGGAGTTTCTCTTTCAGTAAACAAATACAATACTGTAAAGTTAAAAAAGAAAATAAAAAAAAAAAATAAATCAACTTAGAGGCAAAAAAATGAATAAATAAATAAAATGGTATCTCTCTTAAAGAGAAAAAAAATCTCACTTTCATTACGATAAAGATATAATTTAAATCTCCTCAATTTAAATGCAAGTTTTATTTTATTATTTAAAAGAAAAATAAAGCTATCCTTTTTCTTTAGCATAATTTTCTGCGTAATTGAAAAAAACTTACAACAGTAACAACAGAGGCTTCTATTAAGACTTCAAGGGAAGAGCTGCACAGGGGCTATTTCCAGAAGTCCAACTGTAAATTTTCGCAACAAACAAAACAGAAACTACGGCGTCCCTATAAGAGTTTTTTCCTTACATGTTGGAATTACATAGATAATTTATATATTTAAAATACTTTATGGTCTTATCCACTTAAAAGTCTCAATAAGTAACAATTTACTTTCTCTTTAAGTCCTGTAAGATGAGTGTCCCCTATAATGATTGCCCCCTTTCCTTTTAACAAGCAAAAATTAAAAAGATGAATGGACAGGAATCTATCTTTTGGTATAAAAAGGAGATTAAAAACCACCATTAGAGCTAAAAGATAAGATAAGCAAACCTGAGAAGAAGGTGGCACCAATGTCCACCTCTGCAGCAGCTGTCCTGATTATTTCACTTGGTGAATATGTTAATATATCTTATGGATTTCTGCCTGAATTTGGAGTTTCCATGCAACTGGGTCTCATTAGTTATTTATTTTAGTCTTATAAATAAGCACAAAGCAATTTTAAAATACTCCACCGTATTTTAAAACTACAGGATCCTGCAGGGTTCACAGATAACTAAGAAATTGAATTATCATTTACTTGAGAGTAAAAATATATTTCAGTTTAATATGAAATATATATTCAGATTATATTTATTGTTATCTATTTTTATTTTAAAAGATACCCACTGACATTTGATCTTTTCTAGGGAGAAGTAATTCTGGACAATTTAAATAAGGTGAAAACACTGGGATTTACTTAGTGTTAGTAACTAAAAAGGGCTTCACAGGCGGCAACAGTGGCAAAGAATCCACCGCCAAAGCAGGAAACACAAGAGACACGGGTTCTATCCCTGGGTCAGGAAGATCCCCTGGAGTAGCAAACAGCACCCCACTCCAGTATTCCTGCATGGAAAATTCCATGGGCAAAGGAGCCTGGTGGGCTACAGTCCATGGGGCCATAAAAAGTGACATGACTGAGCGACTGAACACACACACAACTTAAGGACTTTTTAAAAACACAGTCCTGTGAAGAAGGCATGGTTAAAAAAAAAAAAAGTATGTAAGTACTTGACAGATTCAACTAAAAAGAAGAATTTGAAAGTACTCTGTAATTTTATATAAAAATGAGGCCAGATGTAATAAAGAGAAGTTTTAGGATCTACTTCCTAATGAGAATAAATGATTAGATTTTCTAAGAGATAGTAAAAACTTCCAAATCTGATAGACAGGAAGCTACACTGGCAATGAGATCTATTTTTGGTTTTTAGACATATACTTTGAAAAAGTAAATTATTTTATCTATAATTTTAGAAACTGCTTCAAAGAAGAATATCTTATTTTCCATAAAAATAATCAGTTTTCAATGCTAAGTTGAATCTGAAAGTGTTACAGAACATACAATGTATATTGTATAGAACATAAACACACTCTTATCTGTCATGTTTATTTTATAGATGTTAAATCTATATAAAAGCTGGTTTATATGCCAGATTCAGAACTTCTGATCAACACTGGCAAATCAATTTTTTACTCAAAATTCCATAGCTCGACCAGTTTTAAAGAATTCTGCTCAGAAAAGCAACAAATAGCCTTTTATTTAACAAAGTAATGACTTTTGTTTACAAGGCAAGTACCTGGCACCTGAATGATCTCCATCCTGTCCAACAAGGCAGGGGGAATGCTAGCAGTGGTGTTGGCAGTAGCGATAAAAAGGACTTGGGAAAGGTCAAAGGCCACGTTTAGATAATGATCTGTGAAGTTATGGTTTTGTTCAGGATCCAACACCTGTGGGAGAACAAGAAACACTGAAACAGAGGCAGTAGTTCCAACAGAAAACCACATAAATTAAAACACACGATGATATTTCTGCTCAATACAGTTAGTTTGGGAAATATGGGGATAACATTAAAAATGGGAAACATGTTCAATGTTAAAATTCTCTTAAACATATAAAAGCACAAACAAGCAAAAATTAACCATTCAAACTTTGTTCTCAAAATCTATTAATGACTCACTATGTGGCCACAAATAAGCTACCAATCCCGCAGAACCAGTTTACCTCCTGGTAACACACCCCCTCTCAACTGCTATGAGAATATAAAGTAAATGTGTATGGTATTTTGAAATTCTAAGGTAATAGGTAAAATAATAATTAGTATGTTCCTTCTCAAACATTATCAGAAAGTCTTTAACAGTTTTTCTTTTTTCGGCTCATCACGGTAAGTAGGATCTAGTTTCCTGATCAGGAATTGAACCCATGCCCTCTGCAGTTGGAAACACGGAGTCCTAAAGACTGAACCACCAGGGAATGTTCCTGATGGTTTTTTAAAAAGCAAAATCTTCCTGTTTATAATGAGCAAAATATTACTATCCCTCGAAAATATTTTAATTGAATAAATTAGATATTTACTAATTAGATTCTTAAAATGTTGAACAACTATATATTAAGGAGACTATATCTTCTCAGATCACTGTTCAAATGCTCCAAGTTGTAGGCACTCACAGGGGAGAGGCCTACACTGGACTTTAAAGAAGGCAACATGTGGCTTCCACGTTTTAAACTTCAATATCTTAACACTTACGCTTAGACTGGATTAGTACAGATATAAACAGGGTTAACATGCACAGTCAAAAAGGAAGTAAAATGACTTAAATACTTAAATCAATCACAATTTTACTATATAACCAGCTTTTCCTTGCTTCTGATTCCCTTTCTAAAGTTTTACTTATTTTTAAACGTATCCACAAGTTAGTCTTAATTTGAAGCCCTTTTCTTGAAAACTCTTGAATTTTGTTAAATATTCATTGTTATTGGTAACTCAGTGTATATCTAGAATACAATTCCCAGGGAGTTCTACTATTTATATCTTCATAAGACTTAAAATAATATTAAATGTCAAGTCAAAGACAATTCTAATTATGTTCAGTATAAACTGGCTAAGTGTAATATTACTGTCTACCAATGATCTGAAAATTGCTCATCTATGTATGGCATTCTTAGTTAAACTGACTGGCTAGTTAAGTAAAAATTTCTCATTTAATGGCTGTAATTAAATTTAATACATACATGTTGGATATGTTGCCATCCAAGAGAAATAATTTTTTTCCCTTAAAATTTTAAGACACTGAGTTTTTTTAAAAGTAGGAAAATCAGTAAAGCAATGTTTTCTGGATTATGAATGAGGTCTTTTTAAAGTGTATTACTGGACACCTAGGTTAGGAGGAGAGAAAATCAGTGATGCTCAATTTGCATACCTCCATCTTTTATTAGGAAAATACAAAAAAAAACTGTAGAGTTTGAACAACATCAAAAATAATAATGATCATTAGAATGCCAGATAAGAAGCGTTTCTAGGAACCATTACTCTGATGAAACCTTAAGGTAAACTGTTGAATCCAGGGAGTGACACATTTTATAGTGAGAATTTTTCAGCTATCAAACCTCTGCTTCTTCCCCAAGCCTTGGAATGAGGGCTTCCATGGCCCAACTCACCCACATAAAGGAGCAGATTTCAGGAATGACCAGAACTGTTTTTTCTTTCTTCTCATTAAAAGTTATCTCTATGTAAACCCCAAACTATTAATTCCTACCTATGCAGAATGACTGGGAATGGAAACAGCTATGATATGACATTGTATTCTCAGGGATGTGAAGTCAGCACAGTGATTAAACTATGGGAAGGGGTGTATGCCGAGAACTGTTCTTCAGTAACTGTTTCTGGCAAAAGAAGAACTACCGATATTTGTTAGGTAACCCAGGAATATACTCCACATATTATACATGATGAGGCAACTATCATCTCTAAGTATGATATTAATGGTATGGTGATACTTTTTAAAAGTCTGTACCTTTTAGAGGTAGATGCTAAAGTATTTATGAAAAGATATGACATCTGGAATTTGATTCAAAATAAGTAAGAATGGGATGAAGGAGAATGGGTAGGAACAGACAAAACAAGATTGGCCATGAGGGACTTCCCTAGCAATCCAGTGGTTAAGAGTCTGCCATCCAATGCAAGGGTCACAGGTTCAATCCCTGGTCGGGGAACTAAGATCCCACATGCTGTGGGGCAACTAAGCAATGCAACTAACTACTGGGCCTGCACACTCCAGAGCCCAAGTGAGCCTGCATGCCACAACCAGAGAGCCTGCGTGCCACAACAAAGACCCAGCACAGCCAAAAAAAAACACCACCACTGGCCATGAGATGGCAATTGTTAAGGCAAGTGACAAATTTTATGGTTAATTATACTGTTTTCTCCGGAGAAGGCAATGGCACCCCACTCCAGTACTCTTGCCTGGAAAATCCCACGGATGGAGGAGCCTGGTAGGCTGCAGTCCATGGGGTCACTAAGAGTCGGACATGACTGAGCGACTTCACTTTGACTTTTCACTTTCATGCACTGGAGAAGGAAATGGCAACCCACTCCAGTGTTCTTGCCTGGAGAATCCCAGGGACAGGGGAGCCTGGTGGGCTGCCGTCTCTGGGGTCGCACAGAGTCAGACACAACTGAAGCGACTTAGCAGCAGCATACTATTTTCTCAACTTTTGTTAGTTATATTTTTTCACAACAAAAGTAAAAAATAAAGTACAGTAAAATAACTAAAATCAACTCTGGAAGCCACACACAAATACTATAGAAATTAAATCAGTGATAATGACCAAGCTGAGAAAAATGTCCAGAACATAGAAAACGAAGGCAGTAAGGCTATGTAGAGGAAAGATATGGAAAAAAATAACAATATCCAATTCATACCTAATTGATGTAACTAAAGAAGAGGTCTCAGCAAATGTAATTAAAGAAATAACCAAGAAAATATTCCAGAAGACTCAACACTACAAACTGAAAAGCCTTAGACTCCTCTGTGCAATAATAAATGACAGAACATTATTAGGATAACACCTGCAGAATTTTCACGCATAATCATGACTTCTTTAAAAAGTTTCAAAAGTATTTGACTACACAGGATACATGTAGCAACACGTAGGATACAACAGGTAACAATGTGCATGCCTGTGAAGCCACTGTCCAATTGTGACTCCATCTGTATTTTGTTTAGACCAGGGGTCATCAAAGTGGAATGTTTACAAAAGCCCCGAGGTGCAAGTAGAAAATATGAGTACATATATTCATCTTTATATGTCTATAAATACCAGAAAGAAATTAGTTTTTAAAATATTTACTACAAGAGTAATGCCCTCACTTGAAATACACATCACACACATATGAGATATTCTAAGAGAAGAGTAGAAATCCCATAACATAATGGGCTGATGTGGGAGTCCTCACTCATCTGCTTTAATTGTGATGATAGTACAACTGCAGTCCATGTTTTCCTGATTCAGTATTTTTATAGAATATAAATGGATGAATGGAGTGTTTAAAAAGATTTCTGCAACATATCATTAAAGATAATAGAGGCAAAAATGTGAACAGTAAGGAAATAACAGGAGTTGACACTTATTTCTGGAATAAGCTTTGACAGCCACAGTACAAAATAAAATAAAAACAATTACCTAATTAAAATACATCATTTTCACCAAAAATAACTGCTTAACCTTTAAAAATGTATTCTGTACGTGCCGCATGTATAAATACCTATCATTAGTACAACGGCACATATATGTTATGTTTATGTTGCGTATTTATCTTTAGTTATAGATTGACTCGTATCCCCTCAATGTATAATTGGAAAAAGGGTCTTTAAGGAGGTAATTAAGGTTAGAAAAGGCCATTAAGGGTGGGTCTCTTATCCAATATGACTGGTGTCTTTGTAAGAGAGGAAGAGATGAGGCATGCATGAGCACAGAGAAAAGGTCATCTGACAACACAGTGAGAAGGCGGCACAAGTCAGAGACCTCAGGAAAAATCAAACCTGCCAACACCTTGATTTGAGACTTCAAGCTTTAGAACTGTGAGAAAATACATATGTTTGTTTTTTTTTTTTAAAGAAATCCAGTCTGTGGTATTTGTTATGGCAGCTTTAGCACACTTTGTTGTTGTTTAGTAGTGAAGTTGTGCCTCTTTGCAACCCCGTGGACTCCAGCATTCCCTGTCCTTTACTATCTCCCTGAGTTTGCTCAAACTTTTTGTTCATTGAGTTGGTGATGCCATCCAACCATCCCATTTCCTGTCATTCCCTCTCTTTCGGCCTTCAATCTTTCCCACCATCAGGGTCTTTTCCAATGAGTTGGCTCGTTACGAAAGTATTGGAGTTTCAGTTTAGGCACCAGTCCTTCCAATTAATATTTAGGGTTGATTTCCTTTAGGATTGACTGGTTTGATCTCCTTGCTATCCAAGGGAGTCCCAAGTCTTATGCAGAACCACAATTTGAAAACACCAATTCTTTGGCACTTGGCCTTCTTTATGTTCCAGCTCTCACATCTGTACATGACTACTGGAAAAATCGTAGCTTTGACTACATGGACCTTTGTTGGTAAAGTGATATCTCTGCTTTTTAATAAGCTGTTTAGGTTTGTCGCAGCTTTTCTTCCAAGAAGCAAGCATCTTTTAATTTAATGGCTGCAGCCAACATCCACAGTGATTTTGGAGCCCCAGAAAATAAAATCTGTCACTGCTTCCACTTTTTCCCCTTCTATTTCCCATGAAGTGATGGGACTGGATGCCATAATCTTAGTTTTTGAATGCTGAGTTTTAAGCCAGCTTTTTCACTCTTCTCTTTCACCCTCATCAAGAGACTCTTCAGTTCCTCTTCACTTTCTGCCTTTAGAAGGGTATCACCTGCATATCTGAGGTTCTTCATATTTCTCCTGACAATCTTGATTCCAGCTTGAGATTCACCCAGCCCAGCATTTCTCACAATGTACTGTGCATGCAAGTTATATAGGCAGGGTAACAACGTATAGCCTTATTGTACTACTTTTCCAATTTTGAATCAGTCAGTTGTTCCACGTCCAGTTCTCTTGCTTCTTGACTTGCATACAGGTTTTTCAGGAAATGGTTAAGGTGGTCTGATACTTCCATCTCTTTAAGAATTTTCCATAGTCTGCTGTGATCCACATAGTCAAAGGATTTCGTGTAGACAGTGAAACAGATTGATTATATTCTTTGCAGCCAAAGATGGAGAAGCTCTATACAGTCAGCAAAAACAAGACATGGAGCTGACTGTGGCTCAGAATGTAGGGAAAACCACTCGGTCATTCAGTTATGACCTAAATCAAATCCATTATGATTATACAGTGGAGGTGATAAATAGATTCAAGGGATTAGGTCTGGTAGACAGAATGACTGAAGAAGTATCGACAGAAGTTTGTAACCCTGTACAGGAGGCAGTGACCAAAACCATCCCAGAGAAAAAGAAATCCAAGAAGGCAAAGTGATTGTCTGAAGAGGTTTTATAAATAGCTGAGGAAAACAGAGAAGTGAAAGGCAAGGGAGAAAGGAAAAGATAAGCCTAAATGAATACAGAGTTCCAAAGACTAGCAAAAAGATAAGAAATGAAAAATGCAGAGAAATAGCAGAAGACAATAGAATGGGAAAAACTAGAGATCTCTTCAAGAAAATTGTAGATATTAAGGGAACGTTTCATGCAAGGATGGACACGATAAAGGACAGAAACGGTAAGGACCTAATAGAAGCAAAAGAGATTGAGAAAAAGTGGCAAGAATACACCAAAGATCAAAAAAGGTCTTAATGACTCAGATAACCACAATAGTGTGGTCACTCATCTAGAGCCAGATATCCTGGAGTGTAAAGTCAACTGGGCATTAAGAAGCATTACTATGAACAGTTAGTGGAGGTGACAGAATTCCAGCTGAGCTATTTCAAATCCTAAAAGTTGATGTAGTTGAAGTGCTGCACTAAATATGCCAGTAAATTTGGAAAATTCAGCAGTGGCCACAGGACTGGAAAGATCAGTTTTTATTTCAATCCCAAAGAAGGGCAATGCCAGAGAATGTTCAAACTACCATACAATGGTGTTCATTTGGCCTGCTGGCAAGGTTACGCTCAAAATCTTTCAAGCTAGGTTTCAGTAGTATATGAACCAAGAAATTCCAGATGTATAAGCTGGGTTTAGAAAAGACAAAGGAACCAGAGATCACATTGCCAACACTTGGATCGTGGAGAAGGTAAGGGGATTCCAGAAAAACATCTACTTCTGCTTTACAGTTTACAAAGTGTTTTTACATGTATTCTTCTTGCTTTAATACACTGTGAGGCATGAGAAATTCTCACCCAGGATTTGGGTAGGTGGGGAGGAGGATGTCAGGGACATCCCTTGGTTCTTCCATATCTGCATCTTGCTTCACTCTACAGAACCACAGTCAATAAGGAACTGATGCTATCAGTCACTAAACCTCAGAGATAAGCACGCAACCCAGGGTGGCACTTACTTAAAGGTATCATTTGAGGTTTTTGTACTTTTAGTTTAGAATATTAATAAATCAATTGTCAAAAGAGTGACTATCAAGTTCTATGTCAGAAAATATAAATATATGTCAGCTATTCCTCATCAAACATCAATTCAACAAACATTACTGAATCGCCACAAAGTACTAGGTGAACACTTAAAACATACAGTCAAACAAACATACGGGGGCTATTCCTCTCCTCCTACTACTTGTGAAGCTGTCTTTGGTGGACTTGTTTCACAACTCTCACAGACAGTCTGTTGGGAAAATCTAACTATCTATCAGGGAATCCACATTAAGTTCTTTTCAACAAGGTAACAGTGTGTGTCTAATGAGAGAATCTGTTATATTATCTGAAAAATGCTCCAATTCAAGTCTTCAAGTCTAAAGTCAGCATCTAACAAACGACTGAAATCTTAAATAATGTTTATTATTCTATCATTCATAGTACTGATTAGTAAACTAGTTACTGAGACAAACGAGAACTGTCTTTGAATAAAAACAAGCAAAACCAAACCAAATAAAACTCTTATCTCCAAACCCTGGGGCTCTTAAAGTGAGGTAACTATGCTTTTTATTGTCCAAAGAGGCCCCACTTCTAAGACTAAAAGAGAATGCAATTAAGAATTAGGCATAAGCAGGAGTGTCCCACGCAAAACAGAAATGATGGTCTCCCTACTTGTAAGACACATCCCAGTCCATCCTGTCCTCAGGAGATTACAACAGAAAAGAATCAGGAAGCCAGAGGGAACTCAAAGCAAGGGAAAAAAAAAAACTTTCACAAAGCAAGTTTTCCCTCAGTTTTAAAAACCAATTTGAATATTAATATTATTTTACATAAACCAGGGTAAAGAGAGGGGCAGAAGTGGTAAAATAAGGAGGACTGGTTAAAGTAAACTTAAGAAGCAGTCAGATGCCAGATCCCTTCCCCTATCCCAGTAAAGTACTGGGATTTCCTTAAGAACATAAATCAGCAGGTCCCTGTGCAGGTGACACGGCACAGCTGAGCAGAGTACATACTCTACTGAAATCAACAGCTCAGGTGAGTGCATACATCCGGGATGCTGAATGCTTCCCCTGCTTGGCTCCCAGAGGCTGGCAGCTGGGCCTTCATTCTCAAGCCAAGAGACTTGAAGAGTCTTCCCTAAGAAATGTGACCAGCCTTAAAAAAAGACCTAAAGTTATTGACACGTGAGGTTCCCTAATCAAATATATTAGTCAGATGACCTACCCTGAAAATCGTAATCAATAAACCCTCTCTCACATGCTTATAGCTTCCCATCAGCTTTTTAAAATCCTATTAAATATGAATGGGGCTTCCCTGGTGGCTCAATGGTAAAGAATCCATGCACCAAGCAGAAGACGCACATTCAATCCCTGGGTTGGGATGATCCCCTGGAGAAAGAAATGGCCACCAATTGCAGTATTCTTGCCTGGAATATCCCATGGACCGAGGAGCCTGGTGGGCTACAGTCCATGGGGTTGCCAAGAGTTGGACAGGACTTAGCAACCAACCAATCAACTAATTTTATATATGAACAGACAAAACTGTCAGACATCTAATGAAAGATTCTAATATAAAAAACAGAGACCAGAAAAAATATATGTAATGAACAGACAAATGAAGCTTTAGAGCAAAGAAAGAAAAAAATTTTCTTAATCTGTTAGTATTTTTCTCACAGAGATAAAAGGACATTTTACAACTATGTAACAAGAGCAAGGTACTATAAAAAGAGCATGCAGAGAAGTTAAAAAAAGGGGGGGGGGTTCTCTGAAATGACAAACTCAGAGAAGGATTAAAAGATAAAGCTGAGGAAGTCTTCAGAGGAAGTAGAGCAAACCATAAAAAAAGGTGAGTAATAGGAGAGATAAGAAAATTAAAGATCTAACATCAAATTAATAGGAGCTCCCCAAAAATGAAGGAGAAGAATCACCAACAAAAAGATTCAAGAAACTTTTGTAGAAATAAAAGGAGAGGATTTTTCAATACAAAGAGTCTTCAAAGCATCAGCAAAAATGGAAACAAAGAGACTTATGCCATGGCAGATTAGTTAATCTTCAGAACACTGGGATAAAGTGGAGATCTGAAAAGTTTTCAGAGAGTAAAACAAGTTACAAAAGTCAGAACCGCAACAGCTTTGTTTCATCAACAGCAACAATGAAGACTGGAAAACAAAGGAGAAATTGTCTTTACAAGTTTGCAGGAAAATTATTTCCACCTGGAATTCTATACCCAGTCAAACTACCAATCAAGTATGAGAGAACAATAAAGACATTTTCTGATATTCAAAGTTGAAAAATGTTTACATTCAGGCTTTCTCAGAAAGCTACTGAGGGACTAACACCAGGACAATGAGAGGATAAATCAAAAAAGAGGAAGACATGGACTACAGGAATCAGGAAACCCAACATGGAGGAGGTGAAGAGTGACCCTCGGACCACAGCTCCATGCCCAGGGTGGGAACAACCAATTTAGATTGACGGAAGACAAAAATCAATAAAACACAAAGTATTTGAAAGTCTCCCAAAAAGAATCAGATAGTTGGTGAAAGTAAACAAAAGAAACAAGACAATCATTAACTTCAAAAACATTTTTAAAAACACAAAAAAACACAAAGGACAGAAAAAGAAGAGTGATCATGGTTCACATGGTTCAACTGTGAAAAGCGCTTATATAACTGTGATAGTGTAAACACTCAACAATGACTTAACAAAATCAGGATACAATTTATATTGGGAGATTGGAAGTATAGGCAGCAAACTCATCTCCTATAGAAAGGAATCCACAGATAACACCCAAACCTCTAAAATCAAGAAAGCAATAGAGCCACACTATCTCAAGAAAGACCTAAAAGTAAGAGGGTCAAAGTGCAGAAAAAGAAATAAGGTACCCCAGGGAGGAGACTTGCTTGCTGTTTTTTGTAGCAATCTTAAAGAATTGCTATTCTCTAAACAACTAAACTGATAAAAAAGGAAAAAAAGAAACAAGAGGAATTATTAGAAAAAGAACAAAGAAAATCCCTCAGACATTTAAAATTATCAAATGGCTTCAGACTTTAGTTTGTATTGAAGTAATTTTCCCATGACTAAACCCACATCAGTGTATCGCATGCGTGCGTGCGAAGTCACTGCGGCCATGTCTGACTCTGCAGCCCCATGGACTGTAGCCCACCAGGCTCCTGGGTTCATGGGACTGTCCAGGTAAGAGGACTGGTGTGGGTTGCCATGGCCTCCTCCAGGGGTTCTTCCTGATCCAGGGATCGAACCCGAGTTTCTTTTATCTCCTGCATTGGCAGGTGGGTTCTTTACCACTATCACCACCTGGAAGATCCACATGAATGTATAAGTTCCCTAAATATGATCATCTACTCTTAGCCACACTCTTCCAGTGTGAATAAAGATGGAGATCTTGTAAATCTTACCTCAAGCAGAGCTGCTGCAGGATCACCCTGCAGACTTTTTCCTAGTTTGTCCACTTCATCTAACAGGAACACTGGATTGTTTACCCCTACAGTCTTCAAGCCATTGATTATCCGGCCAGGCATGCTGCCAACATAGGTGCGCCTGCAGAAGGCAAGCCATAGATTAGCAACAGAGAGATGGCAGGAGGCAGGCACAGTATCGCTTAGAAATCAAAATTCTGGATCAGGAAGAAGTCATTTAGTTACCACAGGAGATAACTATAAATTTTAAAAGCCCTGTGATACATCAAAGAATGATCAGATTCAATTCTTATTTTCTATTTAATTCTGACTGTAAATTACCCATGATATTGGATATTTTACCACTTAGTCAAACTGAAAAAAATTATACTTTAGTCACATAGTTACGATTCTTACACTTCCAAGATGCCAAAACATCCAGAGAGCCCTATGAATTTAATTCCCATATTTTTCATAGCTTTTCCAGGCATCTTTCTGGCACTTCCCAAACCCCAGTGTAACTGCCTTTTTACAGTCTGAAAAGGCTGACTCGAGGCTGGCTAAAACATTATCACCATATTCATGGAGGAAATTAGAATGGGTTCAAAGGCCCACTCAAAATACTTGCAGACCCCACCCAAAAAAAGAGAAAAATTCCAACTTTTTTATTTTCATAGACAATAATTTGTTACACATAGTAGTAAGAGGATCTGGGACCAACAGTATTTATAGAAAAATTTCATTAATTCTGGCCTTTTGAATAAAACTGCGTTCACCCTATATACACCAACTGGCATAACCAAGCTCAGCCAGACATTTGGTTGTGCATTCAAATGTTGGAGGCTGCTTTAACATATCTGAACAAAAATCATCTACATAACTGACAGATGCAGAGCATGACACGAAATAAAAATATGTTTGTCAAACTAAAAACAGTGCCTTTTTTACAAAGCCAGTGAAACTGTATTTTAAGCAGCAATTTCCTGATTTTAATTATAACCCTCCGGCCTAAGCCATGAGAAATCAAATGCTGTTTGTGAAGAGGCATGAAAGGGTGAGAGCCTGCAAGAAAGAAAGCAAGGACCAGTGGGACAGCGGCCGTATCGCATGATCGGCACAAAGCCGGCTCACGGAGCAATCCTGCCACATGACTGGTATAAAGTAGGACAGAGTAAATCGTGACCTTTGAAAAGACAAGAAAGCCTCAAGAATATCGTAGGAATGCTTTTCATCTGGGGGAGTGATTGAGGCCCTGGAACCAGATACAATAAACGCTGTCCGGTTATAATGAGGAGTTAGCACATTCAAGACTTCAGAACAGGATATAGGAATCACAGGACTTGTAAGTAATAAGTTCTCTGAAATTCTCTCTCTGGAGAACTGACAGATTTGTCAGCCTTTTGTGAATAAGCAGGGAAGGAAAATTAAAAAAAAAAAAAACACAAAACCTCAAAGCTCTAAGGTTCATTTCTTGCTGCATTAATTTCTTTTCCTTTCCTTACTGTTTTTGATAGGCAGATTTCAAAGCCAAGTCCTGATTCTAGACCTACAGTCATGCAGAGAAAATAATATTCTAGATAGCTGCCCTTTCTAAAGAAGCAGCAGAAATCGAAGTACCAGTTATAGTATACAAACAACTCCTCCTAGGCTTTCTACTGTTTCCCAGAACCTAGAAGATAAGGTCCAAACTCTTCAGTCTGGAATTCAGGGTTCTTCACAATCTAGTCCCCACCACCGGCTTTCCAACCACAACTGAGGTTCTATTAATACCCCTTACGCTTTTTTTTACCTTTGTTAATACGGTTGAGTTCCTGCTCTTAATACCCTCCCTGCCTATGTAAATCTCAGAGATCCTACTAAACTCTTCCTGACCACCTCTCACAAAGGGATCTTTCCAATAATGCAATGTCCGCAGCATGTACTGGCCCTGCAGTTCTCCTGATTCACACTTAAGACCTAGGTTTTACCCATGGATACCAAGCATACGGCCTCCTCTAAAGAGCCAGTGAGCACTCTGATAATGGAAAGTGGGTCTTAAAACAGATCAGATGCTGCATATAGAGTTGTAAGATCGTTTCCCAAATAGAAGCCCTTATTTGCTTAAAGACACCAGATGAATGATGCCAGGACCCAAAATATCTATGACCACTGTTAAGGTCATATAAGTCTCTGAGTACTGCTTTGCATAAATAATGTGACCCAAGCCTCAGTTTCCTCATCTGCTAAAATGGGGATAATGGCAATACCAACCTGATAAATTATATGAGATCACGAAAGACTATTATAGGTAAAGCACACAGCCCAGGGCCTGGCACACAGTAAGCTTTCAAAAGATGTAATTGTAACTGTTATTAGTAATAGCTACTTTAAGTCCACTTGTAATTTCCTGGAAAAAGATACAAAGGCAGGTGTCATTACACCTCAGTTTGGGTCCCATTTCAGTGTCTAGTCTTTTCATAGTGAAACCGAGCCCCCCAGACCAAGTTCCCTTACTGAGCTAATGATTAATCTATCCAAAACTCTATTCCTTTCTTGTCCCCTCTGACCTCAATCATGCACTAATGCAACACTGACCAACCAGAGTCAGATGACTGACTGGTGTCGATAACATCGCCAGTGTACTGAAATAGCTGTTATAAATCTCATTGTTTAACATACAACTCAGGTTGCTTCTCCAAGGCAAGGAGTCCCAAGCCATAGACAACCTGGGCAGAGAATCATAAACCAGAGACATTCAGACTCTTGAAACTACAATTAAGAAATGTCACAGAAATGTCACGCAATGATAATTAACCCCAGCCTCTTTGTTCCCCGCCTTTAGAAAAACCCCTTGCTCAAAGATCAAGTGGAACTGGATCTGAGGCTTGTCTCCCACAGGATTGCTGGGCACCCTGCAATGAACCCTTCCTTTGCTACAAACCTGCTGTCAGAGTTCGGCTTTCTGAGCCGTGGGCACATAAGCCTCAGTTACAACAGCCCCAAGAGTGTTCAATGCCCCTAGAGCTCCTCCATCACAGGTGACACCCCCAAATGTGTACCACTAATCTAGATGTCAAACCAAGACAACTGTGATCAGAGCCTGTGAGCTATGTAAAGTATCTGTAATGCGCTTGTGTTTTGCTAGAAGGTATGGGTAGCATGCAATTCACTGACTGAAATTACAGAACATACTATGACTAAACCTTTGGACTAAACCTGATGCTGGGAAAGATTGAGGGCAGGAGGAGAAGGAGACGACAGAGGATGAGACGGTTGGATGGCATCACCGACTCAATGGACATGGGTTTGGCTGGACTCCGGGAGCTGGTGATACACAGAGGCCTGGCATGCTGCGGTCCATGGGGTCGCAAAGAGTCGGATACGACTGAGCGACTGAACTGAACTGAAACCTTTGGAATATGAATAAGATGACAAAAAATGTAGCTGTAAGTGCTACACACTTACAAATATACACAAAAATGTTCTCTTTCAACAAACAAACACAAAAAATTTAAAAAACAAATTAGCATCCTGAGAAACTACAGAGGTAGGAAATAAATGATTTTACAAATTGTAACCTTTTTGAAGCAAAATACTCTCTTTCGAGGGCAAAATACTTCTTCCTTATGATACAACATCTAGAAAGCAATATAACATAACACAGGAAAGTTTGAGGACATTTTCCTTTTATTTTTCTAAGAATGTATAGCTCCAATCACTTATTATTCAGCCTGAATACATAACTATCTTGGAGTTTTTCTCAAAATTAAACTATACGCATGAACTTGAAAATATATAGATCCATAGTTGTAATTGTTACCTAGGCTTATTGTTGTAATTGTTCACAGGCTTATCAGGACAATTCAACCAGTGTATGAGATACAAAAGCAAAAATGCCTACATAGTTCAAAATTTAAGTTTCAAGATTAGCATTCTTAATTTTCCCAAAAGCAATCTGTATTATACTTGAGAAAACAACTACATAAAATTACAATATCATCTACTTATAGCTGCATGGCAATCAACTATTTTACTATACTGCATCATCTCTAGATACAGTCAAATCAAATCCAACATAGTCCAAGAGGCTGGTCATTCTGTCACTGCCAAGGATATCTAAATGTTAGGAATAAGGGGTGTCTTTCCTTACTTCTTTTCCAGTATGTAGAGAGGGAGGAAAAAACGGCATTTTCCCATCAATTTTTTCATGCCTATCCAATGAAGGAGCACGTATGGGCTACAAAACAAACTATTAAAGTGATATTCACAAACAATTTAAAGTAATATAAAAAGTTTATGTTATAATGTTAAGTTGAAAGGGTAGGATGATAATTCTATTGCTTTAAAAATGGGCAAAAGCTGCCTGATGAAAATCTGGCAGGTGTGTGTGTGTATGTGTGAGTGTGTGTGTGTGTGTGTGTGTGTGTATCTCAAGTTGGATAAAGTAATAAACCTAAAAGAAATCCTAATGAGCTCTTTTTAAAACAGAAAAACAGTCTTTAAGGAACTAAAAATAGTCTTTAATATAGCATGTCTAAACAAATCAAACTGTTCTGTAGCAGTCTTTCCTAAATCTTAGACAGTCATTTGCATGGATGTGCTCATCCAAAGGACTGCCTGATTTCCAAGATGTTTTAATCTTACTTGAACTCACACAGCACTTACAGAGCACTTACCATGCTTGGCACTGTGCTTGGCAGTACAGATGTACAGAGGATTAGAAAATACAAAATAATCCCTACCCTACAGAGCTCCTACTTTTACTATATTTACATTTTACCTCTACAGAAAGGTATTAGAAATGCCAGAGACCTGTATTATTTAATCATTAAGGAGCACAACAGTCCAGAGGAGAGCAAGATCATCACTGACTGCACTTATCTTAGTGGAGGAAGCCTTGGGTTGCGGCCTCAAGACAAACCTGGAAGCTTTTCGGAGGCAAAGAAGAGCTATATGCAAATACACGTTATTAAAGGAGACTGATGAGCAAACAGTAACATGTCTGGCGTACTATGCTAAAAATATTTCAAAACCTCGCTGCTTCAGTTATTTTTCCCTTGTAGAGACTAATAATGAAACAGCTAATTTACTTAAAATCTCACTATTTCAGGTTACATATGAAAATTTATCAACGTGAAAAGCAAAAGTTCATTTTTCTTCTCAAATTGGTTAAGAATTGAGCTGAGGATTCCTTACAATGATATAACTTTATCATCTGAACAAACAGCTAGTAAGTGACTTTCAAAGAGTTACTCTCATCAACAACCTGAGAAATATCACAACATATATTTCACTGAGGAACAGCTAATGAGAAAAGATCATTATGCAAACATGATTTTATAAAACCTCACCCCAAAAGAAGTCACTTTATCTTTAGTGTTTATGAACTGATTTAAATTATTTATATTTAAATAATTAAATTATTTAAATTATTAAAACATAAGTCAAAAACTGCTGGGCACAGAGATTCCATGACTTATAAAAATAGACAAAAATCTCAATGGAGATACTGAGAAATATTAAATTGAAAAAAGGGGGTAGTTAATATGGAGCATAAACAAGACTGTTCTTCCTCTAATCCACCAAAACAACATGAACTTAAACAACGGGACAACGTTCAGTCAGATCACTGTTATTTTCCCAGTCTAGGATTTACATGTAAACCAAGTCTTTTTCTTCCCATCTCCCACCTCATTGTCATTTTAACTCTAAAAGAGAATATCTTAGGTTGTTTTTAAAATCAATTTCTAACTTATTAGCACCTTCCTCCACGTATCGGGCACGTCTACCAAGAGGCTGGCACTCAATGCGTGGGAAACCGGGGAAAGTGAGTGGCAGGATCAAGAGAACAAGCAAGGGAGATAAGAGAAGGCAGCTCTGTTTCTCCTTGACTATTTTAAGGCTGCTGAACAGCGGTGCCTACTCACAGGCTGAAAAACAAAACTCCGCGTGAACTCTGCTTGTGAGCATGTGACCAGGACTAAAATGCCAAGACCTGGGTGTTCCCCAAATGCCTCAGCTGTGACGCGGAGCCACTTGTTCCCACAAACCCCACCCCATGGTGGTGCTATAATCCTCTGCTGTCTCCTCTCCCCCATCACCTCCTCCAACCAGTAACTGTCACAAGCGCATACTCTGCTCTCAACTGGCCTTCCTGTTATCCAGCACTCCCGACTCTCCACCAGCTTCTCAACAGGTTTTCAAACAGAAACTTTCTCCAGGCTTTGGTCATGTAGGGGGTGGGTGGGTAATAAGTCCCCAATACCACAAGCACAGATGGCCGCAGTGTTCAGCAAAACAGCTGGTACAGTGATGGCTAGGAAGTACATGTTACCAGCAAGGTGTACGGAAAAATCAGGCTTAATAGAATGATTCACAGACAAACCCGCATACCTTTTATTTGTCAGTGATCATAACCTCAACATGCACCATAAAAAAGCTTATACACAATACACAAGATTCTTTCACAAAAGATCCATAAAAAAAAAATAAAACTTCATTTTCTTTAGGTTCAGTTCTCTTAACAGTCATACACACAAATGTATACTCACTTGAAAAAAGAAAACAAATTTTCTATCTATCAGTTTCAGTAAAGATTTAAAACAGGGATCTGTTTAAACCCAACAATGCTCATAATAAGTGGTGAGGATTATGACCTTATATATTGCCTACCAACCAGATTTCCCAGGTGGCGCTAGTGGTAAAGAACCCGCTTGCCAATGCGCAAGACGTGTAAGACATGCAGGTTTGATCCCAGCGTCAGGAAGACCACAATCCCTGGGTCCTGAAGGGCGTGGCAACCCACTTCAGTATTCTTGCCTGGAGCAGCCCATGGACAAAGGAGCCTGGCGGGCTACAGTCCACAGAGTTGCAAAGAGTTGGACACAACTGAAGCGACTCAGCACGCATATATGCACCAACAGGCATCGTAAGGATACATTTTCCACAATTCTGCCACACAAATTACATAATGTTCCAAACAGGATATTTTAGGTACAATTTAAGAATCAGATTGAATTTTATAAAAAGTCATACTGAAGCTTATAAATCCAAACATGTCCTCCTGAGAACTGAGAATTAAAATAACGAAAGGTAATTTTTATTGAATGTTCAGTGTGTGCTGGGCACCAAGCCTTACTAAATAATCAACACGAATGTAGGAAGAAATAAGGACAAATACCTACATGTCATGTGCCCAAGACATTAATCTTATAACAGTATCTTCACAAACTCACTCTCTAAATTTCATCAAATACTCACACAATAATGTGCCACAGATAAAAGGAAGAAATAAATGAAGACAACTCAGAGTGCAGGAATCAAGTCTCTTGCATGGAGAACACCTCCCTAAAGCTCTGTACGTACAATCTGAAGACTCGGGCCACAGATCTAGCTTCTCTAGGATAGGTCCACGATGCCAATTTCTTTACAAAAGCGAACTACAGCCTCTAGTGGCACATGAGAGAATAAGAAAATCTAGGCAACAAAAACATGATTGGAAATTGCCAGAAAGACCAACCCCGATCGATTCCTTGATCTAATCTGCAGTCCTTATTGCTTGTTTACGAAAATCTTGAAATGATTTTTCTTCAATGCATAAGAATTGTAAATAAGCAAGTAAAAGAGAATAAAAAGAACCACATTTTCCCATCCCTGCTTAAGGATCCCAAGAATAAGGCAGATGAAAAATAAGGTGTCATGAAAGCATCATATTCTTTTTTCTCCCACAATTCAAGTTTAAACCATATTCACCAAACTGTAAACACACATTTAAATTACCCTTGGCTACTGGTAATTGCTCAATGCTTGCATTGGCAGGCCTGCCAAAGCCCCTACTTATAACCTGCAATGCTTTTGCAATTTCAAGATCAAAGGTATGATCTTGAGGACAGAGTTTATCTTGAGTTTAATTATTTTCTATTCCAAGTTACATGCCCTCTTTTAAAAAAATTATTTTAATTGAGATATAACTGACATATTACCTTATATTAGTAGTATGTCAACGTCATATGATTTTAAGTATATAGCACCATATTTTTTTAAGCAGTTCATAATTTCTACATTCTTAAATGTTCTACGTTTTTAAATGTACTGTAACACATACACCATAGGTATGTCTTCTCACAACCTGCAGCTATGAAACAGAGGTTCAAGCTTTCCCAAAGCATCTTCCAGTCTGAGCCACAGAGAATAAAACAATGAACATAACATGAAAATCTCACTCTAATAATGTCAGATTAATCAGAGACACAATTCTTATAGTTTAATGTATTTTTATGGAAAGGGTGTCAAAAATGCAAGGATAAGGCTTAATAATTTTTTCTCCTTATTACTCATTCTCACACTACAAACCAGCCTCCTTGAAAGAAAGTTTAAACTGCCAACATAATAAATTTGTTATCAAAGATTTCTTACCTCCTCCTATTTGCCTGCTATTTGCACTTACTTCTTAAACTCTAAAAAGTTATAGGTCATTATTTATGAAATGTTATAGGGCCAAAATGAATATAACGATATAATATTTAATAACTGATTTATAATTGCATTATAATGAGATTCCAGGAAAGCTGAGACATAGACTCCCCATCCACCATCGCGAAGATATCAAGGTTAGTTGGGTATACCTTGACGACAGAGGCAAGTAAGTACCATAAATGTCCTTTGCAATCAAGGTATCACAAAGAGCCATTTTAAGGAAAAGATCTATATTACGCATTGACTTATGAGGGGGCTCTAGAAAAGGGTGGAGAATCAGAGATTAAAGTGAGAGAGGTCCTCTACCTGTGTCCTCGAATGTCAGACTGATCACACACGCCTCCAAGCGCAATCCTGTGGAACTCTCGGCCCAGGGTCTTGGCCACTGATCTTCCCACACTTGTTTTACCAACCCCAGGAGGGCCGACAAAGCACAGAATGGGGCCCTTCAGGTTGTTTTTCAGCTGCCTGACAGCCAAGTATTCCAGCACTCTTTTCTTCAATTTTTCCATGGCATAATGATCATTATCCAGCAGAACTCGGGCTGCTCGGATGTCCAGACGGTCTGTCAAGTAACCCAACAGAAACAATCTGAGCACATGGAGCTATTCAATGGAAGAACTCCAGACTGGCAAGAGCCAGAATAGCTTTTTGAAAAAAGAGGTGATAACAACAGGCTTGGTTTCTTCTAAATGAGTCTTCATAAAGACCTGAACTTGGTTTTCTTGCTTAAGTATTTATAGAAATAATAGATATTACACAATTAAAAACTCAAGGAGTTAATACTCATTCCATTTGGAATGATTTTCTATATACACGTTATTTCTATGAAGACAAGTAGAATATTTCTACATATTCTACTTGTGCTTGTATTTGTTCTTTTTAAGTGGTTTTTTTCTTATTATTATGTTAGTTATATATGCTCATGCCAGAAAATCTGATGACACTAATAAAAAAGGATGAAAATACTCACCGGTAATCTCATTTCCCCACAGAGAGAATCACTACCTTCACTTCAGAAGTGCATTTTATTCCACATTCTGTGTGTGTGTGGGTGTGTACGTGCACACACACTTATATGCCTGTTTTTCAAACTAAGATTATATGAGGTCTTCAAATTTTGGAAAAATAAGTTTTTTTCACTTAAATAATATGGACATCTTTCAGTGTCAAACGTATTCTTCAGTAGCAGTTTAGTGGCTACATAACATTCCATTATTTAACTATCCATTCCCTATTGCTGAGCATTTAGGTTACCTACAAATCTTTACAGCTATAAAGTATGCTTCACTGGGCATCTCTGTAACTAAATCTCCCCATACCTCTGAAATTACTTCCTTTAGCTAATCTTCTAAAACAGAAGAGCTGGGTCAAAAAAAAATTAAGACATGAAGAACTGTCTATCTATTAAAATCTCACCAGAAATGTATGAATTAGGCCCTGTTTCCAGAGCCAAGCTTTCATCAGGTTTACTGGTGCTTTAGGATCTAAAATAATCACAGATTAAATAATAGGTCAAGTCAAAATGAATTTATCAGCTGGGTGGCAGCCAGAGGATAATCCACAACCACAAAACTGACAGTGAAAAGAAAATGGGAGAGAGAAAAACACAGAAGTCCAGTCTTTCACTCAGTTATTTGGAACATGCTATGCATTTTCCTACAAGAAAAAAAAAAAAAAATGACCTGGTTCTCAAGCTAGTCTGGTTCTCAAGCTAGTCTACAAAAATTCAGCTAAGCAATAATGTATGTAAATTAATTACAATACTACTGAATTTAGTCAGAGTCCTGGCTGAGTGATTTGGAAAGGGAAGAAAAAAATTTCTTCCCCTTCCCTGGCTTCAGAAGCCAACCAATGAATATATGAATAAATGAAACAAAGTCTCCTATTTCATGATGCTAATCCTGACACCAAAACCTACCACAGTAAAGAAAAAACCCACTTCAGACCAATTCCACTTTGCATAGCTCTAATTATTCAAATGCTGGTAAATCAAATCTATTCAAAGAGTAATCTACAGAGTCCCAGTGGGATTTCAGTTATGCAAAGATGGTTCAATACTTAGTTATCAATATATTTATATCATGTCTAAGGGCACTTTCCAAGAAAATGTCATTTTGTATCTGAAAAGGAATTTGTTATAATGCAACATTCACTTCTGATGAACATTTAGTAAATACAGTTACTAGCTGGGCTGGATGAAGCACAAGCTGGAATCAAGATTGCCAGGAGAAATATCAATAACCTCAGATATGCAGATGACACCACCCTAATGGCAAAAAGCAATGAGGAACTAAGAGCCTCTTGATGAAGGTGAAAGAGGAGAGTGAAAAAGCTGGCTTAAAACTCAACATTAAAAAAACTAAGATCATGGCATCTGGTCCCATCACTTCATGGCATATAGATGGGGAAAAAGTAGAAACCGTGACAGACTTTATTTTCTTTGGCTCCAAAATCACTGCAGATGCTGACTATAGCCACGAAATTAAAAGACACTTGCTCCTTGGAAGAAAAGCTATGATGAACCTAGATAGCGTATTAAAAAGCAGAGACATCACTTCGCAAATAAAGGTCTGTATAGTCAAAGCTATGGTTTCTCCAGTAGCCATTTACAGATGTGAGAGTTGGACCATAAAGAAGGCTGAGCATTCAAGAGGGAGGGAAGATATGTATACCTATGGCTGATTCATGCTGATATTTGGCAGAAACCAACACAACTCTGTAAAGCAATTATCCTTCAATTAAAAAATACATACATTAAAAAAAAAAAAAAAGTCTGAGAGCCGAAGAATTGATGCTTTTTAACTAAGGTGCTGCAGAAGACTCTTCAGAGTCCTTGAACAGCAAGGAGATCAAACTAGTCAGTCCTAAAGGAAATCAACCCTGAATATTCATTGGAAGGACTGATGCTGAAGCTGAAACTCCAATACTTTGGCCACCTGATGCGAAAAGCTGACTCACTGGAAAATATTCTAATGCTGGGAAAAATTGAGGGCAGGAAGAAAAGGGGCGACAGAGGATGAGATGGTTGGATGGCATCACCAACTCAATGGACATGAGTTTGAGCAAGCTCCGGGAGATAGTGAAGGACAGGGAAGCCTGGCGTGCTGCAATCCATGGGGTCACAAAGAACTGGACAAGACTGAGCGACTGAACCACAACAACAAAACTAAGAACAGAATCCATGTACTTTAGACAATAAATGAAAACACTGAAGGAATTTCTTCTAATATGCCAAGTAAAGATAACTTTAAAAGTCAATTCTTTCAAACTTTTAGGGAAAGAAAATTTCCATGCTACTTATTGTTGTGTTATCTTTTCTATACAGGATGCATCTTTTCTGATTATTCTTTTTAACTTCTCAAAATGTATGCTTCCTACTATGAATAAAACTTACAGTTAAACATAAAAAATGTAAAACTTACTTCAACATTTATTTCTCTGTTTACAATTGTAAGATTGAAATGGTATCTACTGACTCCCTCCATTCAAGAAGGAAAATCAACAAACTTATTTCCTCCAACTCACTCCTCTTTGCTTGGGTAACTGTCTCTACTTAGGTAAGCTTCTCTTTTTGAGGATTATGAAAGACATTTTTCATGGTTTTATGATTTTACTTGTAACAAGTATTTAGGCCTAAGGTACTAGTTTAGAAGCTCAACATGACTACTTTTACACCACAAATTATCCACCTTCAGTTCTCCACTGAGATGGTGAACAATGAGAAGTGTTTTTGTGATGGGTACATGAGTGCCGTGCATCTCTAATGCTGACACACGTCCAGCAGAAACTCTGAGTTGTAAAAAAAAAAAAACAGCTCTGCTTTGTTTTCACATTTTCTTGGTTATTTCAGTAAAGAATGGGAGCTGGCACTCTGCATTCAAGTAAACATTTTGCCTTTAATTCTCTACAAGACACATTGTATGAACCTGACAGACATTACAAACAGGACCAGTGTGGGAGGGGAGGAAGCTGAGGGCAACTTACTAGGTTACTAACAGCAAACAGTAAAACCTGCAATTTTATATCTTCAAGTCATTATACTGTATGCACCCTGCATGTCTCATAAGTCATTAGTGAAGATAAATTCTAGAGCACAGAAAAACATCACCAAGAGAACACCAACATTTCAAAACAAGACCCTTGGTGTCACCAAGTTACCTAGATGTGCTTCACATCATGCGCTAGCCCTACTGTCAAAAGAGAAAACAGGGCTGGGAAATTGTCACAACTCCATTAATGACACAAACACCTGTCCGAAACACACCAAAATGTACGGCGTTTCATCTCATGCAGATGAAATGAAAGCTCTAAAACTGCACTGTCACTTTCTCTCCCAGGTCTACACTAACAGCGCATGGGCCTTCTCCAGTCTCACAGAACAGGGCCACTGCGCTTCAAAGCAGGCGTGGCAGAGCTAGGCGTTAGAACACCATCTGAACCAAAATGGGATTTCCTAATAGTCCAGCTAGATCCAGACGGACATCAGAGCTCAAACTGGTCAGGGGACAGCCAGGGGCTAATTCAATGGGAACGCGTGCTCCCCTGCAGGCATCTTACTATGGCATTTCCAGAAAATTTTGAATTAAGAATTAAACCAAGAAATTCAACTTCAGTTTATTTCATAAAACATCGTCAACTGGAAGGCAATAGACTGTCATGAATGTAAACATGAAGTAAATTAAGAGATAAATTTAGCAACATAGCTTTATATACAGTTGTTCAAAACCTGGAAACAACCCAAATGGCCAACAACTGTTAAATGAATAAACCAATTACTGATAGATGCAGTAACATGGATGAGCTTTAAAGTAATTATGCTAAGTGAAAGAATAAAAAAAAAGGGAGCACATATTAAATCACTCCATTTATATAAAATTTTAGCCATACACATTAATAAATCCGCTAAGTAAGTCTATGAAAAAAACTAATTAAAATAGGGTTGTTTTAACCTTAATACTGCCCTAGCCTAGTTAATATAACACAAATATGCTTCATTCTAGGCCCTCTTTTAGACAAAAATGCTTTTTTTGAATTCTCAATACCAGAGAGTATGCTCCTCTGTAGATTAACGGAAAAGTATTTTTTAAGAAAAACATTTTTTAATATTAAAAATTCAGCATTCTGAAATCTAGTATGTATCACATACCTTATATGGGGCATAAACATGTGTTTTGGGACTAACACTTCTCAAAATTTCTAGCACTGCTTTAAATATAAGAGTTTTACTAGCCAGGAAAATATATCTGATGAATTCTCAAGATTCAACAATTCTTAAACCAAAATTAGTTCAGAGAATCAACCCACTGCTGAACTTAATAAACCCTGTACGTAAATTTACCAAGAGAGTCCAATAACAGAAACAAATGCAAATAAAATGATTCTGAAAATTCTGAAAGACAACTGAGTATATTTCTTACCCCAAGAGAAAGTACATAACAAATACATTAAAAAAAAAAAAAAAAAAAAACGGTATAAAATCCTCCTGGTAGATAAAAAAACTTTACTCAAAGATAGGAGAGATAAAAAGAAATTAAACTCTTTAAATAGTTTTAGTGGGAAAAAAACAAACTTTCAATGGTAAAACTGTTTTACTGTTATCCTGTCGTTATACATAATTATTTCCTTTAGAAAACAAAAGATTTGCTGTCTCTAGTACTTATTTGGAGAAGGCAATGGCACCCCACTCCAGTTCTCTTGCCTGGAAAATCCCATGGACGGAGGACCCTGGTGGGCCGCAGTCCATGGGGTCGCTGAGGGTCGGACATAACTGAGCGACTTCACTTTCACTTTTCCCTTTCATGCACTGGAGAAGGAAATGGCAACCCACTCCAGTGTTCTTGCCTGGAGAATCCCAGGGACAGGGGAGCCTGGTGGGCTGCCGCCTATGGGGTCGCACAGAGTTGGACACGACTGAAGCAACTTAGCAGCAGCAGCAGCAGTACTTATTTGGCACTTACTGCCAACTACCTCAAAACTATTTTGTTTTCCTATGCTCCTGGCAAAGAGTACATAAATACAAAGCTTATTGTCTGATTGACTATTGGTATCAAGAAACACATATTCACCAATTACAGAAAATCCTACCTTCTCCAGAATTAGGCAAAAGGCACTTTTACGCAGCACCCTCTTTTCCTTTACTTCCTAAAACCTATGACACAAGTTCAGTCTCTAAATAGTTTACATCATGAACTACTATAACAGAAAGATAATCAATGGGAAATATTTCACCAGAATTTGCTCGAGCTTCCTGAGAGACAATTAGACTGCAAGAAAAGGTGTTATTTGTGCACTCACCAGTTGTACTTTTGTTCCAGGGAAGCTCCACCATAAGTTCTAAATAATTTCTAGTCAGAGCATATTCTGGCATTGACTGAGGCATTTTTTTGAGCCTGTGGGGAAAGAATACACAGCAAACCTTTCAGGAACAGAAAAATTCTGTGAAACAGAAAACCAAGCATATCTCCCTTTCTTGGTCAGATGTATCACGCATTTTTGGCTAAACAAATCTGAAAATGTTTTTATTAGGCTGGTGCTAATGTAACTGTTAGCTTCCGTAACTTAGCTAAAGTAACTGGGGCTTCCCTGGTGGCTCAGACAGTAGAGAATCTGCCTGCAATGCAGGAGATCCCTGGGTAGGGAAGATCCCCTGGAATGCAGGAAATCCCTGGGTAGGGAAGATCCCCTGGAGAAGGGAATAGCTACTCACTCCACTTTTCTTGCCTGGAGAATTCCATGGACAAAGGATCCTGGCAGGCTACAGTCCATGGGGTCACAAAGAGTTGGACAAGACTGACAAATTTCACTTTCACTTTTCAACATAACTGTGGTTTTTGCATTGTTGAACTCTGCCATTTGATATTGGAATATATTCTTAATAAATGTGGTTATGCTATACATCATTTTAATGTGCATTTCTATGTTTTTTGCTAATGACTTATTACTTGCTGTTTATTTTAGACTGGGGAAATAATGTTAGACAAAAACCAAATTCTATGATATCTTATTCAGGTTCAAAATGGGTTTTAAAGCAGCAGAGACAAGTCACAACATCAATAACGCATATGGCTCAGAAACTGCTTAATGAATGTACAGTGCAGCGGTGGTTCAAGAAATTTTGCAAAGAAGATGAGTTGTGAAGATGAGGAGTGCAATGACTAGCTATGGGAAGGCGATAATGACCAATTAAGAGCAATCATTGAAGCTGATCATCTTACAACTACATAAGAAGTTGCCGAAGAACTCGACGTCAGCCATTCTATGGTCATTTAGCATTTGAATCAAATTGGAAAGGTAAAAAAGCTTGATAAGCAGATGCCTTCTGAGCTGACTGCAAATCAAAAAACTCATAGTTTTGAAACATGCAACAACTTCAAACCATTTCTCAGTAAGATTGTGATGTGCGATGAAAAGTGGATTTTAGATGACAACCAGGGATGACCAGCTCAGTAGTTGGACTGAGAAGCTCCAAAGCACTTTTCAAAGCCAAACTTGTACCAGAAAAAGGTCACAGTCACTGTCTGGTGGTCTGCTGCGCGTCTGATCCACTACCGCTTTCTGAATCCTGGCAAAACCACTGCATCTGAGAAGTATGCTCAGTACATCGAAGAGATGCACTGAAAACCGCAATGCCTGCAGCTGGCGCTGGTCACAGAATGGGCCCAATTCTTCTCCACAATTGCCCAACCACACAGCGCACAACCAACGCTTCCAAAGTTGAACCAATTGGGCTACAAAGTTTTGCCTCATCTGCCATATTCACCTGACCTCTCACCAACCGACTACCACTTCTTCAAGCTTCTCGATAACTTTTTGCAGGGAAAATGCTTCCAACAACCATCAAGAGGCTGAAAATGCTTTCCAAGAGTTCACTGAATCCCAAAGCACAGAGTTTAGTGCTACAGGAATAAGCAAACTTATTTCTCATTGGCAAAAATGTGTTGATTGTAATGGTTCCTATTTTGATTAATAAAGATGTGTTCTAAAACTACTATTACTTTTGCATCAACCTAATAAAAATCTAGGTAATAAAAAGATTATTTTGTTTTAAACAGATACTTGCAAACTAGCACTCTGATCCTATCCTTGAAATATGTAAGGCCTTATCAATATCTGTATCTCATAGGAAGAGTCTCAAGTCAATTACCCAGTGATTTACTTAGGTGCCTAATCATGTATAATACAATAATTACATATTGTCTTGTATCAGAGAGAAAGCTCATCAGATGTTTAATTAAAATAATGCACTTCCATAATATATGCAGTGCTTAGTAAAGTGTTCTGTACATAATAGATGTTCTGCATTTGTTAACTAATGTCAGAGTCACTGTAAAATACCTCAATGACATTTACTTATGTTCTTAACTGTGCCTCTCAGAAGTCAAATCTGTAGTTCCTGATCATACATTTAGGTTGATTACAATCCACTCATTAAAAAAATGCAATACAGTCAGAATGTTATAAGTACGGAAAGAAAAAATTGGCTTTAACCCTGAGATTATCCAGAAAATGTGATCAACTCATGTACCCTATTCTGTCAGCAAGGTTCCCCTGTACTTTATCTTGAATGAAAGCAAAAATGATTGTCCCTGCCTCCTAAAGTTAATCTAAGGACGAAAACAGTGATGTGCAAAGAACACAATGATCGCATAAACATTATTTCTAAGTAAAGTATGGCCTTAAGACTATGAAAAGGCAATAGTGACTTGTGCCTGACAGCATCCAGTAGATGGAAAAGTTACATCACTTAGTATATTCAGCACTCAAGAAAGAGAAAATGCTCAACATGGTGTTGGTTCAGGAGTATTAAGAATCAGATTCTGATGGAGGAATAAAGAAGAGAAAGCACCTCACAGATCACCGCTACAACCTGAGAATTAGGAAAGCCATAAACATAAGAAATATAAGCGATAAAGAGATAACAGTGGAAAGGTAAAATGAATAGAGTGGTCCATAACTATACTAAATATAAGGGAAAGGAGAAAGATAAAAGACTATGAAATGAGAGATCAGCTTTGTAACACAAAGTAGCAGATTCACTTCCATGAGCAACAGTTTTTAACGTTAATAAGCAAATGAAAATCCTAATGAACGAACAGCTTCTACAACCTACCTTTTTATCTCTTTGACACAGACTTTGTGGGCCTGTTCCGGCATGCTGGATGTCCGTATCTTTTTCTCCAGCATGACAATGTCATCGTTATCTTCATCCTCATCCTCGTCCGCTAGAGCACCTGGGACATGTGTAATCCTTCTCATAGGCCGTATTGCGATGACCTACAAGATAAAGCAGGAATGAAAAACCGCGTGCCCAAGTAAACTGGGGACGAAGCACCGAGCGGCAGGAGACATTTTTACGGGTAGAGTCTAAAGCTTTAGGAACTGAAGTTCAGAATGATGAGGAGGAACATGAACATATGGAGGGAGCAGAATTTAAAAAGCAGATGAAGATGAGATGGACGTGTTTCTTCCATACATGCTAACACTACCAGCATGAGAAGAAAAAATTCAAGAAATTGGCTACTAGTAATGATGAAAACATCTAAGAATTGTCTCTTCTTGGGCTACTACAGCAGCCACTATTTTCTTGATATACTTAATGACTACTCATCATTTGGCAACTGAATAAATTCCATTTTCTCCCTACAATACAAAGTTTCTTTTTAACATCATTAACCTTTCAGCTACTGCCTCTATTCTCTTCATCTGTAACAAGCAGAAAAGTCTTCAGCCTTTGAAAATGTTTTAACTTATCTATGGTTTTTTCCAATTAACTATACACTATTTCGGAGAAGGCAATGGCACCCCACTCCAGTACTCTTGCCTGGAAAATCCCATGGACGGAGGCACCTGGTAGGCTGCAGTCCAGGGGGTCGTGAAGAGTCGGACACGATAGCGACTTCACTTTCACTTTTCACTTTTATGCATTGGAGAAGGAAATGGCAACCCACTCCAGTGTTCTTGCCAGGAGAATCCCAGGGACGGGGGAGCCTGGTGGGCTGCCGTCTCTGGGGTCGCACAGAGTCGGACACAACTGAAGCGGCTTAGCAGCTTAGCAGTATACACTATTTACTTCCCTTGTGATGTTCTGCTTTTCCAACAAGAGGCACTAATCACCACTTCCTCTTCCCTTCTGGTTACTTAATAATTTGTACTTTGTACTTTGACTTTTGTCTCCAGTGTGCTGAAACTGTTCCCTGAAACCCAACAACAGTCTCCTCTGCCAAGTCAAATGGTCTTATTTAAGCTCTCCTTCTCTGTGACTCTCTGCTGCTGCTAAGTCGCTTCAGTCGTGTCCGACTCTGTGCAACCCCATAGACGGCAGCCCACCAGGCTCCCCCGTCCCTGGGATTCTTCAGGCAAGAACACTGGAATGGGTTGCCATTTCCTTCTCCAATGCATGAAAGTGGAAAGTGAAAGTGAAGTCGCTCAGTCGTGTCCAACTCTTAGCGACCCCATGGACTGCAACCTACCAGGCTCCTCCGTCCGTGGAATTTTCCAGGCAAGAGTACTGGAATGGGGTGCCATTGCCTTCTCCACTCTACCATGTTTTAAAAACCACCTACTCTTTTGAAATTCTCAACTCATTAACACCATGAATCAACTCTAGCTGTTCCGGGAGCAAAATGATATACTGGCATTTAACTTAAAGGCCTTAGAGTTTATTTAACTTATGAAATTACCTATTTAATACAGTCAAATATAAAAGTTAAAAACATCAAACAGCAAAAATATAATTTTATAAAAACAGAAATATTAAACTAAGACTAACAGTTTGCACAAATGAAAATTGAAACGTTTATAAATTAAAACAAAAAAAGTCAAGTCAAAAACTTAAAACAGTACGAAATAATTTTTAAAAAGCCAAAGTATGGCACAACACATTCAGTCAGTCCTTTTAGAAAATAATTTTGTGGTATGCTCTTAATAAATACTGTATGCAGTGGGAAAAAAAATCATACTCAAAGACAGTCGTCATGGTTATTTGTTAATTTTTAATATATTGAAAACATCACACACACAGAAAAAGAAATGGCTTAGTAAACTATCCCTTTCAATGAGTATCAAAATGAAACATGAGAAAATGTCTACATGCTTCAAAGGAAAAAAAAAAGTCCAAACATGGAGAAGGGGCAGAGGGAAACAAACTAGAATTCAAAATTTTATCAGTAACTTGGGTGAAAGAGACAACGAACTTGTTTCTTCTTTGTTCCTTTCTTTATTCCCCCAATTTTTTTCTTAAAAAAAAAAAAGAAAACAACTGAACCTTACCTCACACAGAAACAACTAAAGAACCTAAAGAAATGGGTTAAAAGGAGGATTTACCCGCTTATCATCATCTTGCTTGTGTTTTCTGGTTTTCTGAAGCAATTTCAGGCCTTCGATTTGTCTGACAAGCAGCGGTATGGTCATCTTGAACCGTTCCTCCAGACTCACAGCATCTAAAATCTGAAACGTTACAGCATCTCTCTCTCAGAAATACATGCTCCAGAAATAAGGCAGTCAAGACTCATGACTTAAACTGCTAAGTAAAAAAGATAACACCTCTCAATATTCACAGCTACACTATGGCTAACACAACCAAATTATCAGCAAGGTCATCTGACATAAATACCAGAATCCGAAAACAAAGATAAGAATAACAGTATCTTGAGTTTCTATTTAAAAGATGAAGCCAAGACATTGTTCCAAGAGCAAGAACAAAACACATTTTATGTCAAGTCTTTCCCGGGAATTATCCTCTGAAAGCCCAGATGTGTCTATGTAGGAGTCTAAACAAATTATAGGTTCAAAAAATTTAACATTTTACATACACAAGAGCCTAGGAACATTTTAACCAACCTCCAAGAATGATTTGAGTGAGTAATGCTCTCTGGTTCCTCAGTAAAATGCCCTTGCTAAGCCCAAGCTAGGTCAGTCGGGAGAACTCCTGCATTCTCTGCTCCTACCAGCTAAACCGAATTCTTGTGTTTAAACACAACCTATCTGCATTAGTCGCATTGGCTAGTATAATTGTTAGACTTAAGCATTAAATAAACTGACGAAATAAGGAAGGTAGTTTAATGTTCTCGGAAGAGTCAATAAAACAGATCGCTTAAAAATAGTACAAAAATAAGTGTACAGGAAAACTGTTATAGTTTGGAGAATGTGAAGTCGCTCAGTCATGTCTGACTCTTTGCAACCCCATGGACTGTAGCCCACCAGGCTCCTCCATCCATGGGATTGTCCAGGCAAGAGTACTGGAGTGGGTGGCCATTTCCTTCTCCAATAGTTTGGAGAAAAGACATTCAAATCTAAGAATCCACATTTGGATTATTTTTCAAGTGTCTTTTAAACTCATTTCACTTTAAACAAATAGAAGTTGAAAACCATAAAAAAAAAATCATAGATAACACATCATAGCTGTGGTTTCTGTAAGAAACACGAAGAATTCTAACAATGCAGACTTATTATATACAAGGGAAAGGTCACAGCTCCACATTTTTAAAAAGTCATTCTCACTTAAACTTTTTCCTAAGTTAACAAACTACCAGTACTGATAATGCAAAGGCAAGAACTGTCTGGGTACACAAAAATGTAAAGCAATCACTTTAAAGTCAATTTAAGTGTAAATGTATCTTAACTACTTCTGTGGGTCTCCAGTATCTCTTACCTGAAAGTCAAAACTTACTACCTAGATCTGAATAAGAAGTGACAAAGCAGCGTGGCATTCCGGAGGGGAACACTGACCTGGAGCTTCTCTTTGTTGCTTGTTCGGATAATTGATGTCAGAATGTCTGGTAAAGCTTCCCTTGGAAGACTATCTAAAAGACGTCTCAATTTAGCAACTGCAGGGACAGACATATCCAACATTTCAACCAACTACAAAGGGAGAAAAAAAAGTCCTTTTTAATAAAATTGGGCATTATTTGTGATTTTAAAAAATCAAATTGTCATACAGGTTTAAGTTTGGGTCACAAAGAAAGTCCTTGCTTCCGAACAATCACTGATTATTAGGGTCCAGGCATTTTTACAGGACTCAAAGGAAAAGAGAAGTATAGTTAAAATGTCGATTGGAATGAAAAGCAAAAATGGCTCAAAAGTGGGTAATAATAATGTTTATAAAAGTGTTTGTAAATCAGTGATTTTATTTTAAAAAAGTAAAATTTATAGAAAAGTTACAGTAGTATAAAGAAACTCCTTCCCCTAATAAACTCCCCCTAAATTCATCATCGGTTAACACTTTGCCACATCTGCTTTCTCTCTCCCCAACTCTACACACACACACACAACACACAAATATTGCTAAACATGTCAGAATAAACTGCAGACATCATGACCTTGTTCTTAAGAATAAGGATACGTATTCTCTTACAGAGTGTAATTATCAAATTCTGGAAATTTAACATGGCTGATTATGTTAACCAGTCAGTAGCTGAAATACTGTTTTTAGTAGAACACAGGATTAGTTAAAATTTGAGCACTGACTGAATGACTTAAAAAAAAAAAAAAAAACGAGTTCCAGGGTATAGCCTGGAGTTAAGACAGATCAAGCTCCAGGCAAACTTTCGGTAACTGTGATATTCAGTGGGGCTGTTGATAAAGCTCCCCTTGCCTTTTGCACGATGGTGGTGTAACTGTGGTGATGTTATAAAAATTCCTTGAATGTCATTATAAAATCTTAACATATTTAAAACTTTCTGTTGATTTAAAGTGGGGAGAAGTAAAGTATAAAGAAAGAAGCTATGATGCTATGTCCAAGAGAGGAACTGAGACTCAGGGATGATCGCTCAGGAAAAGGAAGATAAATTCTACTTTCCCCTTAATCGCCTCATTCCTAAATAGCATATTCACTTACTCTGGTTCTCAAACTGAAGCTTCTCTCTTCAAGTAGGTTTTTCCTTTCAGTTCTGAGAGTGGATGTAGTTCAAAATTCTCTATGTTCCTGTTGTTCACCACACTAGAAATGTGTCCCTTCAAATGCCACATCAAGTACAAACACCACAGGCTATGAACACCTGCCCTACACACTTTCAATAGTCAATAGAGTTTATAATCAAGGCCTTTAGACACTGCCTGTCCCACACAGTTTCAGCTTAGTCACTGGGTTACATCAATAGAACACACAAGACTACATTTTGTAATATACTTCAGTAAGATCTGAAGTGAATAAAAGCATAAAAGCATATGCTTTGGGGGTGAGGGGAGAAGCTTTCTGCTCAATCGAGAATTAAAACTCAAACCTAGAATTAAGGAGTCCAATGTTTAATGTACACCTAATGTGTGCATCCCTCCCAGAATTCTAGAGGATCGAGGTTTCAACCACATGTGAAACCATGGACTTTATCTTCCACACCAGCCACAGTGTGATCCTGACTTCTGAACCAACGTGACATATAGTGTGCTGCCTAGATCTTCTAGTGACAAACAGCTTCTGTTCAATATTTTAACATTTAAGATTATTTAGGTTTAATAACTATCTGGTGTGGAGACACTGAAAGTTACAAGGAAAGCTCCAGAAACACTCTTTGGAAAAATTTTAGAAAGCGTTGGCTAGCATGTCCTAGAAAAATTGAGATATAAGCCCAGACAAAAGCAATTTGAAATCAATATATCACTAAATCTTCTAAGCACATACTGCCTGAACACTTCACCACTCAACAAATTTATCACATCTTATGGTAACAAAGAAACCAAAGAAAACAGAATTTTAAGGAAACACTAAAAGCAACTCACTTGTACCGCATATTTGTAAAACTGTTCGGATAGCTCTCCGAGCTCCTCCCTAGTCTTACAGGTATTAGGGAACTCCTCCAGCCGGTCCAACTGTTCCACCTCGGCAACAGGATACGGCTTCTCTTTCACAACCTGTATGATCTGGAAGCGGCACAGGCCTGTTATCAGCAAAGTATAGTGGGGCTTGGGCCAGTTACTGCCCACAACCTGGACTGCCAGTGCAGCTGTCCCAATCCTGAAAAACACACAGAACAGCAGCGTTACAAATGCTCGGTATGCAGGGCAGAAACTCACCTCAAAAGGTTTGCCTTTTCTGAGAAATTCATCAAAAAGCAAAGAACATCTAAAGTGCAAATGAATTACTTCTCTATTTCATTCAGCATCCAGTGCACTGTCTGTTGGGCTTTCCTGGTGGCTCAGTGGTAAAGAATCCGCCTACCAATGAGGGGGGCTTCCCTTGTGGCTCAACTTGTAAAGATTCTGCCTGCAATGTGGGAGACCTGGGTTCGATCCCTGGGTTGGGAAGATCCCCTGGAGAAGGGAAAGGCTACCCACTCCAGTATTCTGGCCTGGAGAATTCCATGGACTGTATAGTCCATGGGGTCACAAAGAGTCAGATATGACTGAGCGACTTTCACTTCTTTTCACCAATGAAGGAGATTTGGGTTCAATCCTTGGGTCTAGAAGATCCACTGAAAAAGGAAATGGCAACCCACTCCAGTATTCTTGCCTGGGAAATCCCATGGACAGAGGAGCCTGGCAGGACTACAGTACATGGGGTCACAAAAAGTCAGACATGACTAAACAGTAACAACAGCACGGTCTGTTAAGTCCCTACCACCTGCTATGGTGCCATCTCATTCTAATTAGATGTTTTAAGAATTAGGTAGAAATTCCTAAGCATTTGGATTATTTAAACATAAAAACGTAAAAGCTGTTGAGATTTACATAGTTTAAATTAATTTTGCCAGCTGGGAATGAGGTAATCTTTCACAAGAATATACACTAGCATTATGAAGTCGCAAAGAGTTGGACACTACTGAGTGCGCGCGCGCACACGCACACGCACGCACACACACACACACACACACACACACACACACACACTCTGCTGCTGCTGCTGCTGCTAAGTCGCTTCAGTCGTGTCCGACTCTGTGCAATCCCATAGACGGCAGCCCACCAGGCCTCCCCGTCCCTGGGATTCTCCAGGCAAGAACACTGGAGTGGGTTGCCATTTCCTTTTCCAATGCATGAAAGTGAAAAGTGAAAGCGAAGTCTCTCAGTCGTGCCCGACTCTTAGCGACCCCATGGACTGCAGCCTACCAGGCTCCTCTGTCCATGGGATTTTCCAGGCGAGAGTACTGGAGTGGGGTGCCGTTGCCTTCTCCGCGCACACACACTCTAAGCAGATTTAAATACAAACAGTATGACATAAACCAACCAATCCCTGTTCCAACCAGTTTTTCTTCTAACACCAAACCAGGTTTTTTATGTAATCTGTCTATAAAACTGCCATCAAATCTGGGAATTAACATGTATGCCCTTGAACTCTGAATTTCTAAATGTGGGGCTAAATATCAGAGGCCACACTTATTAGTGGTCTGAGGAGACTTAGTCAAATACCTAGACCTCAGGAAAGTGTAAACCTAGTTCTGAGTGGTAATCACCACACCTAACACTTGATAGAAAGTTACAAGCCTCAGCCTTAGAAAGTCATTTAAGCCTCAGCTCCTTATCATTCAATTCTGACCAAGTTGCATATAAACGAATCCACAGGAAGGAAGCCTCATCCAAACTAAGCTGCAGTAATACAAAGCAGAAAGATCAAGATTCAGAGGTGACTTCCAGATGCCATCTACAGCTAGATTTTCTCCCCTGAGCCACAGGCTAGGTTGTAACTTCAGAAAAGAAACTAAAACCAAAGTGCTCAGCGCTTTCAACACTGGACAATGGTGACACAGGAATATTAAACTCACCCATCTCAAACATACTAATGGCATAGACAACGTGCGCATACTTTAGTGAGATTGCTCATTTCCAACTGCAGTTCATTCTTGATTCCTTCCTTGTAAATGATGCATTCTGTATATAACCTGTAACCTTTGGCTTCCCACCGCCACTCCACTCAGTTTATTCTGAGTTATGCAGATATTTCCTTACCATCCTTGCAAGCATACCACGTGGACAGGGGATAAAACTTGATTTTAATAATAAGTGAAACCAAACAATCAGGAAAATAATTTGGTGGGGAGAAAAAAACATCACGTACTTCAAAAACCTGATTTTGTGTTGCAGCTGCTTTTCTTCAGTCACTAATCAAACAGTAGGTTCTATCTCCCATTCGCTGAAAACCTGCCTAACTCCCTGAGCGAGTTAGCTGGACCTAAACTAGAGACTAATGAAGACTGTAGTTCACGGCAGATGACAACCACAAAAGCTTATATAATGCAGAATGTTTACAGTTCTATTTATAAGAAACACTGACAGATAACAAACTGGATTCCCAGCCTCAGGGGTTAACAGACTAGAAACTAAAGAGAAACCAGAGGGAGATAAGACAAATCCAAAACTCTAGATTAGAAAATAAATTTAATTATTTGGGCTATGTCACTGATTAAAGGTGACATAAAAATGAGTCTTCTCACAAAGCAAATAAAAGTTTTGCTAACTGTAAAAGGAGATGTTCCAAACAGTAAAGTGATTAAGTGGAAAAAATATACAGGGGTTTTCAATGTGAATTATTTCTTACTTTAAATCACTTGTAGTTGACAACAGACCTAAACAAAAACCAAAAGGGTACATAAAAAGAATGCACCCTTTTTAAAGAAGAAACATGATGTGCAAAATAATTAGATGGCTAGAAAGAGACTATTCAGTGAAAGACATTTGGGGTAAAAGCTCTGGGAAGAAGGATGACATTTATGTTATTTAAGATTTTTTTTTTAATGTGGACCATTTTTAAAGTCGTTATTGAATTTGTTACAATATTGCTTCTATTGTTTACGTTCCAGTTTTTTTGGCCGGGAGGCCTGACCAGAGATCCAACCGGATTCCCCTCTAGGCACTGGAAGGCAAAGTCTTAACCACTTGACTTCCAGGTAGGCCCCTAATGCTATTTTAGACAAGCTGTATTGTATGTTGGGCTCTAGGTTTTACATATAAAAATAGGTATTGAATAAACAAAATGTTCAATTAAAACTTTCCTTCTATGATCGAACTATGATACATAAGGCTTGTATCAACTTAGTCATCTTTCTAAATAATCTACTTCTATTACTATGAGCTTTATTGTCGTTTAAACGCAAAGTTAGTTAAGTTGCTCAGTCGTGTCCCACTCTTTGCGACCCCATGGACTGTAGCCCACCAGGCTCCTCCGTCCATGGGATTTTCCAGGCAAGAATACTGGAATGGGTTGCCATTTCCTTCTCCAGGGGATCTTCCCAACCCAGGGATCGAACTCAGGTCTCCCGCATTAGAGGAAGACACTCATGTCCAACTCTTTTGCAACCCTATGAACTATAGCCTGCCAGGCTCCTCTGCCCATGGGATTTCCCAGGCAAAAATACTGGAATGGGTTGCCATTTCCTTCTGCAGGGAATCTTCTGGACCCAGGGACTGAGCCCACCTCTCTGGCATCGGCAGGTGGATTCTTTACCACTGAGCCACCTGGGAAGCCCAAGCCCTTTTTTGCTGTTGGTCAGTCGTCAAGTTGTGTCCAATTCTTTGTGACCACATGGACTGCAGCACACCAGCTTTCCCTGTTCTTCCTCATCTCCCAGAGTTTGCTCAAACTCATGTCCACGAAGTTGGTGATGCTATCTAGCTATCTCATCTTCAGCAGCCCCCTTCTCCTGCCTTCGACCTTTCCTGACATCAGGATCTTTTTCAGTGAGTTGTTTCTTTGCATCAGGTGGCCAAATTATGGGAGTCTCAGCTTCAGCATCAGTCCTTCCAATGAATATTCAGGGTTAATTTCCTTTAGGATTGACTGATTTGATCTCCTTGTTGTCCAAGCATCTCAAGAATCTTCTCCAGCACCACAATTAAAAAGCATCAGTTCTTTGGTACTCAGCCTTCTTTATGGTCCAACTCTTACATCTGTAATGACTACTGGAAAAAAACATAGCTTCGACTATACAGACCTTTGTTGACAAACTGATGTCTCTGCTTTTTAATGTGCTGTCTAGGTTTGTCACAGCTTTCCTTCCAAGTAGCAAGCGTCTTTTAATTTCACGGCTGTAGTCACCATCTGCAGTGATTTCGGAGCCCAAGAAAATGAAATTTGTTGCTGTTCCACTTTGTCCCCTTCTATTTGTTATGAAATGATAGGACCAGATGCCAAGATCTTCATTTTTTTAATGCTGAGTTTTAAGCCAGCCTTTTCACTCTCCTCTATCACCCTTAAGAGGCCTTTTAGTTCCTCTTTGCCTTCTGCCATTAGAGTGGTATAATCTACATATCTGAGGTTATTGATACTTCCTCTGGCAATCTTGATTCCAGCTTGTGAGTCATCCAGCCCAACATTTTACATGACGTACTCTGCACAGAAGTTAAATATGCAGGGTGACAACATACAGGCTTGAGGCACTCCTTACCCAATTTGGAAACAAGTCCATTGTTTGATGTCCGGTTTTGTTATTTCCTGACCTGCATATAGGTTTCTCAGGAAACAAGTAAGGTGGTTTGATACTCTGATCTCTTTTAAGAATTGACCAGTTTGTTGTGATCCACACAGTCAAAGGCTTTAGCATAATCAATAAAGCAGTAGATGTTTTTCTGAAATTCCCTTGCTTTGTCTATGAACCAATGGATGTTAGCGATTTGATCTCTGGTTCCTCTGCCTTTTCTAAACCCAGCTTGTACACCTGCAAGTTCTCGGTTCACATAGTACTGAAGCCTAGCTTGAAGGATTTTGAGCATAACCTTGCTAGAATATGAAGATAAGGATAGCTGTGGTCTATTTGCCAACCACTTGCTTTTTTCTTTTCTTTTGTTTAACTTAATTTACTTGGTCAGGCCTAAAAGTTGGCTTAAAACTCAACATTCAGAAAATGAAGATCATGGCATCTGGTCCCATCACTTCATGGGAAATAGGTGGGGAAACAGTGGAAACAGTGGATGACTTTATTTTTGGGGGCTCCAAGATCACTGAAGATGGTGACTGCAGCCATGAAATTAAATGATGCTTACTCCTTGGAAGAAAAGTTATGACCAACCTACATAGCATATTGAAAAGCAGAGACATTACTTCGCCAACAAAGGTCCGTCTAGTCAAGGCTATGGTTTTTCCAGTGGTCATGTATGGATGTGAGAGTTGGACTGTGAAGAAAGCTGAGCGTCAAAGAATTGATGCTTTTCCATTCTGAAGATCAGCCCTGGGATTTCTTTGGAAGGAATGATGCTAAAGCTGAAACTCCAGTACTTTGGCCACCTCATGCGAAGAGTTGACTCACTGGAAAAGACTCTGATGCTGGGAGAGATTGGGGGCAGGAGGAGAAGGGGACGACAGAGGATGAGATGGCTGGATGGCATCACTGACTCAATGGACGTGAGTCTGGGTGAACTCCGGGAGTTGGTGATGGACAGGGAGGCCTGGAGTGCTGCAATTCAGGGGGTTGCAAAGAGTCGGACACGACTGAGCGACTGCACTGAACTGAACTTGGCTTGTGGGATCTTACTTCTCCAACCAGAGATTGAATCTTGGGCTTCCCTTATGGCTCAGCTGGTCAAGAATCCACCTGCAATGCGAGAGACCTGAGTTCAGTCCCTGGGTTGGGAAGATCCCCTGGAGAAGGGAAAGGCTACCCACTCCAGTATTCTGGCCTAGGGAATTCCATGAACTGTATAGTCCTTGGGGTCACGAACAGTCGGACATGACTAAGTGACTTTCACATCACTTCACTTCACTTCACTTCAGAGATGAAGTATCCCAAAATGAAGAGGGACTGAGCAATCAGTATTATGAAGAAAGGAAATGCTACTCATTTAAAACAAAGACTAGAAGACTGGGAGAAGACTGCAGAGCCATCTCGAAATGTCTGAAGACACTGTGCAGGGAATGTTAAATTACTGTCCATTTTCATTAAGAAAACAATGAGCTTCTGAGGAGTCACTAAAAAGACAGTCCAATGAAGCAGGGTGGCCTGCGGTGGCAGGAGAGCCAAGTTCCACACTGGGGCTAATCAAAAGTAGGCAACATGCCTACACACCAACATGCAAAAAAGGGACTGTACTGTTCAACATGGTTGAGGAAGTGGTTCAGCTAAGTCAACATCTGACCCTGGCACTTTAGGACAAAGAGTCTGGGCAAACAAATGATCACCGCTGTTCCTTGAAGACTGAGGCACCGTCACCTGGATGGTCTAAAGGCAGCAAGAGACAGGAGCAAAGCCCTCGCTGTGCCTCTGGGGTCCTCCTACAATCTGAAACAGCAGGTAACTGCGGAAGGGCAGATTTGCGCATTGAAACAGAACAACGTTGTAAGTAACTCAATACTTGTAATATTAAAGCTCTTTTAATTTTTAAAATAAGAGCATTTAAGGCTCAATTGGGGAAAAAAAGACACTGGAACCTAATATTAAGGAACACAGTCTACATAAATTTTTCAAGTAGCAAATAATATTTCTAGGTTAATGAGATGGTCTAGGATTCAGATGTAATGCTGAAATTCCATCAAGAATTTTCAATGTCGGTTTTCTAAATTAAATGATTAAACTTTAGCATTGCTACTCATTTAAAACAAAGGCCAAAATAAGAACAGCAAGAACCACGTTACACCTCATCTGATTATTAGTGGATAACTTCCAAGGAGGATAATTCAGATAGAATCATACCAACAAATAGTCACTCAAAACTGAAACACGACTAACTCTACTTTCAAAATTCACAGTGTATCCATGAGTAATCAAAAATATCTTTGCATGAGCACACTGGCCTCAACTAGCAATTAAGGACCTGTGCACAGAAAGCAAAAAATTATGGGACTACACAGAGGCTTAAGGAGTGGGGTCATGTGTAGGAAAACCAGAATCCAACACAGTTTATCACAGTTTACTGAAACTTGAAATCTGTCAGGGGACTTCCCTGGTGGCCCAGGGGTCAAGACTCTGCCCTTCCAATACAGGGAGCGTGGGTTTGATCCCTGGTCAGGGAACCAAGATCCCACATGCGGCCAAAAAATACATAAATAAATAGAACTGTGCGGAAAGCGAATCTCTGTTTTTAAAAAGGTATCCAATTTTACTCAAGCAAAGCAAAGCAGATCAGATGGAAACCAAAATGTTTTCCATGCTTGAGAAAGGCGAGGCTTAAGGTGGCCCAACAAAGGATTGCTCTGTTTTTGTTGTTTTGTTTTAGGAGGGGAGGGGAGCTGAGGGGAGGGGAACCACATCTCTGAGAATTTGAGTAAAGCCATGGTCTCCTTTAAAAAATGTATATAATGAAAAGAATTTGGACAAAAACAAGACATTCCTAACCCTCTCAAAATCCATTAAGTACACCTAATTTTAAAAGAGGTAACTGTAGATGAAAGAGGAAGGGCTCTAAACCTTAAACATCTCAAGAAGAGTTAAGGACAGGAGGCAAGAGCTTGGGAGGCTTGGTGATAACAGCATCTGTTGACAGCATAGTATATACCAGCTCTGTCCAGTAGAAATATAATGCCAACCACCTATGTAATTTGAGTAGCCACATTAGAAGAAACAGATGAAATGCTAATATTTTACTTAACTCCTAATATCCAAAATACTACCATTTCAACACTTAATCTCTATAAAATTAATCAACAAAACACTTTTCATACTAAATTTTCAAAATGTAGTGTGTAGTGTACACTTATAGTACATTTAGGATGACCAACCATCCTGGTTCATCTGAACGAAGGGGTTTCCTGGGACACAAAAGTTTCAGTGCTAAAACCAGGACGGTCCCTGGCAACCCGGACAACTGGTCATTCTAGGATCTCAATTTGGACAAGCCACATTTCAAGCTATGCAGCTACCCACGGACAGTACTAGACCGTGTAAGCATTTATCCAGGCCAGCACAAAAAAGACCACATGTGTGATCTCACTTCTTCATCACACACCTAAGAGGCAGATGCTGTTAGTTTTCAAATTACAGATGAAGAATGAAATAAGCACAGGTTCCACCTGTCACCCAAAGTCACACAACTAGACAACTAGGGTCACGGTGTAGGGGAATCGGTGAGCTTGGGGTGTAGGTGGTGAGCTTGGGGTGTAGGTGGTGTAGCTTGGGGCCTAAGAGATGTTGAGATATAAGAATAGAAGGGGAGACAAGGGGAAACGTGAACAGGGAAGGCCCTTTAGGAAGGAAAACAGAAGAACCGAGGGGACGAGAGAAGGCGGGGGTTGGAGGGTGGGGAAAAGACAGGGAGGAAGAACAGATGGCTTCTTCAATAAAGAAACGGTGCAATATAGGCTGGGACGGGGGGAGAGAAAACGTGACGGAGCAAGTATCTCAGTCAAGAGGACAAAAGAACTGGGAAGAAGGAACAGAAAGAAGGGCGTAGGGACAGGGAAGAAAGGAAAGAAAAGAGCCGGGCGGGGAAGGTTAGGCGCACTCTTAGGAGCCTGAAGATCCAGGGGGCGGGAGGGAAATTCACAACAGATGGTGAGCAGCTAACTGTGCAGTTTTCACGACTCCGTGGGTCAAATCGTTTAACGGTCACGAGGCACTGCTGTCACCGCCTGTCTGGCACGGGAGTCGTCTGAAGAGGCGGGGGCCCCCTGCGCCCCGCGCCCCGAGGCCGGGCCGGTCCAGGAAGGACGCCGCGCCGCCGCCGCCGCCGGGCCGTCCGGCCTACCTGTGCAGCGGCGGCAGGTCCTGCGCGTCGCTGGCCGGGTCGGGCGTGTTGGGGATGACGCCCAAGATGGTGCTCTGCAGCGACGTGCCCTTGAGCAGGCGGCTCCGCACCAGCTGCAGGTTGCGGGCCGAGTCCACGCTGGTGCGCATGGTGGAGCCGGGCAGCAACACGCCCTCGTGCGTGAGCAGCAGCGGGAGGCGGCTGGGGATCTGGATGGGGCTCACGGACGACATGGCGACACCCCTCCGCGCCGGGAGAGTCCCCAAGAGCCCGATGCCCGGCTTCGCGCGGCCTCCTCGGCGGCGACCCAGGCTCTGACTCGGGCGCGCTGCCGCTTCCGGTCCCACGCGCCCGCTCACCCGCCCCCAGCCTCCGCCGCCGCCGCCGCCCGGCGCCGTACACACGCGAAGAGAAGCGCACTCCGCCCGCCGATGACCCCCGCCTCCCCGCCCTCTGTTTTCTCTGGAGTTTCATTCATAGCTGAGCTGTGTGCCCACCAATGGTCCGTGTGAATATTATCCACTTGAAATGTTTGTACCTTTCTATTCGAATTGATTTTAGATGTACAAAAATATACTAGGGAGTTTCCATGTACCTTTCACCCAGCTTCCCGTGTAACCATCTTACACAATCATGATTCGACTCTAAAAACCAAGAAACTAATATTACTGTTACCTAATTTATGAATCTCCACAAATTTTTCCGGTTTTCTCACGTGTCCTTTTTTCTGGTCCAGGATCCCACTTTTTATTTAGATAAAATATCACCTCAATCTTTTTTCTTTTTTCCTTCAAAGCTTTGGTCTCTTGTTTTGTAGAATGTCGCTCTCTTAGGGTTTATCTGATGTTTTCTCAAGATCACATTATACATTTTTGGCAGGAAGACCACAGAAGCGATGTGCCTTAGTGATACATTGACGGTGAAACATCTTACCAATGATGATTTCAACAGTGATTAGGTTCCCCACTTTAAGGTACTATTTATCTCATTATAAGTAAGAGTCTGTAGGGAGTTAAGTCTACATTTATCAACTGGAATCTGTAAGAAAAAACTGCCCCATCTCCTTCATTTATTTACGTATTCTATTATTTTTTATGTTAATATGAACTCAAATATTCAATGTTTTATGGGTTATCATGCAATGATATCATGTATTTCGTTGCTCAAATTTTTTCACATTTGGCCTTTGGGAGCTCCTTCACCCCTGTGAGGAAGGTAGCACTATCTCCTTTTTATAAATGAGTAATTGAGATTCAAAAAGGGTAAACAGTTTAGTTATTCATGATTACAAGGCTATTAAATAGCAGTAGGGGAATTGAATTTGACTTGGTTTTGGCTGTAGGTTGCAGAGGGAAATTTTTCCCCAAATAAGAAGTTCAGCAAGGTTCTCAGAATCCAGGAGGGAATTGAAAGTCAAGTCAACATGCGTTTCTTGAGGGCCTGCTAGGTACAAGTTCCTTAAGCACCACTTGGCCAGAGGGACAGACCCACAGGTGGGTGAGTCTGATCCAGGAATTATTTGTTTCTGTATGTGAAGTAGGTAAGAGAAAAGAGAAGACAGGTGTCCTAGCCGCTGTGCTGGAGACAGAAATTTGGGAACTCAGAGTCTCCTACCTAAAGCTCTTTCTCTGTCGTGATCCCACCTTTTATTCATTCACCAAACAACTATTTTCTGAATGCCTACTATGTAATGGATGTTACTTTAGATGCTGGGGATACATCAGTGAACACAACAGACAAGCTTCCTGCTTTCATGGAGCTAACATTCTGGGAGAAGAAACAGAAAATAAGTAAGGAAAATCCTTCTGGATGGTGATATGCCCTTCAGATGGCCAGAGCAGGCCTCACTGAAGAGTTGAGCTTTGTTTGAATGGAGCCCTGAACTGCAGCCACACAGAGGTTGTGGGGTGGCTGCCAAGGGAGTGCTATTCCAGGCAGAAGGAGTGGTGATGGCAAAGGTTTTCTGACTGGGATGGATTTAGAATGTTTGTGGAGCATGCTCCTGTGATTTGCTGAGTTGGAGCCTGGTGAGGGAAGCAGGAGAGAAGTGGGTGGGGTGGGGTGGGGTGTAGAGAGCTCAGTAAGGAGTAAGGAGTGGGGGTCAGGAATCTGCTGAGGAATTTGGGTCTTACTCTGAGCTTGGGGAATACTTTTTCAGATTTAACGTTTTCAAAAGGTCATGTTAACTGCTGTGTGGAGAATGGAACACAAGTGTTTAAGGTCAGTTAGGAGCTGGTTGAAGTTGCCCAGGCAAGAGGTGATGCAGACTCAGACCAGAGCAGTATATTCAAACCATGTTTGAGTGTAGCTTCAACACAGCACGCTGATGGGACTTCCCACCAGGGAAGTAGCTAAGAATCCACCTGCCAGTGCAGGGGACATGGGTTCCACCTCTGGCCTGGGAAGATTCCGTGAAACGGGCAGCGAAGCCCATTCACCGCAACTACTGAGCCAGAACACTAGAGCCTGAGCTCTGCAGTAAGAGAAGGCACCTCAGTGAGAAGCCTGCACACCACAGAAAGTAGCCTGTACTCAGCAGCAAAGCCCCAGAGCAACCATAACTAACTAACTAACTAAAATAAAAACAGAAACAGAGCATGCTGATGGATTGGACATGACAAGTGAAGGAGAAACAGTCAGGGCCTGAGCCTCGAGGGCCTCCAGAGCAGTTGTGCTGATCAGCAGGAGATCTTGGCTCCAACCAGCATGCTCTGCATTGCTCTCTGATGGCACTGGGTACCTGACACTGTGATAGGCTCTGGCGGTGAAGCAAAGATAAAAACATGCAGGACCTAGCTCCCAAAGAGCTTAGCTTTTCACCAAGACTTCTCCAAGGACAAGGGGGAATGTCCCCATTTTTTCAGAACTTCAAAAACCATCTTATAAACCTTGCAGTATATTTTCTGAACACACGTTTAATGCTTTTAACATATACTCTCCCTAACAACAACAAGCAATATGAGTGTCTAGTCACATAGTAATAGCTGGATTTATTTTAAAATACAATTGCATTCCATGCCATGGAAGGTGTGGTATGGCACCGGGTCCACATTTAAGTTGCTTACTTGATGAACACCTTCTTTCCACCCCACCCCTGAGGGATGGGGTATCTCTGTGATGGGGTGCCAGTCCCCTTGGGAAAGCAGCAAGAATCTAAATGTGAGGTCTCAAGTGACTGAGTGGCTCTCCTGGTTCCTTCTCTAACAACACTGCGTCTACTTTCTTCATTTATCTACCAAATACTTATTCCACCCTGGTGTAAAAGGCCTGAGGTAGGCAGTAAATAAATAAGCCCCCAAAGAAATGGCAATTTCAGAAAGTGATAAGTAAAGGAAATCTAATAGGAAAATGTGTAGAAAGTGCTAGAGAGAGGAGGACAAGATGAGGGAGGCAGATCTGGGAAGGTTACCCTGTGAAGGTGGTGTATAAGCTGAAACCTATGTGATGAGGAAGGCCAGGCTCTGCCGGGGAGCTAGGAGGAGCATGCCCTTGACAGACGGTAGACAAAGGCCAAGATGGGAAGGAGCTTCCCAGTTTCTGGAACAGAGATGATCAGGCGCTGGGCTGGAGGGATTCAGCAGTCGAGCAGATGGCCAGGGCCAGCAAGGGGCTCCAGGAGCTCTGAGAACTCGCCCCCAGAAAGCTTTACCCAACTCCCCAGGGAAGGGAAGGGAGAGGAACAGGAGAAATAAAGTCTAGTTCTCTCAGCTTCTTCAGGCCTGGCTTGCCGGTGCCTCTGCCCCTTGCCCTGAGCATCTCCCCTACCCTCTGCTGCCCTTCTGGCCTTGGACACTTTCCGGCTGGGAAAGTGTTCGGAACAATGAGGAAAGAAACCAGTTCTTCCAGAAAGATCACCTGCCTCCAACGGCCCTCTCCTGTCCACAGGCTGTTTCACCATGTGCAAACGGCCGTGAACTAATCCTGAGTCTAAACTAACCCTAATATTGCCTCTCCCTGGGAATGGGGGAGCACAGAGCTGGAAGTATCTGCCTCCTTCCTGGTTTATGCCCAGTCCTGACCTAGACCCCAGCCTGACCACAGTGATGGGCTTGTCACTAACTAGACTGAATAAACTTCAGCTCTGTCTTCTTCCTGAAAGGAAGTTGGGAAGCCAGGGAACTTTTCTTTTTTCTGGGATACCAAAGGAAACCCTGGAGGGAATTCCTCTGGCCAGTCCAGGAATCAGGGGTGGGCCTCATATACATGGAAGGTGCCCCAAGCCAATATGTGACTCAGTTCCAGTTATGCTGAGAGAGCAGCTCATGTCCTATAAGCATATCCATTATACACATTTGCATTCCCTTCATTTGCATTTGGAGAAGGCAATGGCACCCCACTCCAGTACTCTTGCCTGGAAAATCCCATGGACCGAGGAGCCTGGTAGGCAGCAGTCCGTGGGGTCGCTAAAAGTCAGACTCGACTGAGCGATTTCACTTTCACTTTTCACTTTCATGCATTGGAGAAGGAAATGGCAACCCACTCCAGTGTTCTCACCTGGAGAATCCCAGGGATGGGGGAGCCTGATGGGCTGCTGTCTATTGGGTCACACAGAGTCAGACATGACTGAAGCGACTTAGCCGCAGCAGCATTGCATTTGCTTTACTTTTCCCTGTTACTAATTTCCTGGATAACATCTATATTTCTATATGGAGTTATATCTTTGAAACCATCATGTATCTCTTTGCAGGTGTATACAAATAAACCAGATTGGCAAATCATACTATAACTGAAAGGTGAGAAAAAAAAAATCTAATTTCTGTATTAGTGCTCCAAGAATCTGGTCTTCCTCATGAGTCCCTACTTGCCAGTTAACTAGGAGAACATAAATGTTTAGGCTCACTGTTTTAAAATACTGGTTTATGAGGACTAATTGTCAAATTTTCAGGAATTTTGAGAGCCCAGTTGTTAAATACAAATAGTATTTAAATTATTAAACTTACAATTAATTATATCAAAGACAAAGATAATGCTCAAAAATCTATCACTTCCTAATTATTTCACTATATTTACTTTTTATACTTTTAAGTTTATTTACATCTACTGTAGATAGGGGCTTCCCAGGTGGCACTAGTGGTAAAGAGCCCACCTGCCAATGCAGGAGTCGTAAGAGACACAGGTTCTATCCCTGGGTTGGGAAGATCCCCTGGGAGAGGGCTCAGCAACCAAGTCCAGTATTCTTGCCTGGAGAATCCCCATGGAGAGAGGAGCCTGGTGGGCTGCAGTCCATAGGGCTGCAAAGAGTCAGATACCTCTACTTAGCTTGCACACCCACTGTATTTGTACATAGAAATACTGTACAGTGATTTCTTAATGCGCTTCTCTTCCCAACATGTTGGTAGCTTGAAATCATCCTTGATGGGAGGACTTATACCACAAAAATCAGCAAAGGCTACATATCTGGATTTGTTTTTATTATTTTATTGATTGCCTAGGCTTAAGAAATAAATGCAGGAAATGTTAATAATTCAGATTAACAAGTGTATTGCCTGTAGGCATTACATTGTGAACAGCACAAAAAATGAGAAAATCCTCTTTCGGTATCTGGAAACTCTTCAGCAGTTACATGGGTTATTGGCAAATGAGTGAAGATGCAACCAACATAGTCTTGGATGCTTCAATTCCCTCTTACTTGTTAACATAAAGCACAATGTCAAGTTACAGTTGTGTTGGAACTACATTCACTCACCAGTTGCAATCACAGGTTAGTTGTAGATGCACACGTTTACCAGCACACCATTGACAACACTAAGACAGTCCCTTGCCAGGGTGCATGACTTGCAATCTAGAATTTACTTCCTCCCCCTCCTCCATCCCAGTCCCTCCACTGAGCACCTTTGTGTCTTAGTAAATAAACTGTAAGCCAGTATACCATGATTCTACCCCCAGGGCTTCCTTCCACTGAATCAAGCCAATTTCACTTTAGGCTGCTCTGACAGAGAGAAACTGGATTCTTCCCAAAGTCTTAAATAAGAGCTACCTGACACCCTCTCTTACCTGACATACCTCTTTTATTTTAAAGTTTTCCATCACCCCTGAAAGGTCCACTTCTATCCTCACATGCAAGTACACTCACCCCTCAGTTCAGAGCTGGGATTTGTTCCAGTCCCCCTGTGGATTTGAAAATCCAAGGATGCTCAAGTCCCTTATATAAAATAGTGTAGTATTTACATATAATCTAAGCTCATCCTCCCATATACTTTAAGTCATTACTTATAGCTGTAAATACAATGTAATGCTATGTAAACAGTTTCCTTTGCCAACTGAAGCTTTCCTTTGGGGAATACTGAGATTTTCTTTTATTTTTCCTTAATATTATCTATAGTCAGTTGGTTGAATTTTGATTGCAGAATCTATGGGTACAGAGGGCTAACTGTATACTTATGGCCTGGTGCCATGGCTGGGGAATCTGTCTTATAGGCTCTATAGGAGAATTCCAGAAACTGAGTCCACCAGATTTGGGTGTGATTTGCTAAAAGGAAGTGAGATGAGAGGGAATGGGATAAAGGAATTTAGAGAATCTTCTCCCAAGACAATAGGCTAGTCTTCAAGTCTGTTTACTTGAAACACAATCCAGTATTTGAATGCCAAAAGCTATATCTGAGCAGGAGGACTGACTACATAATTTGTGGGACCCAGTGCAAAACGAAAATGTGGGACTCCTTGTTCCGATTGTGAAGAATTTCAAGATGGTGGTGGCAGAACATCTGTAAGTCCATCACAAGCTGGGGCCTGGTGAGACACCCATCACACCCCATGATGCCAGCCCTGTCATACATTTTCTTTCTCTTTCCATTCCTTCAGAAACGTTACTGACTACCATCCCCTCTCCTGCCCCAGGCACATGGATGTTCTGAGAGTGAATCATATATTCACAAAGGCAAAATGAAAAGCAAATTAATATATTTTTTAGTTATTTAAATTTCCTAAATCAAGGACCTGGTGGTCCAGGGGCTTTGACTTGAAGCTTCCAATACAGGGGGCCCGAGTTCCATGCTTGGTCAGAAAATTAGATCCTAAATCCTCAAATAAGATTTTGCATGCCTCAACTAAAGAAGCCACATACTACAGCTAAGTCCTGATGTGGCCAAATAGATTTATAAATATTTTCATAAATAAATAAATGTCCTCAGGCATACCCAGATCCACTCCCCTGAGTCTGAGAATGGCAAAATCACATTTCTTTCATTTATTTATTCATTCATTCACCATTGATTTACTGAATATTGCCCTCCTCCTAGGGGATCCCTAGGCCTGAGGGATTTAATAGTAAGCAAAGCAGACCTGTCTTTGTCCTTGTGAGAGTCTCCGTTTAGTCCAAGAAATGAACTCTAAAAAATCAGTGATTCACCTAAATAGACAATTATAGACTGGAATAAAAGAAGAGGCATGGTTAAAGAAGCATGGTTTAAAAAAAAAAAAAAGAAGAAGAAGAAGCATGGTTTTACGAGCAAGCCTTGAATATATTAAAGAAGATTGACCTGGCCCAAGGATGTAGGTTGGGAATGGGTGGTTTGGGGTTTCCCTGGGTGATCTTAGGCTGAGCCCCAAGTAGAAGTTTAAAGACAGGGAGCCAAGCCCATTCCTAACAGAGGGAAGAGCAGGTGCTGTGACGACAGCCCCCCCGGACACTCCTTCTTGAGCGGTATCCCCCTCTCCTGGTTGCTTGGGGTTCCATCTAAGCTGTTCTTACCTGTTGCCTTTTCAGATTCTCTGATTCTGGGAAACAAAGAATTGGCAGTACACCTGAAAATGACCAGAAGGAGGATGTACTGGGTCCCCAGGTCTTCTGGTGGCCTTGTGAATCTCGGCTTGGATGTAGATGATGACATGGTTTCAGGACTTAGCTATGTAAGTAGATCTCCTTTGCATCAAAACACCAGGAAACTGAGTTCAAAGGGTACTGTCAGTGGTCATAAACTGGATCAAATTTTTTTGGTCCCCTATTTATTCAATTTTGAGTTTTTTAAAATGAAGCTCTGGCTTCTACAATTAGATGAATCATAATTGTTGATTATGATGCATGTTCATGGCTCATACAGCTGTCTCCCACTACCCTCCACTCCCCACCCCATTTCTGTCTCTCTCACTTATTTATGCACTTACTTATACTAATATGATAAGCACCAATAAATCTACCACCAACTTACCAGTTCGGACCTTGACCCCATTACATTCCCAAACTCTCCCTGGTTCCTTCAGGAACCACTATTCTGAACCTTTACCCAAGGATCCCTTACTGTGTTTTCAAGAGAGTATTATTTATTCTATATGAAGTCCTAGAGATAATATACCTTTTTCATTTCAGTGGTTTCCTACTTTATCAAAAGGGTAACATGTAATGTCTTGTGATTTGTTTTTTACTTCTTGATTTCTTTTTAATAGTTTTATCCTTAGAGAGTGACTTGGTTTTGCATTCTGTGGGTGACTAAACATAACACCCTTTCTTGTCTACAGTGTTTATGGCCAGAGAAAAGCCCAGAGAAGTTGAGGGAACTGCCCAGAGTAGGAGCAGAGCCAGAGCTGGGAGCTGGTTATTCTGACACATCACTCATTCCCTACCTGGCAGGCTTTCCTTTATTTATTTTTATTGAGACATAAGTGGCATAAAACATCATATGACTTTCAGATGTATGATATAATGATTCATTATTTGTATAAATTATGAGAGGATCACCACAATATCCATCACCACTCATAGTTCAACTATTTTTTTTTTCTCATGAGAAATTTTAAGACCTACTCTCTTAACAACTTTCAGATATGCAGTGCAATATTATCAGTTATAGTTACCATGTTGTACATTATATTCCCATGACTTATTCATTTTATAAATGTATGTCTGTACTTTTTGACCACCTTCACCCATTTTGCCTATCTTCACCTCTGGCAATTACCAGTCAGGTTTTTGTTTTGTTGTTAGTTGGGTAGGTATTTTTTATTCTATTCAGTTCAGTTCAGTTCAGTTGCTCAGTTGTGTCCGACTCTATATGACCCCAGGGAGTGCAGCACACCAGGTTTCCCTGTCCATCACCAACTCCCAGAGCTTACTTAAACTCATGTCCATCAAGTTGGTGATGCCATCCAACCATCTTATCCTCTGTCATCCCCTTCTCTTCCTGTCTTCAACCTTTCCCAGCATTAGGGTCTTTTCCAATGAGTCAGTTCTTCACATCAGGTGGCCAGAGTATTGGAGTTTCAGCTTCAGCATCAGTCATTCCAATGAATATTCAGGGTTGATTTCCTTTAGGATTGACTGGTTTGATCTTGCAGTCCAACGGACTCTCAAGGGTCTTCTCCAACACCACAGTTCAAAAGCATCAATTCTTTGGCACACAGCTTTCTTTATAGTCCAACTCTCACATCCATACCTGACTCCTGGAAAACCATAGCTTTGACTAGATGGACCTTTGTTGGCTCCATGGTGTTGTTTAAGACTCTTAAGAGTCCCTTGGACTGCAAGGAGATCAAATCAGTCAATCCTAAAGGAAATGAGTCCTGAATATTCATTGGAAGGACTGATGCTAAAGCTGAAATTCCAATACTCTGGCCACCTGATGTGAAGAACTGACTCATTGGAAAAGACCTTGATCCTGGGAAAGACTGAAGCCAGGAGGAGAAAGGGGTGACAGAGGATGAGATGGTTGGATGGCATCACCACCTCAATGGACATGAGTTTGAGTAAACTCTGGGAGTTGGTGATGGACAGGGAGGCCTGGTGTGTTGCAGTCCATGGGGTCACAAAGAGTCGGACACGACTGAGCAACTGAACTGAACTGAACTGAACCTTTGTTGGCAAAGTGATGTCTCTGCTTTTTAATATGCTGTCTAGGTTGGTCATAGCTTTCCTTCCAAGGAGCAAGCATCTTTTAATTCCATGGCTGCAGTCACCATCTGCAGTGATTTTGGAGCCCAAGAAAATAAAGCCTCTCACTGTTTCCATTGTTTCCCCATCTATTTGCCATAAAGTGATGATACCAGATGCCATGATCTTTGTTTTTTGAATGTTGAGTTTTAAGCCAACTTTTTCACTCTCATCAAGAGGCTCTTTAGTTCTTCTCTTTCTGCCATAAGGGTGGTGTCATCTGCATATCTGGAGTTATTTATATATCTCTCAGCAATCTTGATTCCAGCTAGTGCTTCATCTAGCCCAGCATTTCACTTGATGTACTCTGCATGTATGTTAAATAAGCAGGGTGACAATATACAGTCTTGACATACTCCTTTCCCAATTTGGAACCGGTCTATTGTTCCATGTCCAGTTCTAACTGTTGTTTCTTGACCCACATACAGATTTCTCAGGAGGCAGATGGTTCCCATCTTCCCATCTTAAGAATTCCCATCTCTCTAAGAATTTTCCAGTTTGTTGTGATCCATACAGTCAGAGGCTTTGCTTTAGTCAATAAAGCAAAAGTAGATGTTTTTCTGGAACTCTCTTGCTTTATTCTATTAGGGTGGCCAAAAAGTTCCTTGGGGGTCTTTCCATAACATCTTATGGATGTTATATCTCAGATATATGTAAGTGAGATCATAGACTATTTGTCTTTTTCTGTCTGACTGCCATATCCTTTCTCTAGGAGGCTGAATGTGGAAAGATCTATCCTCCTTGGGTGGCTGGTCCCTCATTCCCTCAGGACAGTATTTGTGAGGTCTGAAACTGATGCTCTTTTGTTTTTTCTTTCCCAAGAAAACAATAACTGTTGAAGATAGCCCCTGGAGACAGCAGGTGAGGGAACCTGAGGCACCAGGGAGAGGGAAGTATGATGCTGCCTGGAAAACCATGATTCCCTTCCGACCAAAGCCAAAGTGAGTCCTGAGTGGGAGCTGAGGGTCGGTACCCTCCAGGGCAGTGATACTCAGGCCCTCACACCTGGACCCCTCCAAAAGGCTGCACAGCCCTGTCCCAACACTGTCCTGTCACCCTGCACAGCCAAACACCTCCCAAGAAACCTGAGACACATCAGGGCAGCACAGCCAGCATCTCCATTCATTCAGCCAGTCAGTCAACAGGACTCATTGACACTGGGCTAGACTGTGGGGGGTAACAGTGAGCCAGCCAGACACGACCCTTGCCCATTACCGACCTCACATGGGGGAGAATGAGTAAGCTTATAAGCATGCCAACCAAGTTCTATCTAGTCAAAGCTATGGTTTTTCCAGTAGTCACGCATGGATGTGAGAGTTGGACTATAAAGAAAGCCGAGCACCAAATAATTGATGCTTTTGAACTGTGCTATTGGAGAAGACTTTTGAGAGTCTTTTGGACTGCAAGGAGATCCAACCACTCCATCCTAAGGGAAATCAGTCCTGAATATTCATTGGAAGGACTGATACTGATGCTGAAACTCCAATTCTTTGGCTACGTAATTCGAAGAGCTGACTCATTGGAAAAGACCCTGATGCTGGGAAAGGTTTAAAGTGGGAGGAGAAGGGGACAACAGAGGATAACATGGTTGGATGGCATCACTGACTTGATGGACATGAGTTTGAGTAAGCTCTGGGAGTTGGTGATGGACAGGGAAGCCTGGTGTGCTGCAGTCCATGGGGTTGCAAAGAGTCAGACAGGACTGAGCAACTGAACTGAAACATATGATTATTGCTGTTTGAGGAAGGTGCTGTAAAGAAATGTGGGGGTGTGAGGGACACAGAATAGCGACAGCATGATAGGTTCTGAGTGACACTGAAACTGAGACCTGGAGCATGATCAGGAGGCCGATGTGGGCAGCATGTGCGAGGGCCTGGCCTTGCAGTGGGAGAACAGAGTGATGTGCGTGTCCAGGATCTGAGAAGGAGGCCAGTGCCTCTGCAGAGTCCTGGCCATAGTGGATGCGGCAAGGCGACACCACCAGCATGTCTCCACAGACCACATTAAGTACGTCGGTCTTCATCCAGTGAAAAATGGGCAGCCATTGAAAGGCCAAATGCCCTGTGATGTTACCTTAAGCTTAAGAGTTTAAGAAATTCATGGAGCCTCCTCTACTAAACCATAGTTTCAACCATCCCCAAATGACTTTCTGGTTTATACACCTGGGGCTTCAGGGAACTCCACAGATTCACGCACATACTCATTTATGCAGCATTTGTTGACAGGCGCTTAACACTTCTGCTCTGATCCCTCAGTGTTTCGTCATGGGAAAAACTTTGTATTTAGGAATCCCTCTTCGCTCCAGTGTTTTTCTAACAAACAAACAGCAGGGGTTTTCCCTATTTTTTAAATTTGAGCTTCTATCAATACCAGTTACATTGTTACCCACCAAATCAATCGTATCTCCACCAGGAATAGAGAACTTTGGTACTTGAGTTCAGCTGGACAGCCTTATCTTAGAGAAGAAATGTTTCTGCTGGGCCCTTGGAATATCAGCCCCGGCGCATTAGTTCTGGCCCAACCCTTGCCATCACAGATGGCCCCACACATCTCCTATAATGTCTCATCTTCCCTCAGTTCTTCTCTCCCAACATCCCCTGCTGAGGCCCGGCCAGCATATCCCAGAACGTACAACCATGATCGCTGGTGGGCTGGAAGGATGTAAAGGGCCAGAATGTGGAGAAAAGAGTCCATAACCCGAACAAGAGAACATCTTGCAAGTCTGGCATTTTTGTCTTCACATCTATCTCCCCAAATCTTTTTTAATGTTGAATTTTCCTCATATTGAACCATATAACATTAGAGACAATGTTGAAAAAAAAGTGAAATTACACACAATATCAACACCTTAATGAAATCATTATTTGTCTTTTGTGAATGATTCACAAAGATATGACCTTATCATTCTTATTTACTTTTTTTGTTTTTTACAGTTTTTATGGAAGTTACAGAAGCAGAGCATACACATTTAAAGTGATGAGAATTTAGTTTTGCTCCTTTGCAATTTCTAACCCCTACTTCAAAGTCAATCTATGAATGATTTGATATAAATTGTTATATAATTTGATGTTTATTATATATAATATGCTGCTGCTGTGTTGCTTCAGTCGTGTCTGACTCTGCGTGACCCATAGACAGCTTCCCGTCCCTGGGATTCTCCAGGCAAGAACACTGGAGTGGGTTGCCATTTCCTTCTCCAAGGCATGAAAGTAAAAAGTGAAAGTGAAGTCGCTCAGTCATGTCCGACTCTATCGACCCCATGGACTGCAGCCTACCAGGCTCCTCCGTCCATGGGATTTTCTAGGCAAAAGTACTGGAGTGGGGTGCCATTGCCTTCTCCGATGTATAATATAGATATTTAAAATATATATAATATAGATATGTGTATATTGTTCTCTGTCTGATGTCCCTTATTTCTTCGTTTTTTATATAAGTAAAAATATTTTAAACTTCTTGATCTTCAAGTGACCTTTTTTTCAGTATGCTTAGAGCCCGCTCCATGTTCTGCGTGTAGATCGTCCCTATTTTTAGACCCTTCTGCACTGTTTTCTGGAAAATCCCATGGACAGAGGAGCCTGGTAGGCTGCAGTCCATGGGGTTGCTGAGGGTCAGACACGACTGAGTGACTTCACTTTCACTTTTCACTTTCCTGCATTGGAGAAGGAAATGGCAACCCACTCCAGTGTTCTTGCCTGGAGAATCCCATGGATGGAGGAGCCTGGTGGGCTGCAGTCCATGGGGTCGCTAAGAGTCAGACACGACTGAGCGACTTCACTTTCACTTTTCACTTTCCTGCATTGGAGAAGGCGATAGCAACCCACTCCAGTGTTCTTGCCTGGAGAATCCCAGGGACGGGGGAGCCTGGTGGGCTGCCGTCTATGGGGTCGCACAGAGTCGGACACAACTGGAGCGACTTAGCAGCAGCAGCAGCAGCAGCACTGTTTTCTACAACATGGTGCAGGATATGCCGTATTTGTCTTCTTTCTTTTTAAATCATTCCTCTGTTGCTGGATGTTTTGTTGCTTCTGGTTTTTAACTATGAGAACTGGGGAAAAAGCACAGTGTGGTCCTCTGGATGTAGGAAAAAAGTATTTTTTCATGACTATTATTTGTGATGTTAATAATAGTCATGAAAAAATACTGTTTTCTCCATGTAGACGGTGTAGAATCCACACTGTGGTTTTCCCCCAGTCCTTGTTCGTCTCTTCCAAGTTCTGCCTGTGCCTGAGCTGTCCACCCCTGGAGCCCACGGCCCGGTGTCACCGTGTTGCCCGTGTCTCTTCTGCTAGGTTTCCTGAGCCCCAGCCCCTGGATGATGCTGGCCTGTTCTCCTACCTCACGCTGTCATGGCTCAGCCCGCTCATGGTTCGAGGTTTACGGAGAAGCTTAGATGAGGACAACATCCCCCAGCTGTCAGTACACGATGCTGCAGACAAAAACGCCAAAAGGTAAAGTCATGCTGGGCAAGCCCGCGGGGTTAAAGACCATGTCTCGGCAGTCGGTGCCAAGTCGCTTCAGTATGTGTTTTAAGGGGAGGGGGGCAGTGGTTCATCTTCAGACGAGCAAAATATATCAGTTCTCCCTTTGTAGCAGGAACCCTCCTTCTATGGGAGGTTCTTAATCTGGAGTTAAGTAATAATTTACGTATTTCATATGTAAATATTTATATATTTACATACAGGCTAGAGAACTTATTCTGGAACAAGAATTCTCATCTTTTATTGGGTCTGTCTGAGGTCCCAGGACCCTGAGAAAGAAAGTACTGCTTCTTGTCCCTTTTGCCTTTTTTGGTGTGTGGATAAAGCATTTATCTGTGTCCCAGATCATTAAATTTTGGCTAGTGGCCCAGGCACTTAAGCCACCTTGAGCCACCACTAATTGTTGTGGGATTACATTTCCTGTACCGTCTACCTCACAGGTGAAATTAGATCAAAAGGGGAGGGGTGGGAATGAGTGACCTGGAATGTCCTGTACTCATGTTACTGCCTCTAGGTTCTTCATGAGAGACACCAGGTGTAGATGGCCTTTTCCAAATGTATCCCAGACATGACGGCACTCTAAGAGCCTTCCTGAAAAGAATATTCAGTGGTCAGAGAATTTGTGAACCGTCAGATGCTATCACCAGGTCTCAGAGATTTATAAAGAAAATCAGTGTAGTGAAGGCACTGACAAAGCAGAAACTGGTTGAATTTTGACCCATTGCTTCTTAGACTCAGGAAAAAAAATAGAGGTTCCAGGGAGCACCTCTTGGATAATGCCAGATATTGGTAGAATCTCACCTCTTACCAGCTATGATGTCAGAGGAGTTACTTACCTATGTTTTTGTGTATAAAATAGTGAATTATAAAAAAAATATCTCTCATTGCCCTTCATTGGTTCATTATGAAAATCCCATGGATGGAGGAGCCTGGTAGGCTGCAGTCCATGGGGTCGCTGAGGGTCAGACATGACTGAGTGACTTCACTTTCACTTTTCACTTTCCTGCATTGGAGAAGGAAATGGCAACCCAGTCCAGTGTTTTTGCCTGGAGAATCCCAGGGACGGCGGAGCCTGGTGGGCTGCCGTCTATGGGGTTGCCCAGAGTCGGATATGACTGAAGTGACTTAGCAAGAAGCAGAAGAGGTAATAGATTTGATGTAAAGCACCTGGGAAAATGCCAGACGCATCATAGGCCGTCAGTTAAATGTTAGCTTGCTTGTTCTTCCCTAACCATTGCGAAGACCAGGTCTCCTAATTTACTTCTGTTCACTTTCCGCCCACTGGTGCTGCCTTTTTTATTCTGTAACTCAGAATGCCTCACCACCAACATTTTTGCAATCACTCCATCTTTACATGTTTCTTTGAAATGGTAATTTCCCGTGCATTCACACTTTTAGAGGAATTTCTTTCTATGTGTTCTCCGTTTAACAGGGCTTCCCAGGTGGCACTAGTGGTAAAGAACTCACCTGACAAAGCAAGAGACTCAGGAGAAATGGGTTCCGTCCTTGCTTCAGAAAGATCCCCTGGAGGGGGGCCTGGCAACCCATTCCAGTATTCTTGCCTGGAGAATCCCATGGACAGAGGAGCCTGATGGGCTATGGTCCATAGGGTCACAGAGAGTCAGACATGACTGAAGCAACTTGGCACACCATTTAACAGGCAGCGTTCTGGGTCACATCTTCCCTAATCCTTCAAAAGAGCTGCTGTGTTTCCTATGAGGATGGGCTGACAAAGTGCCAACCATCACCCTCACCACCACTCTCAGCGGGATTACCATTGTCACCACCATCATCTTCATCCTGTGATCACCATAATCCCTCACATGTTAACTGTTCTTAACTATAGAGCATCTCCCCACCCATTGTCTCCTTTGACCATCACAAAAGGTTTATGAAATAAACAAGGCAGATGTTATTTCCCCCATCTTACAAATGAAGAACCAGAATTAAGAGAAGTATGTTCCTTGAATCATATCATGAATGAATGGAGGAGGTAAAATGAGAAACCAAGTCTCTTGAATCTGAATCTAATAATCATGGCCAGAAATAGATAGTGATGCCCAGAGAGCTGTGGGTAGGCTACGGAAGACTTGGATTTGTTTAGCCAAAGTAGAACTGACTCTAGAGCTTGTTGTTCCTGAGGATTGTGTCATGTGTGGAGGCAGGGCTAGAATGAGGAGAGGCAGCCCCATGGTTTGACCTGAGCAATAGCATCCACAAACAATAGAATCCTCCAACACAGACAGGGTTCGTGGGGACGTTTTGGCTTTGTTGAGCTAGGGTCCGGGCCCCTCAGGTTATCTGATCCGCATAGGTGGGCCTGGATGGAATGGGGGTAGTTTTTTAATAACTCAGAAAGGAAAAAGCCTGGAGTTTTGATTGCAGAAGGAAAGTGGGACAGAAAGGTCTCATGGTATTGGTTCCCTTCTGGTTTAGGCTGGGCAGGAGTATCCATGGCTGGAGGAGTAAAGAGTTGAAAGGGCCAGAACTGCTTTGTCACGATGAGAGACTTGCTGAGATTCTGGGCAGAGGATGAGAACCAGATGCCGACAGAGCTCTCCGAGAACAGGCACATCTAGTGCCGCTGTCGGGCCCTGGGGGCAAAGGGCAGCCCAACAAGGGACAGCTTTGTCCACTGTGCTCTTGCTGTCTAAGGAGCAGCAGCTTTGGCGAGTGCCTGGAGTCCCTTGGCCTGATCCACGACGCTGTCATGATTGCTGTTGTTCAGTTGCTAAGTCACGTCCGACTCTTTGCAGCCCCGTGGACGGCAGCATGCCAGGTTTCCCCGTCCTTCACTAACTCCCAGACTTTGCTTAACATCATGTCCATTGAGTCAATGATGCAATAAAACCGTCTCATCCTCTGTCACCCCTTTCTCCTCCTGCCCTTAGTCTTTCTCAGCATCAGGGTCTTTTCCAATGAGTTGGCTCTTTGTGAGGTGGCCAAAGTATTGGAGCTTCAGCGTCAGTCATTCCAATTAGTATTTATAGCTGACTTCCTTTATGATTGACTGGTTTGATCTCCCTGCTGTCCAAGGAACTCTTAAGAGTCTTCTCTAGCACCACAGTTCAAAAGCATCAATTCTTCAGCATTCAACCTTCTTGATAGTCCAACTGTCACATCCATACATGACCACTGGAAAAACCATAGCTTTGACTAGACAGATCTTTGTCGGCAAGGTGATGTCTCTGCTGTCGTCATGGGCAGCGCTAACCGCTTTCCAAACAGGGGAACCGGACATAGGGAATCAGGAGCCAGGACGTCCAAGTTCAGCCAGCATGGTGCCTGCAGCTGATAGATTGGACTGTGGATGCATGCTGAGGCAGGGAGGCATCCAGAGCGAGATTAAGAGTCCGGAAGCCTTGAGTATCATAATGACTATTGTCTAGTCACTTGTTCCTGCCTCTGAAACAAAAGAGAAGTGTAGGAAAGTCAACACAATTTAAAATCTTTTCATGAAAACTTCTTGGATGCTTTTTTAAAAAAGCTTATATACAAATAGTATATCAATTTTCTCCCCAAAGATATGTTTAGGTGTTCTTATTCTGCTGGTGTACCACAAATCTCCCAGGCATCATCAGCTTGGAATGTCAAAATTAGGATACATTTTTGGTTGCATGATCCAACACTGGGGCACCCTTTTGGGAATTTTGAAATAAATAAGGACACTTTTTGGAGATCAGAGTTCTGTGTTTTATGAATCTTATTTTGTGTATAAAAAGGAAGGGCGATGTTTTTCAGAGCCTTAGGCTATTTCTTCAACTAACTGTATTTCAGGGTAACAAAACAGTTGATGAGGGAAATTTCTTTTTTTAATATTTCCATGTTTATTTTTATTTGGCTGTGCCAGGTTTTAGTTGCGGCATGCAGAATCTTAGGTTCAAAATTTGGGCATGTGGGATCTAGTTCCCTGACCAGGGATCGAACCCAGGTCCCCTGCATTGGCAACTTGGAGCCTTAGCCACTGGACCACCAGGAAACTTCTGGGAAAATTATTTTTTTTACAGAAAAGTCAAGCTGATAACTATAAATGGAATGATAGAATTAGACAAACCACCATTTTGCCAGTCCTGTCGGAGGTGGACATAGGCAATGATCATCACCGATGGGGAACTTGGCAATGGATGAGTCAGGCTAACACACCTTAACTCAGTGATCCAGCTTAACATATCCAAAAGTGGGATAGCACACTTTGTACGTCTTCTGATGTGATAAAAGGAACATATACTATATCATCTATTAAGTATTTTTGCCAGCTGACTTGAATTCTGAATTTTATTATGCCTCTCACCCCACTCCAGTACTCTTGCCTGGAAAATCCCATGGATGGAGGAGCCTGGTAGGCTGCAGTTCATGGGGTCGCTAAGAGTCGGACACGACTGAGCAACTTCACTTTCACTTTTCACTTTCTTGCACTGGAGAAGGAAATGGCAGCCCTCTCCGGTGTTCTTGCCTGGAGAATCCCAGGGACGGGGGAGCCTGGTGGGCTGCCGTCTATGGGGTCGCACAGAGTCGGACACAACTGAAGTGACTTAGCAGCAGATCTAGCTAACAGCTTAATAGGAAATACATGGCATAGAAACTTATACGAGCCCCACAGGGGTGCAATCAGTCAAATCCAGAATGTGGAAAACTCAACAGGATAAATCATTCAGATTCTTTATAAAGTAAATGGCAGAAAATGCAGAGGATTGGAAATTATTACAGATAAAATGAGATGCAAGAGGTCTGTCAGATTTGTCTTTAACTCCAATGAGTGGGACCTGTTTGGATCTTGATTTAAGCAAACTAACTGTAAGAACATATTTTTGAAATAATTAGAGAAAGTTGAATTAAATGCCATTCTTACTATGCTATTAATATATGCCTATTATTAATAGTTAATAATGAATAGGCATTAATTCATAACCATTTTTATGGTTACTCTGTGGCTTTTTAGGGCTTTATCTGGAAGAGATGCATACTGAAGCATTTATAGATGAAACAATATCTTTGGGATTTGCTTGAAATATTCTTGCAAAAAGAAAAATAATGGAAGGGGAGGAGAGATTAAACAAAAATGTCAAATGTTGGTAATTCTTGGAGCTGGGGCATGCATGCAATCTAAATGCCCTGTATTGTTCTCTCTCTTTGTGTTATCTTTGACAATTTCTGTAACCAAGTTCCTAGACCAGCAAGAACTGGGGGAGTTGGGTGATACAACCAAAGAGATTTCATTTGCTTCCATTTTCTTCTTTTCAAGGCTTCGTCTTCTTTGGGAAGAAGAGGTCTCAAGGCATGGAATCGACAAAGCTTCAGTGCTTCGAGTGATGCTGAGATTCCAAAGAACAAGGCTTATTTTTGATACAATTATGAGCTGCTGCTTCTCCATCACAAGTGTTCTGGGGCCCGTAAGTAGCAGACTTGACGAGGTGTCCGGACTTCAGGACTTGGTGATTAGCATGTTTAGATCCATGCCAAGAACTGGAGATGTCTTGAGACTTCCCTGGTGGGTCAGTGGTTAGGACTCCACACCTCCAACTAGGGGGAGGAGGTGGGTGTGCAAGTTTGATCCCTGGTTGGGGAACTAAGATCCTATATGCCATGCAGGGTGGCCACAGAAAATAACAATAATTTTTTAAAACCCCAAAACATAAATAAACAAACAAAAAGATTTGAGGATGTCTGTCTCTCAACTGCTGCTCAGAAAATGAAGGCTTTCTGGGGGCAGTGGAGCTAGTAGTAGCTGGAAGTGCGAATTCTGCAGCCAGTGCTTAGGTCCCAACCTTGGTTATGCTACTTAATTTCTGGGTGACTTTGGGAAATTTGTTTACCCCTTCTGTGCCTTGGTTCCCTCATGGAACCCCATGATGCTCTCAACCATAGTCCTCATGGAAACTCTCATGTTTGAAATGGAGAGCCTGACATTGTCTGGCTCATAGGGTGACCTTAAGTTCAGTATAGAAAACATTTAGAACTCAGTCTGTCTCAGGACGTGGGAGCTGCTTTGAGAAATGGCTGAACAGCTCGGGGCATGCAGGAGACTCCACGTACCGTGGTTAGGATGAATGGGCTCGCTATTTCCTGTTAGTTCCTCAACTGCAGACAGTGAACCTGGCTGTCCCAGCTGGGGTCACGTGCTCACTTGCTTGGTCAGCAGTGGAACGCTTTGATTGACGATCCAGCCTAGACTGTGTGCATTGGAGCAGGCGACCGTCTTCCCAGAAGAAAATAGAGGCGTTGTTACCAGCTCGGGGGAGAGGGGTTACAGGTCAGGAGGAAGCAACAGCTGATGACACCACAGAGAGAAGTGACTTGGGTGACAGCACGTTCTCCATTCGTCCCTCCAGATCCACTCTCCACCCTTGTCCGCACCACCCTATGCTATGCCCCTAGTGTGAGACCTCTCTGGATCACATCCGTGGGGTACCTCTACCTCTGGCTTCTGGTTGAGTTTGACCAGTGGGAGACCCCATCTGGAGGCTGGAGGGAAGGAGAAGGTGAGGGCAAGATATATATCACTCTGACTTCCTCCCTCCCTGTCACTGAGGGTTGGTGACCAGATCCTAAAATGAAGGGCCCTTTTTGTATGACTTTCTCCTTCTAGGCTTCAGGAAAACTCATCCTCCCCTCCCCATTTAGTTCCCTGTGGTTGCTAGCTCCAAGGTGCTTCTCCATTCCTGTTAAATTTCCTCAGTTCTGCCCACATCTTTATAAATAGTCAGGTTATTAACCCCTGGATTACTCCATGTGTGTGTAATCTATTTCCCATTGGGACTGATGCTGAAATGTGGTCTCTGTACTCTGGTGCCAAATCAAATCTCAGAGACAGAATTTTGGTGAAGGGCTTCCCAGGTGGAGCTAGTGGTAAAAAAAAAAATGTCCCTCTGCCAGTGCAGGAGATGCAAGAGACATGGGTTCAGTCCCTGAGTTGGGAAAAGCCCCTGCAGTAGGAAATGGCAACCTAGTCCAATATTCTTGCCTGGAAAATTCTATGGACAGAGGAACCTGGTGGGCTACAGCCCATGAGGTCACAAAGAGTTGGACATGACTGAGTGACTAAGCAGCCACACACTCACACAGAAAAGAATAGCTTTATTGCTTTGCCAGGCAAATGGGGACACAGTGGGCTAATGACCTCAAAACTGTGTGTCCCAATTCAGGGGGATTTGGTAAGGAGTTTTATACCAATCCTCATGGCTCAGACAGTAAAGAATTTGCCTGCAATGATGGAGACCCGGGTTCGATCCCAGGGTTGGGTAGATCTCCTTGAGTAGAAAATGGCAACCCACTCCAGAATTCTTGCCTGGAGAATTCCATGGACAGAGGAGCTTAGTGGGCTACAGTTCGTGGAGTCACAAAGAGTCAGACATGACTGAATGACTAACATTTTCACTTTATAGCAATGGTTCAAGGGTGAGGTTTGCTGATGAGATCAGGGTGTGTGTATGGCCTGCACTCCTTTAATCTGGCCTCAGGAGGTTTTCTGATGAGCTTCTGTGGTTCTCGAGGTTATCAAACTGTGACCTTCTCTCTGGAGTAGAGTATTTCATCAAGTAGTTAGCAGCTTCCATTTGTTGGGCGTTTTAATTCTGCAGAAGAGCTCAAAGATATTGTTATGTGTATCCCTTGAGGAGGAACCAGGACCCTGCCCAAGACTGTGCTATTGTTTCTTGGTTGCTCCATCCTTGTCTCCCCATCCCCTCTCTTCCCTTAGGAATGCAGGGAAGGTAATGGAGGCTGGAGTCTGTTCCCTACAAATGAGAAATAGGGAGCACAGAATAGGCTTCTGCGTCCAGGAGCACCAGAGGATCCTGCTTGGTGGTGGTGGGCTTCTATGAGGTGGTGGAGCTGGGCTTCAGATCTGGGTCAGTTGAACTCCTAAGTGTCCTCCAACTGGACTGCGATCTTCTGCGTGCAGAATTGTGCTTGAGTCAGTTGTGATCATCTAGTAAGCCCCCTCTCTTGACCTGAGGACCTCACACCCAGTGCACTTTGGTTAGGTGTTGCCTGAAAGCAGGATTGGGAAGTCAGAGTGATCCAAACTCCTGTTTCCTTTTAGATATTGCTTATGCCAAAGATCCTGGAATACGCCAAAAACCCATCCAGGGACGTTGCCTATGGAGTTGGGCTTTGCCTTGCCCTTTTTTTCACTGAATGTCTGAAGTCTCTGAGTATGTGCTCATGCTGGGTCATCAACCAGCGCACAGGCGTCAGGTTTCGTGCAGCTGTCTTCTCCTTTGCCTTTGAGAAGCTGATGCAATTTAAGTCTCTAACACACATCACCGTGGGAGAGGTAAGTGACGAGGTTGCACATTGAGGGGGTACTTTCCTCCTCCTCCTCCTCCATACCTCCTTACCCTGGAGGCCAAGGGATGGAGAAAAGGCTGGAGACAAAGAAGAAAGAGAAAGGAAATCATTTCCAGGGTGAGTGTTGATAACCATCAATAATTGCCTCTGGGATCATAGGAGCAGGTCAACAGTAAATGAGATTCCAGCTGTATTCAAAGCCTTAGAGAGGATTTATCCATCCATTCAATAAATTGTTACTGAGGTATGCTTTGGGCCAAGCCCTGTTCTAGGCCCTATGGGTATGTGCTAAGTCACTTCAGTCGTGTCTGACTCTATGTGACCACATGGACTGTAGCCCACTAGGCTCCTCCATTCATGAGATCCTCCAGGCAAGAATACTGGAGTGGTTTGCCATTTCCTTCTCCACCTAGGGGTATAGTTCAGTTCAGTTGCTTAGTTGTGTCTGGCTCTGCGACCCCATGGACTGCAGCACGCCAGGCCTCCCTGTCCATCACCAAGTCCCGGAGCTTGCTCAAACTCATGTCCATCGAGTCAGTGATGCCATCCAACCATCTCATCCTCTGTTGTTCCCTTCTCCTGCCTTCAACCTTTCCCAGTATCAGGGTCTTTTCAAATGAGTCAGCTCTTTGCATCAGGTGGCCAGAGTATTGGAGGTTCAGCTTCAGCATCAATCCTTCCAATGAATATTCAGGACTGATTTCCTTTAGGATGGACTGATTTGATCTCCTTGCAGTCCAAGGGACTCTCAAGAGTCTTCTCCAACATCACAGTTCAAAAGCATTAGTTCTTTGGCACTTAGCTTTCTTTATGGTCCAACTCTCACACCCATACATGACTACTGGGAAGACCATAGCTTTGACTAAACGGACTTTTGTTGGCAAAGTAATGTCTCTGCTTTTTAATAAGCTAAGTTGGTCATAGCTTTTCTTCCAAGGAGCAAGTGTCTTTTAATTTCATGGCTGCAGTCACCATTTGCAGTGAGTTTGGAGCCCAAGAAAATAAAGTCTCTCACTGTTTCCATTGTTTCCCCATCTATTTGCCATGAAGTGATGGGACCGGACGCCATGATCTTTGTTTTTGAAGGAGTTTTAAGCCAACTTTTTCACTCTCCTCTTTCACTTTCATCAAAAGGCTCTTTAGTTCTCCACTTTCTGCCATAGGGTGGTGTCATCTGCATATCTTAGGTTATTGATATATCTCCCAGAAATCTTGATTCCAGCTTGTGGTTCATTTAGCCCGGCATTTCACGTGATGTACTCTGCATATAAGTTAAATAAGCAGGGTGAAAATATACAGCCTTGATGTACTCCTTTCCCAATTTGGAACCAGTCTATTGTTCTATGTCCAGTTCTAACTGTTGTTTCTTGACTTGCATACAGATTTCTCAGGAGGCAGGTAAGGTGGTCTGGTATTCCCATCTCTTTAAGAATTTTCCACAGTTTGTTGTGATCCACATAGTCATAGGATTTGGTGTAGTCAATCAGCAGAAGTAGATGTTTTTCTGGAACTCTCTTGCTTTTTCGATGATCCAGTGGATGCTGGCATTTTGATCTCTTGAGCTACCAAGTCCTCCCATACTTTTCTTCCCAAGTCGTCTGGGGGGATCAGTCCAGGCAAGACTACTGGAGTGGGTAGCCTTTCCTTTCTCTAGGGGATCTTCCCAATCCAGGGATCAAACCCAGGTCTTCTGCATTGCAGGCAGATTCTTTACCAGCTGAGCCACAAAGGAAGCCCAAGAACACCAGAGTGGGTAGCCTATCCCTTCTCCAGTGGATCTTCTTGACCCAGGCATCGAACTGGGGTCTCCTGCATTGCAGGCCAGTTCTTTACCAAGTGAGCTATGAGGGAAGCCCACCAAAGGGGTACAGCAGTGGCCAAAAAGACAAAAATCTTGGGACTTCCCTGGTGGTCCAGTGTTTAAGACTCCATGCTTCCATTGTAAGAGGATATGGGTTCCATCTCTGGTCTGGGAACTAAGATCCTTCATGCAGCTAAAAATTAAAACAAAAAAACCATGAATCCCCAGTAGAAGCACATCAGAAACCACATCCCCTCAGATGCCCTGGGGAGGAAGGTATGGGAGGACTTGGTAGCTCAAGGAAAAACAAGAAGAGATAATCTCTGGGTGTTAATTTTCTTATCTGCAGAGGAGAAATACTTACAGCTGCCTGGTTATTGTTATTGATGGGTTATTTCCTAGCTGGTGCTCCCTACAGCATAACACAAACAATGGCAGAGACTGACGAAAGATATATGACCAACTATGACCCAGAGTCATGGGGGGATATTGGAATTTTCTATGTTTAATTTCACTTTCTCTATTTTTCTACTATTACTACTACTGCTACTGCTAAGTCACTTCAGTCATGTCCAACTCTGTGCGACCCCATAGACGGCAGCCCACCAGGCTCCCCTGTCCCTGGGATTCTCCAGGCAAGAACACTGGACTGGGTTGCCATTTTCTTCTCCAATGCATGAAAGTGAAAAGTGAAAGTGAAGTCGCTCAGTCGTGCCCGACTCTTAGCGATCCCATGGACTGCAGCCCATCTGGCTCCTCCGTCCATGGGATTTTCCAGGCAAGACTACTGGAGTGAGGTGCCATTGCCCTCTCTGTCTCTATTTTTCTACTGCTTACCAATTGCCTTGATGAGCATGGATTACTTTTATATTGAAACAGATTATTTAATTTTTGGAAAAGACATCCCTGCTCTGGCTCTTTCCTCTCAAACAAACTCCTTTGTGATCTGGCCTCAGCAGCTGTCCTGCCTCATCTCTTCCTGTGTTCCTTTCTCTAGTCCTAGGTTGACTTCTACCCTCCTGGCCAGGCAGGGCTAAACCTCTAGCCCCAAATAGACCAGGCATGTCCACCTCCAGGCAGCTTTGCTCACATCACTCCCCCCGCCCTTTCAAAATCTCATTCAATCTTCAAAGGCCTGGCTGAGATGGTCTCTCCTTCATGATAGTATCTCTAGACCCCCTCTTTCTGACCCTACTCCCCACCAAGCCCAAATCTGGTTTCTCCACTCAGATGAGCTCCCTTCAAAGACATGAACTATTTCAGATCCACAACTCTATCCCTCAAAAAGCCAGGCATCTGAATTACACAGGATAATCTCCAAACTACAGTCGGCTAAATGAACCATTGCCCCCAAACAGATGCTTCTTCTAACTCAAGTACCAACAAATGTAAGACTTTTATCTTACATGATAATGTATTGTTATCATTATTACTGTTCTTCTTCACCATTTTACTCATTCTCTAACCTTAGGCAACTTGTTCAGCCTCTCTGGAACTGTGGGATAGTAATAGGACCAACCTTGTAGAAGTGTTGTCTTACAGGATTACGTGAGTTAGTACATATAAAGGAGAAGGCAATGGCACCCCACTCCAGTACTCTTGCCTGGAAAATCCCATGGACGGAGGAGCCTGCTAGGCTCCAGTCCATGGGGTCGCACAGAGTCGGACACGACTGAAGCGACTTAGCAGTAGCAGCAGTACATATAAAGCACGTAGAAGAGGGGCAGTGATTCATATGTTCAGTTGTATCATTAATTCCTTGTAGGCCTTAAGCATCAAAGCTACCCTGTCCTCCTGCTCTTGACCGGAGCTCAAGGAGCCATGGCAGCCCTTCTCCCTGTTCTCAGCAAAGTTATCACACTAACTGTGAACGTCCTTTGGCCAGATATTATCCCAAACCCATCACTAAGTTGGCTCACTCGGTCCTCTGATGACCTCTTACGTGATAGCTTCTGTTACTGTTCCCATTGTCATGGAGGAGGAAACTGAGGCCAGGAAAGGGTATGAAACTTGGACAAGGTCACACGATTGGTAAGTGGCAGAGCCTGGCTGCAGACTCCAGGCTCTGAACCCGAGCTGCCACCTGACTTGCTAAGGAGATCTTCTGCATTCAGGCCAGTGCTGCTGCCTTTTCTGTTTGTCTGTTCTAAGCCCCACTATATGTGAAGTCCAACTTTCCCAACATCTTCACAGAAGCAGAAAATAAGATGATCCATTTGGAACTGAAGATGGAAGTAGTTGCTCGTATGAGGATTTCTAGAGAGTTGCTTCCATAAGTTTTATATTAAAATTAATTTTAAGGACACCTGGGCTGTGTCCATGTCCCGGCTATCGTAAAAGGTGCTGCTGTGAACACTGGGGTTACATGTGTCTTCTTCTCAGGATATATGCCCAGGAGTGGGGTGGCTGGGTCAGATAATAGATTTAGCCCCATCCTAGTTTCTAAAGGAATCTCCATACTGTTCTCCATAATGGCTGTATCAGTTTACATTTCTGGCAGAAACTAACACAGCACTGTAAAAATTTTAATTAAAAAAGCAATAGAAAAAAAAGTTTAAAAAAGCACACCTGAATACTTTCTCCTTAGGAAAGAAATAGAAAAACTAATACAGATGACCCCCTACACCTGGTCACTCCTCCTATGCCTGAACTAACATCACCTCCCAACTTTTAAAAGTACATTTAGGTACACATGTGAATTACCCATAGAAAACATAATATATTTTGTGTGCATGTTTTTGCATAAATCATACTGCATTTTACATAGTTCTGCAACTTGGTTTTACCAATAGAAAATGTAAGATATGTATTTTGGGGTGAGATTTTTACATCAGTGGTACTACATCACTTACATCATTTTGCAGTTTTTTCTTCTCTCCTCGCTATGCCTTTAATTTCCATGTTGGCACATTTAGATTCTTCCTCATTACTTTTCAGTGATGCTTACTCATAATTAAAGCACTTTCTCTTTTCTTTATTTTTCACTGTGATATAATTGATGTAGAACTTTGTATTAGTACAAAATACACAGCATAATGGGCCTTCCCAGGTGGCATTAGTGGTAAAGAACCCGACTGCCAGTGTAGGACACGTGAGAGACATGGGTTTGATCCCTGGGTCAGAAAGATCCCCTGGAAGAGGGCATGGCAACCCACTCCAGTATTCTTGCCTGGAGAATCCCATGGACAGAGGAGCCTGGTGGTCTACAGGGTCGCAAAGGGTTGGACATGACTGAAGTGATTTAGCACGCATGCACGCATACAGCATAATAATTTGATGTATGCATATATTGCAAAGTGATTGCCACAGTAAGTTTAGTTAACAACCAGCACTACACAGAGTTACAGACTTTTCTTGTGATGAGGATTTTTAAGATTTATTTTCTTAGCAACTTCCAGGTATACAATACAGTTTTGTTAATTATAGTCACCATGCTGTACCTTACATTCCCAAGGACTTATTTATGTTATAACTGGTAGCTTTTACCTTTTGATCACTTTTGTCCGTTTCTATCACTGCCATATAGCCTTCTCAATGTGTGAAAATATTTTGTATGTGCTACCTCATTCAGTTATCACATCAACGCTATAAAGTAGGTTGTTTTATTATTCCCATTTTACTGATGAGGCAACAGAGGCTCAGAGTGACTGAGTCACACATCTGTGGCTCCATAAATGACAAGCCTGAGACATCAACACTGACAGTGTGCTCCAGGATCCAATATTAACTAATACTTCTTAAGTGAGTGCTTTAACCTTCCCCCACCAATGGACATTTAGGATGTTTCTGGGTTTGCTGCCATGGGCAGTGCTATAATCAACATCCTTATATATGTGCTTCCACCAGCACATCAGAGTGTTTCTCAATGGAGAAATGAAAGTGACAGTCATGAGGTTTGTATAATTATTAGTTTTCGAAAGACACTGTTAACTTGTCCTCCAAACTGGCTGTACAAAGTTATGCTCACCCAACGCTAAAAATTTTTAAAGGCTCAGCCTGGGGCACATTCTGGGCACTGGAAGGAGATTGGGTTAAAATGAAAAGAAAACACTTCTTAAGGATTCAGATTGGTAATTCCACAAGACATTAACGAATTGATTCCTTAAATATGTTGTGACTTGGAATGTCAGCTTTTATACAATGCAGTAGGCAGTACATGTTGGGGAGGGAGGGAGTGGGCAGAAGAATCTATAGCAAATAAGAGAAAGGAGAAGGAGAAAAAGACTCAGCTCCTGCCAAAAAATGCAGGTATTATTATTAGAATGAATGGAATGGAATGGAATAGAATAAAATACTACAAGCAACTCTGTGGAGTCTGGCTATTAGTAGTAGTAGCAATAGTAGTAGTAGTAGCAATAGTAGTAGCTAATTAATAGTAGTAGCAATAGTTCAAAAATGTAACTTTCGTTGGGTGCAGTCTGTGTGTGCAGGTATTTATCTCATTGACATTCTTACAATAACCATGTAATCATTCCAGCTTTACAGGTGGAGGCTCAGAGTGGCAAAGTAACTTGTTCAGGGTCACAAAGCTAGTGACGTGAGACCTGTGAACCTGGTGTGTCTCTCCGCTCTGCCACCCTGCCTCTCTAGCTTGCCTGCCCATAGAAGGCATGGCGAAGCCACCTGTCACAGGCACATGCAGCCTCTTCTGGGAACTTGGAGAGGTGACACCTGTGTCCATGGGCTTATTGTCTCACAGGCCATTGGCTTCTTCACCACCGATGTAAACTGCCTGTACGAGGGAGTGTACTATGGGCCCCTGGCCGTGCTCACCTTCTTACTGTTGATAAGCTGCAGCATCACCTCTTGCCTTGTTCTCGGACCCATAGCGCTCATTGCCACGCTGTGCTATCTTCTGTTTTTGCCACTGCAGGTAATGTCTTTGCCACCCGTTTGATGTTGGACATTCCCCAGAACTCTTAGGGCTCTGGAATTGGGGGTGCTTCTGAATGGGAAGGCTGACACTTGTTGACTGCTCATTCTATTGCAAGTGAGATTCAGAGTCCATTCCTACCTCAAATGGTTCTCTGACCACCATGCTGGGGCCTCATAAATATTAATAAGAAGTGAACCTGATGGGTGAGGTCCACCTCGTGGGTTTCTGTGAGTGATTATCTGCTTCATGGACTTTCCTCAGTAGCTATCTTCTGTGGAAGATTTTGGTTCCTTCTCTTTTACCCGGACTGTGCTGGTATACTAGAGCTGACAGCATAGAACATTGGCACAATTTAATGGGGGAAGGGAAGCAAATTTGCTGCCAAAGATTCAGCTGAAAAAAAAAAATGGGCAAAACAGGAAGTGACTCTTGGATTTGTGTGCTCTGAATTATTGAAATGGAGTGTTTTCCTTTGTCAGTTCAGGTAATCTAATCAAAAGGTGATTGTGGTCCCACTGCACAGCACAGGAAACCATATTCAATATCCTGTGACAAACCATAATGGAAAATTATTTTTATATATATATATATGTATGTATAACTGAGTCATTTTGCTGTACTGAGAAATTAATACAGCACTATAAATTAACTATACTTCAATAAAATTTTTTTAAAAGGTGGTGTAATTGGTAGAGGGTTTAGGGTTCCCAGAGGCAGAGGAGTCATGTTTCTGTTTAGTTGGCCAAGTTCTGGCTTGGAACCCAGAAGAGAAAGCCCCCCAAGGATGTGTGAGGCAGGTGTCTTGAGGCATGATGGCCCAGAGAGGCTTCTAAACCTTCAGCGGGGACCAGGAACCGGGAGTGCAGGATTAGACCCAGGGATTCAGTCCACACGCAGAGCTGACTTTGGAAGTACTCTCAGTTGCCACACTAATGCCAGACTGCACTTTCCTGCCCTTATAAAAGATGCTCTTGCTGCATCCTCACTGCAGGCATTCCTGACCAGACAGCTTGTGGAGTCACAGAAACATACATCAGAGGTCAGTGACCAGCGCATCCGCATGACCAGTGAAGTTCTCACAAGCATTAAGTTGATTAAAATGTACACCTGGGAGAAGCCATTTACAAAAGTCATTAAAGGTACAGAATATCTGGCTTTCTGCTCTGAGCCTGGGATGTCATGGTGGACTGAGCCTTTCACCTTCTGGGGATTCTTTCATCTTCTGGGGCTTGATCTATGCTCCTGGGAGAATGTTCTTGTGATTCATTTCTTCATTTTGAATTTTCCAGATCTCAGAAAAAAGGAAACAAAGCTCTTGGAGAAGTGTGGGCTTATCCAGAGCCTGACCACAGTCATCTTGTTCCTAGCCCCCTCCTTATCTGCAGTACTGCTGTTCCTCACTCACGTAGGCTTACGGTTGAAACTCACAATTTCAGTAGTAAGTGCTGGGGTACTTCATTTCCTCCCTCATATTGATAGGGAGTTTTCTCATGTGTCCTTTTCCAGTTCATGCCCCCTGAAAGATCTAGAGGTTTTGTAAATGAATAATACAAATGAATCTTGATTTTCCAGGCTGTTAGCGTCTTGAGCTTTCTTCCATTTCAGTCCATATGTGGAGCTGATATCCCCTGCATAGCAGCTGTGGGGGCAGGAGCGGGGTGGGGAATGACTATCATCTGGAGGGCAGTGGAGGTGAAATGTGTAATTAAAACCCAGACAATGCTGAGGTTGAAAATCCTGAAGTGGAGAGCTCCTCTGATCTCAAGATAGGGCCCTGGAAATGCATTTTAAATGCAAAGGTCTGGCTTCTTCTGTCTTTTCTTTTGTGATCTGACCCTGGCCTTGGGGAGCAGCAGCTGCCTTTCAAGGTTAGGAAGTTGATTAATTGACAATAGAGGCTTTCCAGGTGCTCAGTGGTAAAGAATCCGTGGGTTTGACCCCTGGGTTGGGAGGATCCCCTGGAGAAGGAAATGGTAACCCACTCCAATATTCTTGCCTGGAGAATCCCATAGACACAGGAACCTGGCGGGCTACAGTCCATGGGGTTGCAAAGAGTTGGACAAGACTTAGTGACTAAACAACAACAACAACAAAGCAGCTGTTAGAGAGGTTAGAATCCATCCGGAAAGCCCAGGAGCCTGCACCTGAAACGAGAGAGGTAGCATTTGACAGTCTGCAGCCAAGGGCTTGTTGCTGCTCCAGACGGCAGTCACCTCTGCTAGCCCGGCACACACCAAGGAACACCCCAGCGAGTCATTGGGTGGTAGGAAGACTGTGTAAGGAGAACGCTCAGTGGAACTTTAAGGTCACACTGCACTTACACCACACAAGTTTAGACTAAAGGTTAGACTAAAGCTCGGTTGGAGTGGAGGTTAATTTGGACCAAGAAGAGGGTAGAGACGGGGCATGAACTGCATAAATTGAATGGAAGGTTCCCAAGGTACCTCCAGGAGGTCATTCTCTGGGATCCTGAAAACCAAGGGTGGTTTGCTACAGTCAGGAAAGTTCTCCTGACAGGGTAAGGTGAGGCATGGATTAAGCCTGATGCTTAGGGAGATTTTTTCTTTTTTTTCTAAATTTTTATTGGATTGTAGCTCATTTATAATGTTATGTTAGCAAAGTGAATCAGATATATCAATTTTTTTTCAGATTTTTTTTCCTATATAGCTCATTACAGAATATTGAATAGAGTTCCCTGTGCTATATAGTCGATCCTTGTTAGTTATCTATTTTATATATAGTAGTCTGTACATATTAATCTCAATTTCCTAGTTTATCTCTTCCCCCCACGTTTCCCCTTTGAAAACCGTAAGTTTAATTTTGAGATCAGTGAGTCTGTTTCTGTTTTGTGAATAAGTACATCTGTATCATTGTAAATTAGATTCCACATATAAATGATATCATATGCTCTTTGTCTTTCTCTGACTTAATTCTCTTAGTATGATAATCTCTAGATTCATCCATGTTGCTACTAATGGCCTTATTTCATTCTGTTTTATGGATGAGTCATATGCCATTGAATGTATGTACCACATCTTCTTTATTCATCTGTCATTGGACATTTAGGTTGCTTCGATGTCTTGGCTGTTGTGAATAGTGCTTCCACGAACATTGTGGTGTACATATCTTTTCAAATTATGGTTTTCTCTGAATATATGCCCAGGAGTAGAATTGCTGGGTAATATGGTACTTTTCAGTTCAGTCGCTCAGTCCTGTCCGACTCTTTGTGATCCCATGAATCACAGCACGCCAGGCATCCCTGTCCATCACCAACTCCTGGAGTTCACCAAAACTCACATCCATCGAGTTGGTGATGTCATCCAGCCATCTCATCCTCTGTCGTCCCCTTCTCCCCCTGCCCCCAATCCCTCCCAGCATCAGAGTCTTTTCCAATGAGTCAACTCTTCATATGAGGTGGCCAAACTATTGGAGTTTCAGCTTTAGCATCAGTCCTTCTAAAGAATGCCCAGGACTGATCTGCTTTAGAATGGACTGGTTGGATCTCCTTGCAGTCCAAGGGACTCTCAAGAGTCCTCCAACACCACAGTTCAAAAGCATCAATTCTTCAGCGCTCAGCTTTCTTCATAGTCCAACTCTCACATCCATACATGACCACTGGAAAAACCATAGCCTTGACTAGACAGACCTTTGTGGACAAAGTAATGTCTCTGCTTTTGAATATGCTATCTAGGTTGGTCATAACTTTCCTTCCAAGGAGTAAGCATCTTTTAATTTCATGGCTGCAGTCACCATCTGCAGTGATTTTGGAGCCCAGAAAAAAAAGTCTGACACTGTTTCCACTGTTTCCCCATCTATTTCCCATGAAGTGATGGGACTGGATGCCATGATCTTTGTTTCCTGAATGTTGAGCTTTAAGCCAACTTTTTCACTCTCCACTTTCACTTTCATCAAGAAGCTTTTTAGTTCCTCTTCACTTGCTGCCATAAGAGTGGTGTCATCTGCATATCTGAGGTTATTGATATTTCTCCCAGTAATCTTGATTCCAGCTTGTGTTTCTTCCAGTCCAGCATTTCTCATGATGTACTCTGCATATAAGTTAAATAAACAGGGTGACAATATATAGCCTTGATGAACTCCTTTTCCTATTTGGAACCAGTCTGTTGTTCCATGTCCAGTCCTAACTGTTGCTTCCTGACCTGCATACAGGTTTCTCAAGAGGCAGGTCAGGTGGTCTGGTATTCCCATCTCTTGAAGAATTTTCCACAGTTTATTGTGATCCACACAGTCAAAGGCTTTGGCATAGTCAATAAAGCAGAAATAGATGCTTTTCTGGAACTCTCTTGCTTTTTCCATGATCCAGCGGATGTTGGCAATTTGATCTCTGGTTCCTCTGCCTTTTCTAAAACCAGCTTGAACATCTGTAAGTTCACGCTTCATGTATTACTGAAGCCTGGCTTGGAGAATTTTGAGCATTACTTTACTATCGTGTGCTGCTGCTCCTGCTAAGTCACTTCAGTCGTGTCCGACTCTGTGTGACCCCATAGACGGCAGCCCACCAGACTCCCCTGTCCCTGGGATTCTCCAGGAAAGAACACTGGACTGGGTTGCCATGAGCGCAATTGTGCGGTAGTTTGAGCATTCTTTGGCATTGCCTTTCTTTGGGATTGGAATGAAAACTGACCTTTTCCAGTCCTGTGGTCACTGCTGAGTGTTCCAAATTTGCTGGCATATTGAGTGCAGCACTTTCACAGCATCATCTTTCAGGATTTGAAATAGCTCCACTGGAATTCCATCACCTCCATTAGCTTTGTTCGTAGTGATGCTTTCTAAGGCCCACTTGACTTCACATTCCAGGATGTCTGGCTCTAGGTGAGTGATCACACCATTGTGATTATCTGGGTCGTGAAGATCTTTTTTGTATAGTTCTTTTGTGTATTCTTGCCACCTTGTCTTAATATCTTCTGCTTCTGTTAGGTCCATACCATTTCTGTCCTTTATTCAGCCCATCTTTGCATGAAATGTTCCCTTGGTATCTCTAATTTTCTTGAAGAGATCTCCAGTCTTTCCTATTCTGTTGTTTTCCTCTATATTTTTCTTTGCATTGATCGGTGAGGAAGGCTTTCTTATCTCTCTTTGCTGTTCTTTGGAACTCTGCATTCAGATGCTTATACCTTTCCTTTTCTCCTTTGCTTTTTGCTTCTCTTCTTTTCACAGTTATTTGTAAGGCCTTCCCAGACAGCCATTTTGCTTTTTTGCATTTCTTTTCCATGGGGATGGTCTTGATCCCTGTCTCCTGTAATGAATGTCACTTAATTGTATAAATATATATATATATTTAAGGAACCTCCATATTGTTCTCCATAATGGTTGTACTAATTTACATTTCCACCAACAGTATAGGAGGATTCACTTTTCTCTACACCCTCTCTAGCATTATTATTTATAGATTTTTTGATTTATTTATTTTTAATTGAAGGATAATTGCTTTACAGTATTACATTAGTTTCTACCAAACATCAACATGAATCAGCCATAGGTTTATCCATGTCCCTTCTCACTTGAACATCCCTCCAACATCCCTCCCAATCCCACCCCTCTAGGTTGTTACAGAGCCCCAGTTTGAGTTCCTGAGCCGTACAACAAATTCCCATTGGCTATCTATTTTGCACTTGGTAATGTATATTTACATGTTACTCTCTCCATACCTCCCACCGTCTCCTTCTTCCCTCTGCATCTGTCCGTAAGTCTGTTCTCAATGTATCTCCACTGCTGCTGTGTAAATAGGTTCATCGGTACCATCTTTCTAGATTCCATATACATGCATTAGTATACAAAATTGCTTTTCTATTTCTGACTTACTTCACTCTGTGTACTAGGTTCTAGGTTCATTCACCTTATTAGGACTGACTCTCAAATGTGTTCTTTTTTATGGCTAAGTAACATTCCATTGTAAATATGTACCACAGCTTCTTTATCCATTCATCTGTTGATGGACATCTAGGTTGCTTCCATGTCCTAGCTATTATAAATAAAGCTGCAATGAACATTGGGGTACATATGTCTTTTTCAGTTTTGGTTTCCTCAGGGTATGTGCCTAGTAGTAGGATTGCTGGGTCATATGGTAGTTTTATTCTTAGTTTTTTAAAGGAATCTCCATGCTGTTCTCCATAGTGGCTGTATCAATTTTCATTCCAACCAACACTGCAAGAGGGTTCCCTCTTCTCCACACCCTGTCAAGCATTTATTGTTTGTAGATTTTTTGATTATGGCCGTTGTGACCAGCGGAGAAGGAGATGGCACCCCACTCCAGTACTCTTGCCTGGAAAATCCCATGGACGGAGGAGCCTGGTAGGCTGCGGTCCATGGGGTGGCGAAGAGTCGGACACAGCTGAGCGACTTCACTTTGACTTCTCATTTTCATGCATTGGAGAAGGAAATGGCAACCCACTCCAGTGTTCTTGCCTGGAGAATCCTAGGGACGGGGGAGCCTGGTGGGCTGCCGTCTATGGGGTCTCACAGAGTCGGACACGACTGACACGACTTAGCAGGAGTAGCAGCGTTGTGACCAGTGAGAGATGATACCTCATTGTAGTTTTTGATTTGCATTTCTCTAATAATTAATGGTGTTGAACATCTTTTCATGTTTTTTTTGTTTTGGTCATCTGTCTGTGTTCTTTGGAGAAATGTCTGTTTAGATTTTCTGCCTATTTTTTGATTTTTTTTCTTTTATTGAGCTACATGAGCTGTTCGTATATTTTAGAGATTAATCTCTTTTAACAACAGTAATAGTTCAAAGCTATGTCACTGGTAGCTCTCTGGGTAATTTTTCAGTGCTTCCCAACTATTCCTGTACCACCGTCAGGATTTGGGGCATTTTGCCAATGGGGAAACTGTGGTGGGAGTGACCTGTCTGAGTTAAGGAATTACCCAGTGCTAAGCTATAAACGCGACCAGGCCTTCACTCAGTGACTTTAAGATGAGTGCTCTTCTCCACTTTTCCTAGTCTTCCCGAAATACCACATGAAGCTTGCTGGAAGCTACAGGTCTGGCTTTGCAGCTTGAAGCTCCTGGATGGGGTCTTCCTTGGGGTGGGGGAGCAGGACAGTGTTGAGACACTCACTGCCTCCTCTCTGCCTCATCCAGGCCTTCACCACTTTGGCCACCTTGGGTCCCATGCGGCTGTCAGTGTTCTTAACACCCTTCGCAGTCAAAGGCCTCACAAACTCCAAGTCTGCCGCGGACAGGTTCAAGGTGAGTGGCCAGAGGTCTGACCATGCAATCCTTTACTCCCTGTTCTCATGTGCCTTCAGCCCCATGGCGTTCCTCCTGAGTGTGACCCCAGGCCAGGCAGGTCCAGCCTAGATGGAGAGGGACTAACTAGTAGTAGGATTGCTAATCCATCTAACTCAGTGGCCTCCTGTGCCCAGGCTGGTGTGGGGCTGGGAAGACAGATGAGTCAGGCTAGTTCCTGGGCCCCAAGGACATTCTAGGACATGGATCCAAACCACATCTCAGCCAGATGTGGTTTGACCTGCAGACCCTGTTCAGGTGTGGGTAGAGTTACCATGATGGTTTTGGTTTTTTAAAAATTGTATCTGTTGCTGGCATTTAAAAAACCGGAAATTGTATATTAAAGGCTCAGATTTCTGGATTTTCTTGAATAATCAGAAGATCTGGCAATAGTGGGCCCGCATTATTCTGTGGCCACAGCAGCTCTAGCCGAGGTGATAGCTACCCCTCATTTAGTCAGGGAATTCAGGTGGAGTTTGCTGCAGCCTCCACCATGGCATAGCACACCTCCAGGCCTGGGGCTTACTTTCCATTCATCATCTCAGCAATGGTTTACTTCACTTCTTTACATTTCTGGTCTTGTCCCTATAGGCATCAAAGTTGAAAAACTCTAATCTAAACCAATTTTTAAAAGCATTTTATAGTCATCTCTCTTAAATGTGTGCAGTCCTCAATCTATATCATCCATTCACTCATACACTTATTAAAAAAAAAAAAAAATTAGCAAGAAGTTTCCCGGCAGTCCAGTGGTTAAGAGCCTACATTTTCACTGCTGTTGCTCTGATTCAATCCCTGGCAGGGAACTTAGATCCTACAAGTTACACAATGTGGCTTAAAAAAAAAAAAATTAATGAATACCCACTCCAGTACTCTTGCCTGAAAAGTCCCATGGACGGAGGAGCCTGGTAGGCTGCAGTCCATGTGGTCGCTAAGAGTCGGACACGACTGACCGACTTCACTTTGACTTTTCACTTTCATGCATTGGAGAAGGAAATGGCAACCCACTCCAGTGTTCTTGCCTGAAGAATCCCAGGGACGGGGGAGCCTGGTGGGCTTCTGTCTATGGGGTCTCACAGAGTCGGACACGACTGAAGCGACTTAGCAGCAGCAGCAGGCATGGAGAACACCACAGTGAGAATGACCAGTATGGTTCCTGCTCTCAGAGGGTTGTAATTGTTACCAAGTCCAGGTTCACTCTGCTCACCACACGACAGGCCAATTAATCAAGAGACGAGGTGTTGAGTCAAGGAATACGACTTTATTTGGAAAGTTGGCAGACTGAGAAGATGTCAGAATAATGTCTCAAAATAACCATCCTATGGGGGTCTGGATGCCAGGTTCTTTTATAGAACAGAGATGGGGGGAAGTGAGGAAGTAAAAAAGACCATTGGTTTTACAAATGTCTCCTGGCATGGCCATCCTTGGGGAGGAGATGTGTTAATTTCTTCCTTCCTGTAGCCATCCACAAGTGGACACGGTACTGAACAAAGGCATTCTGGTTTAACTTTCAAGCAGAGAAGGGCAGGGTTCTCTGAGGCAGGCCATTATGTAGGAGCAGTATCCTTTTAGTGGATAAAAGCAGTGGGAAGCAAAGGTTAAAGTAAAAGAAGCAGATCCAATATGGAGTCAGTTCTTTTCTATAACGTAATCTGGTATTGGAAACAGGTGATGTACAAGTGAATTAACTATCAGAGAAGATAACATTAGCTCATGTGAAGGGCTGTGGTACCAATAAAGCAGAGTGATATTCTGGAGTGCGTGCTGGGGAGGGCTGGGGCCACAGTGGTCAGGGACGTATCTCTTCCAAGGAGAGGTTTGAGTTGAGTGATAATGACAAAGCAGAGAGGACAGAAAGTACAAAAGCCCTGAGGCTGGAATTAACTTGTCTTGTCTGAGTAACACCAGTTCTTGACTTATCAACAGCCGCAGGAGCTCCCTAACTTCTCAGCTTCAGCTGTTGGGGCCCCTTCTGCCTCCTCCTCCCCACTGGAGGAGTTCTCCTGCCCTCCCCTTCCTGCAGGGGAGGAGGAGGCTACAGCCTGGGCTCAGAAAGGTGGGTAGGGATGCTGACCAGGGAGACAGCTACAGGGCAGGGAAGGGAGTGGGATGGATGCAGGAAGAGAGGAGGAGGCTGGAAGGGGAGGGTCAGGGCAAAGCCACGGTTTTTCCAGTAGCCATGTACAAATGTGAGAGTTGGACACAAAGAAGGCTGAGCACCGAAGAATTGATGCTTTCAAATTGTGGTGCTGGAGAAGACTCTTAAGAATCCTGTGGACTACAAGGAGATCAAACCAGTGAATCCTACAGGAAATCAACCCTGAATATTCGTTAGAAGGACTGATGCTGAAGCTGAAGCTCCAGTACGAAGATGTAAAGAGCCAGCTCATTGGAAAAGACTGATGCTGGGAAAGACTGAGGGCAGGAGAAGGGAGCAACTGGGATGAGATGGTTGGATGGCATCACTGACTCAGTGAACATGAATTTGAGCAAACTCCAGGAGATAGTGAAAGACAGGGAAGCCTGGCATGCTGCAGTCCATGGGGTCTCAAAGAATTAGACAGGACTTAACTACTAAACACCAGCAAGAGAGCTAAGATATCAGACACTGGACTGCACTTCCTCAAGGCCTCAAAGGGCTGCAGCTGTTACGCTGGACAGGTACTAACCCTCCAAGTCCCTTCACTTCAAGACCTCTTTTCAGTCACCTGCATTTTCTGTCTGATGCATAGGCATTTGTCTTTGAGATCCTCAGGCTGGAAGCGGGAGGAGAGATCTCTGAGGCCAGATTCTTTCTCCTCTGTTCCCCTCAGGGCTGTACTAAGGAGTCACCTTGGGGATGGGGCAGGGAGAAGAAAGCTGCAGGCCCTCAGGAAGGCTGCCTCTGTGCAGGTGGTCACAGGTAGGAGGCAAGGTGGCTGCTGGGTGCTGCCGAGGCTGCATGCTGGGCTCTGGGCAAGGCCCCGCGGTGGGCCGCACTCAAGACCACCTTTTCCTCTGCACTGGTTATTAAAAAAAAAAATGAGTGAAAAGTCACTGAATGGCATCACTAAAGCTACAGACTGAGAATTTGCTTAGAGCATTTGGGGGTCACCCCATAACCCAGTTTGTTGGTGTCAATTCATGTCCAGATGTGTGCTTGCTGCGCTGACACATTAAGGCAGTGTGCTGTTTTTGTTCTTTTTTTTTTTTTTTTAAAGCAAGGGAATGAAAACCACAAATCTGGGGACAGTGGTTGCCCAAGGGGAGGGCTTGGAATGAGGGGGTTGCTTTGTCCCACCAAGCAGGAGGATGAGCTGGGGAAGGACCCCATTGATCGATAAAAGTCATGGTTCCTGGGTCTGCTGGTGGGCTCACAGATATTCAGTATATTATTAAAAAATTGCTAAACAAGTAAATGCCCAACTAGCTAAATGAAATAAAGTGGGCCATGCAGTTCCTGCTGATGACTATATGCCTTGACCCAAATATTATAGTTAATTCATGTCAATGTACCTGAGGTTCAATTTTTAAAAATAAACAAACTACCTCTCTTTTTCTAAATTTTATTTTATGTTAGAATATAGTTGATTTACAATGTTGTATTGGTTTCATGGATACAGCAAAGTGATTTATATATATATATATATATACACATTTATATATCTCTATACACACACACACACACACATACACACACATATATATACACATTCTTTTTCAAATTATTTTCCTGTATAGGTCATTACAGAATACTGAGTAGAGTTCCCTGTGCTATACAATGGGTCCTTGTTGGTTATCTATTTTAAATAGAGTAGTATGTATCTGTTAATTCCAAACTCCTAATTTATCCCTGCCTCTACCTTTCTTCTTTGGTGATGATACATTTGTTTTCCAAGTCTGTAGTCTGTTTCTGTTTTGTAGATAAAATTCATTTGTACCTTTTTTTTTTAGATTCTGGATTTACTTCACTTAGTATGATAATCTCTGGGTCCATCCATATTGCTACATGTGGCATTATTTCTTTTATTCCTCTGAAAATAGCTTTTTGTTGTGTTTTTGTGAAAGGCTATATACTCTTTGCAAAGGTTCAGACAAGGCAAAAAGATACAGAGAATAAAGATTTCTCAGTATTTACTATAGAGAGACAAAATCAATTGTCCAAAATGTCCGCAAGTGTCTTTCTAGATCTCTTTCTGAGCATGTCCTGGTGGAGAAATGCAAATGCAATTTGATCAGTGAGGTCATACTTCCCACCCACCTTTTTTTGGTGCTAGAATTCTTGCAGTTCAACTCTTATTCCTTGCAGACAGTGAGATGGAGGTGTGGAGAAAAGTGACCTGCCAATACATTTTGAAATATATGACCCAAACAGCATTTTGCACAGAGTTGTGCCTGGACAGACCTTTTTACTTTTAATACTTAGAAATGAAAGTTAATGAGAAAAACCACACATCAGTATTATGTTTCAACAGCTCTTACCACTTAAGACAAGGCTAATGTAGGTTATGTCACTGCTGCTGCTGCTGCTAAGTCGTGTCCAACTCTGTGCTCCTGCTTCAGTCGTGTCCGACTCTGTGCGACCCCATAGACGGCAGCCCACCAGGCTCCCCCGTCCCTGGGATTCTCCACGAAAGAACACTGGAGTGGGTTGCCATTTCCTTCTCCAATGCATGAAAGTGAAAAGTGAAAGTGAAGTCGCTCAGTCGTGCCTGACTCTCAGTGACCCCATGGACTGCAGCCCACCAGGTTATGTCACTAGTTAATGTAAATTAAGATGGAAAAGAACTCAGTACAGGAAGGATACAAATGTGAAAGAACGGCCCAGTAGTCTGAGATTTGGAAAACCCTGATGTGGAATTTTCACTAGCAAAAACTAGCCTCTTCCAATTGATGGTGGTTCTTCAGACTTCTCAGTTTATTAAAAGTTCATAAATCAGACCAGTTGGCAAGCCAGTAAAACGGGTATGTGTTCCTACTGGACTAAAGAACTAAATTCCTCCCCGCTTCCTTTCCTTTTTTTTTTCTGTACAGAAATTTTTCCTCCAAGAGAGCCCTGTCATATATGTTAAGGAATTGGAAGACCCCAGAAAACCAGTGGTTTTAGAGGAGGCCACATTGTCATGGAGAAAGACTTGCCCTGGGATCGTCAATGGGGCCTTGGAGCTGGAGAAGAACAGATACACTCCCGAGGGGATGACTAGAGCTCAGCCACCTCTGAGCGGCCTTGAGCCCGAGGATCAAGGGGACACCCGGGGCCCAGAGTTGCGCAAGATAAACCTGGTGCTGTCAAAGGTAGCCTCGTGTGGTCTGTGCAGGCGGGCTGGTGGCCAGACTTTCAGGGCCGAAGACTGGGAGATTGGCCTCACGCACCACCACTTCCTTGGCTAAAAACTGCCCTCTCCAAGATCTCCCTCTAAAATAGAAAATTTCCATAGAAAGACAAAGAGAGAGAAAATTTCCATGGAGGGCAAATAGGAAGTCTTTCATACTTAAGTGTAAATCAGTTAATCATCTAAACTGTTTTGTAATAGCATGACCTAGAATAGCAAGCTGTATGTTCGCTGGTCTTTGCAGGGACCAAGGATAAAGGGAGAAGGCTAAACTAATGTTTATTGAGTTCCTAGTGTGTGCCAAGCACTGTGCTGTATCTTTCAGTTTGGTTATTCTGTGAACTGACATCATTTGGCTTCTTCTCTGACTAATATTTGCAACAGTTGGCTCCTCTGCTCTGTCTAATAATCATATAGATATAGAATATAGACATTGATCTATATCTAGTGATAGATATATCTAAAATAGATACAAATATCTAATAGTAATCAATATTGACATCTAGTAATAATAAATATTAATATCTAATATTAGTGATATATCTATATTTCCCCCCTTGATGGTCACCTGCAGTCCCATGGCTCTGGCATCCAGCTCTACGGTGTTATTATCTCTAGCCTTGAAGTTTCCTCTGAGTTCCAGACTTAACTCTCTGTTTATTACCTCCTGTTCAATGCCTACCAGATATTTCAAACAAACAAGACCAAAAAAGAACTTGGTTTTCACCCTCTCTGATCCATTCCCCAGGTCTTCTCCATCTCTGGAGGTGGCATCACCATCTTTCCAGGGGTTAAGGTCCTAGAAGTCAAACTTGCCTTTCCTTTCCTCCCATCCATCCAGTCTCCATCAGTGAGGCCTGGCAGCTCTACAAAAGCATCTCTCCTGGACCAGCCTCATCTCACCACAGCCTCCTCCACTGCCTTAGCCTCAATCACCAGCATGCCATGCCCAGCTCCTCTATCAAACCAGTCGCTCAGTCGTGTCTGACTCTTTGCGACCCCATGAGTTGCAGCACGCCAGGCCTCCCTGTCCATCACCAACTCCCGGAGTTCACTCAGACACACGTCCATCGAGTCAGTGATGCCATCCAGCCATCTCATCCTCTGTCGTCCCCTTCTCCTCTTGCCCCCAGTCCCTCCCAGCATCAGAGTCTTTTCCAATGAGTCAACTCTTCGCATGACGTGGCCAAAGTACTGGAGTTTCAGCTTCAGCATCATTCCTTCCAAAGAAATCCCAGGGCTGATCTCCTTCAGAATGGACTGGTTGGATCTCCTTGCAGTCCAAGGGACTCTCAAGAGTCTTCTCCAACACCACAGTTCAAAAGCATCAATGCTTCGGCGCTCAGCCTTCTTCACAGTCCAACTCTCACATCCATACATGACCACTGGAAAAACCATAGTCTTGACTAGACAAACCTTTGTTGGCAAAGTAATGTCTCTGCTTTTCAATATGCTATTTAGATTGGTCATTACTTTCCTTCCAAAGAGTAAGCATCTTTTAATTTCATGGCTGCAGTCACCATCTGTAGTGATTTTGGAGCCCAGAAAAATAAAGTCTGACACTGTTTCCACTGTTTCCCCATCTATTTCCCATGAAGTGATGGGACCGGATGCCATGATCTTTGTTTCCTGAATGTTGAGCTTTAAGCCAACTTTTTCACTCTCCACTTTCACTTTCATCAAGAGGCATTTTAGTTCCTCTTCACTTGCTGCCATAAGGGTGGTGTCATCTGCATATCTGAGGTTATTGATATTTCTCCCGGTAATCTTGATTCCAGCTTGTGTTTCTTCCAGTCCCGCGTTTCTCATGATGTACTCTGCATATAAGTTAAATAAACAGGGTGACAATATATAGCCTTGATGAACTCCTTTTCCTATTTGGAACCAGTCTGTTGTTCCATGTCCAGGTCTAACTGTTGCTTCCTGACCTGCATACAGGTTTCTCAAGAGGCAGGTCAGGTGGTCTGGTATTCCCATCTCTTGAAGAATTTTCCACAGTTTATTGTGATCCACACAGTCAAAGGCTTTTTCATAGTCAATAAAGCAGAAATAGATGCTTTTCTGGAACTCTCTTGCTTTTTCCATGATCCAGCAGATGTTGGCAATTTGATCTCTGGTTCCTCTGCCTTGTCTAAAACCAGCTTGAACATCAGGAAGTTCACTGTTCACATATTGCTGAAGCCTGGCTTGGAGAATTTTGAGCATTACTTTACTAGCATGTGAGATGAGTACAATTGTGCAGTAGTTTGAGCATTCTTTGGCATTGCCTTTCTTTGGGATTGGAATGAAAACTGACCTTTTCCAGTCTTGTGGCCACTGCTGAGTTTTCCAAACTTACTGGCATATTGAGTGCAGCACTTTCACAGCATCATCTTTCAGGATTTGGAATAGCTCAACTGGAATTCCATCACCTCCACTAGCTTTGTTCGTAGTGATGCTTTCTAAGGCCCACTTGACTTCACATTCCAGGATGTCTGGCTCTAGGTCAGTGATCACACCATCGTGATTATCTGGGTCGTGAAGATCTTTTTTGTACAGTTCTTCTGTGTATTCTTGCCATTTCTTCTTAATATCTTCTGCTTCTGTTAGGTCCATACCATTTCTGTCCTTTATCGAGCCCATCTTTACATGAAATGTTCCTTTGGTATCTCTGATTTTCTTGAAGAGATCCCTAGTTTTTCCCATTCTGTTGTTTTCCTCCATTTCTTTGCATTGATCGCTGAAGAAGGCTTTCTTATCTCTTCTTGCTATTCTTTGGAACTCTGCATTCAGATGTTTGTATCTTTCCTTTTCTCCTTTGCTTTTCGCTTCTCTTCTTTTCACAGCTATTTGTAAGGCCTCTCCAGACAGCCATCTTGCTTTTTTGCATTTCTTTTCCATGGCGATGGTCTTGATCCCTGTCTAAGAGCCTCCTTAGTAGCCTCTCTGCTTCCACTTTTGCCCTCTTACAGTCCATCCCACGTGGTGGACAGAGGGAGCCTTCGAAAACAAACCAATTCAAGTCAGTCTTCTGGTTAAGTCATTCGGTGACTCTCCACTGCACTTAGGGTAGAGTCTAGGTTTCCCTGAGCACCTGCCCACGTCTCCAACCTCGTCTCTCATTCATTCCCTCCACACCAGCCCTCTAACTGCTCTTTGTCTGTCACCTTGTTCCTATCTCAGGACCTCTGCTCCTCTTGTTCCCATGGTGTGAAACCTTCAGGTCTTCTCTCTCACTCCTTCTTGTCATTCAGGTATCCGCTGCAATGACACATACTCTTATGAAGCCTTCCCTGGCCAGCCCATCTAACACTGCTTTAACCTCCAACTGTCTGTCATGGTAGCAAATTTATTTAATTTATACCACTTACCACCATCTGTTTTCTTTGTTTTGTTATTTATTTCATGGTTTTTCTCTCCCCACTAGTTGTAAACTTAATGAGAGTTCTTGGTGCACAGAAGAAATGCACATGACTATTCGATGGATGAATGAATGAATGAATGAAGGAGTATATGCTGAACTGGCTTCATTATCCCCATTTTACAGATGAGGAAACCGAGGCATAGAGAGTCTTAAGTGACTTGCCCAGGATCATAGAGTAGAATAGATGTAGATCCGGAATTTGGGTTTTGTGCCTGACGGGCCATCTGTGCATAATTCCTTTCTGCCAGCCTCATGCAATTTCCTTCCTCTGAGGTTGCCGCATCCCACCTGTACAGACTGGCCTCTCAGCTCCTCTTGAGCTTTGTCTGAGGGGCCTTGGGGTGCGTGTAGCTGTTTTCTGTTTGTCATTTTGCATAACAGACAATAGACCTGTCCTGGGCAAGTCACCTGTCCCAACGCCTGTCTGTTCTCCTTGGCTTTGCAGGGTACCATGCTAGGGGTCTGTGGCAACACAGGGAGTGGCAAGAGCAGCCTGCTATCAGCCATCCTGGGGCAGGTGAGTGTATTCTGGCCCATGCATGCACCCCCGCCCCCACTGAGGGCCAGAAACCCCCAGGTTCCAGGTCCCCCAGCAAGTCACGCCACCACTTCTTTCCCAGAAAGGGGTCCAAACCAATAGAATTTTTATAAATTCAAAACAGTTGAGCATGTGCTATGGGGGAGGTGAGTTATGAATGTGCTTCCATTTCACCTCCCAATGGGAGAACCACTTCTTAGGACACCTGGAGATCCATCCTCATTCTCTATGCTTTCCCTGCCCTTTGCTGTAATCAAGCGGCTACCAAGGTGGTGATACAGGCATCTCGATGCTTAATATGATAACACAAATCATCTCATGAAGACAAACTCAGAGTGGGACATGTGTCCCTATGGAGACAGCATCAGGCCCTTGAAATCTGAACCATCTAATCGCATTGCCTGGGGACATTCTTGAGGTCTGCTTCATCTGCAGCTATGCAGGCATATCACTCAGCCCACTCCTTCTCCAGTTTCCAACAAGACCAACCCTTTCCCCCCAAACATTGAGGTCATATTGCACACCTCCTGCTAAGTCGCTTAGTCACTTCAGTCATGTCCGACTCTGTGCAACCCCAGAGACGGCAGCCCACCAGGCTCCTCTGTCCCTGGGATTCTCCAGGCAGGAACACTGGAGTGGGTTGCCATTGCCTTCTCCTAGTGAACAACAAAAAACAGCCATAAACCTGGACTGTATCTTAACAGCCATCTGTGTGTCTATGGCCCCCTTCTCACGGGGGATCTCTCCAGCCCTTCCACACAGCCTCAGCCTCACTGCGTCCTAGGGCTCTCTCCTACCCCCTCCCCACTTTGTCCACTGTCCTCCTTCCCACATGGTTGGGAGAACTATCTGGTATCCCTCCTTCCTTAGCTCCTCCTCCTTAAAGCACATGGACAAACTCATCACCTGCTAGGAAAACGCTCACCTTGTCAATAGCAATTCTCTCTGAATACATCAGTCTGATGGCTCATTTTTTTGTGTGTGTGTGCACCACAGGTGATGCAATTTCTTCCCCCAACTTCTTACAACTAAGGAGAAGAAAACTTCCACTTTTAAAAAATCATTCACTCATTCATGTATACATTCGGCTGTGTTGTGTCTTAGTTGCGGCATGAGGTGTCTTCGTTGCATTATGTGGAATCTTTCACTGTGGCTCATGGATTCTCTAGTTATGGTGTGAGGGCTTAGTTGCTCCCACACATGTAGAATCTTGGTTCCCTGACCAGGGATCGAACCCACGTCCCTTGCATTGCAAGGTGGATTCTTAACCACTGGGCCACCAGGGAAGTCCCCACTTTTTTTTTTTAATAAAAATAGTTTGAATAGTATTTGAATGCCAGGCCCTGTGTTCAGAGCTTCCCATTTTTTCCCTTGGCCCGCAACCCAAAAACAAACTCCACGAGGAAGGCACAGACATTGAGGTCAGTTTACAGATGAGTAAATGAGGCTGAGAGAGGTGACTTGCCCACAGCTGCCAGCAGGTGAGGGATGCAGCCAGGGAGGATACCAGTCCAGCTGATGTCAGAGCTTTGCTTCTCATCACAGCTACGTTTCCCAGCAGCTTCCATTCAGGGCCACCTTTCTACGTGGTTGGGGGCTTGTCGCTTCAAATGAACCAATCACTTAGCTTCCCATAAAGGAAAACAAAAAGATGTCATTTAAAGGTTTAGTTCTTATTAAAGCCTGTCTTCAGTTAAGAAGTAGGAAGCACAGGATAAGAAGAGAAAGAAGCATAAGATCATGAGGTCCTCTGCTGGGGTCATGGGCATGAGGGTTGTGGCCTTGATTCTTTTTAAATGTGTGCTTTTAAATTTACCCTGCAGAAAAGCAGGAAGAACACTACGGTAAAGATCCGTATACCCACCATTGAGATTCAGGAGTTGATAGCATTTGTATATTTGCCACATCTATGTAGAAATATACTTTGTAGAAGCATTATTTATTTATTTTTTGGTAGACCTATTTTAAATTACAAAGATTATGACACTTTCCCCACTAATGTTTCACCACGATGTCCAAAAAGTAAAGGCATTTCCTCATCTAACCGTGATGACATTATCACATCCACAAATCAGTAATAATTCTGTGATACTCAGGGATGGACAGAGGTGGCCTGGAGCTTGCCATCTCACAGCAAGGGATTGGGGCTGGGGAAATAAGAGGAAAAAAGTATGGGTGACTTCAATGTGAACCTTGCCTTCAGTCACAGTAGGAACAGGTCTGGCTTTCCCCAACTACTGCCCACGTTCTCAGGGCCTTCACCAGTGGGCCTGACAGGATCCTGTTAAGATTTCATTTACACAGGAGAGCCCCCAGGTTCCTGGAGCACAGTGGAGCCCTGGGCACTGTGGCTGCTGAGCCAGGGGGGATCTGTTCCGTGGCTGCCACGGTCCTGAGGCTGGACTCACTCTGCCGCAGATGCACTTGCTGGAGGGTTCAGTGGGGGTGCACGGAAGCCTGGCCTATGTCCCCCAGCAGGCCTGGATCATCAAGGGGAGTGTCCGGGAGAACATCCTCATGGGAAGCCAATACGACGAGGCCTGGTGAGCTTCTGAGCTTCTGGGGCTGGTTTGGAGAGGGGCCTCTCACTGCTAATAATGACTTGCTGTGTGCTCACTTACATGCATCACTGTATTTCCTTCTCACTGGGAAGGAAAGATTCTCATCAGATCCATTTTCTAGCAAATCAGCTGAGGCCCCCAAGAGACTGAATAATTTGCCCAAAGTCGTTGAGCTGCTAGGATATGGTAGAGTCAGAATCTGAACCCAGTTGCTTTCAGAAACTTCACGCTAAGTCGCTTCAGTCGTGTCATACTCTGTACAACCCCATGGACTGTAGCTCCTCTGTCCATGGGATTCTCCAGGCTAGAATATTGGAGTGGATTGCCATGCCCTCCTTTAGGGGGTCTTCTCAACCGAGGGACCGAATTCGTGTCTCACACCTCCAGCAAAGGCAAGCAGGTCCTTTACAGCTAGTGCCACCAAATTTAACTATTGTGCTCCTTTGGCTCAAAATAACCCTCCCCTTCCGAAAGTGTTCCTTTGAAACTTCCTTTGTGTTAATTAATTCCTGAAGGTAAAGTCAAAAGCTAAAACACATGGGTGGTGTGCAACAGTAGAGGAAGGAGTTTAGATTCCCAGCCCCGCCCACACCCTCCTTACCCTTTGCAGCCTCTCCCTCCAGAGTCCTGGGTGGACCTGCCTGAGACACGTGCTCTGAAGTCATGAGCAAAGTCTGGTCAGTGGAGGAGCAAGGAAAACTGCTCTGATTGCTACAGCTATGCTTCCAATTCTGGTGGACTCTGGCCCCTTTTAACTCTTTGCCTGATTTTGCAATCTGCCTGTTGTAACCTTGCTGAAAGGCACAGATATGTGGGTGTATAAACCAGCTGTCTCCAGTCGGTTTGTTCGTGAGCTCCTCAACATCAGGTCTATCATGCCCAGCCCCCACCCCACCTGCTTTTCCTCCCAAATTCCCAATTAGGCTTAATGGCATCACTGAACTGTGCAACCCAGGGAGCCCGACCCTGCCTCCTCCAAGAACCACCTCCTCCTTCCACATGTAATTGGTCAGCAACTCTGGAAGACTCAACCTCCTAAATAGCACTGGTATAATATTTCCCTTCTCCACCTCCACTGCCAGCTCTGGTCTGTGACCTTCTGCCAGAACGGTGCCCACTGCCCCGCTCTTGGCTCTGTCTCCAGCCTTCTCCTGCTCTGTTCGACTTTGTGCTCTGCCTCCAGGGCAGCTGTCCTAAAAGCCCAGTCTCATCCTGTCACTGCTCAGCTTTCAGACTGACATGACTCATAGAGCAGTTTGTCAAAAATAAAAACACACTATCTTTTGACTCTGAAAATTCACCGCTATGTAGTTAATACATATAGCGCCACCCATGAATGCCAAGATCCATGTACAAGAATGTTCACATCGAATTATTCAGGATAGCCAAAAACTAGCAACAATCCAAATGTCCAGCATTAGCTCACTGGTTAAACAGTGCATGGTGCTTCCCTATACTGCAATATGGTAGTGCCATTAAAACAATATAAACCTATATCTGCTGTACATACCGTACATCACTAGATTATTTCTGAACACGTATAGAGGAAACTGTATTAGTGACTGATTCAGAGGAAAGCAGCTGAGGGTCAACGGTGCGAAGGAGACTCACTTTTCACCTTTTCTTCTTTTTGTTCTGTTCAAACAATTACCAAGTGCACGTGTTAACATTTAAAAAAAATGAAGGAAGGAAATGAAAAAAGCCTCCTGTGATTTACCATTAAATTCAGGATCAAGGCCAAATTTTTCAGCATGGAATGCAAGACCTTCCCTTCCAAACTGGAGAAGGCCGGAGGGCCTGCGGCCGGCCACCAGGCCCTTTAGCTCCCTCTCCTTCACAGGTATCTCCAGGTGCTCCACTGCTGCTCCCTGAACCATGATCTGGAAATTCTGCCCTTCGGAGACATGACGGAGGTGAGCGGGAGGCGAGGGTACCGCACTTCTGTTGTGATGGTACCTTTGTCATGGTGTTCTGGGGTCCCCAGACTGCCTCCCTGGGTAGGTAAGACGAGAGACCCCAGCTCTTCCTTCCCAAAGCAGCTGGAGCTAGTCCTGCAGTCTCAGAGCCTTCCCTCCCAAGGAAGGGAAGTTGTGGCTCACCTGACCTTGGGAGCTGACAAACGGGCTACCTTGCCTCACCAGAATGGGAGTTGATCTCAGACTTCTTCTGAATCAAGAGCAGAGACCCTGTGAGGATGAGAAGCACCCCCAACCCCTCTACTCCACCCCCACCCCAGTCATCCATCTTCCTCCCCACCACCCTGCCCCTCTAGAGCACTGCCTTTGACAGTGGGGATGGTAGCCATAGCCCTGCTGTGGCAGTGCCAGTTCTGACTGCTAGGTGCTCCTGATAATTCTCCATCTTTCACGTCAGTAGCCACCCTTACTCTACATAAGACCTTTGTAAGATAAAAGCAGTATGGTTGCCTTGATTTTATTATCTAATAATAGCTCAGTTGGCTGAGCATTCACTACATTCAAGGTACTGTTCTAGCAACTCTAATATATTAGGTGAGCCTCAGATAACCTATGAGGTCAGTTCTTTTATTATCCTTCCTTTAATGATCAGCAGTGTACCCTGGAGGGTAGAGAGCTTGGTTGTTTTGTTCAGCGTCTCCCCTTCAGTAGGAAGAACCAGCTCTGCTCTGTAAAATGCATCAGTAATAGTTCTGACCTCATCAGGATGATTAGAGGTTTAGGTGAGTTGATACATAACTTGCTTTGAATAGTGCTTGGCGTAGGTTAAGTGTTAGGCCGTCATTAGAGGAACACAGTAGGCATTGAAGTCTGCTGAGTGAGTAAGGAAACTGAGCCTCGCCCAGGCCAAGCCCCTTATCTATGGTCACATGCGAACTGGAGGCAGAGCAGTGACAAGCGGTCACCCCACTGCTCTTTAAACTGCTTCTCTTCTACAGCGTCACCAGAGTTCAGGGTCGAGCAGAGATAGAACTTAGACCCTGGGTGTCACGGCCTCAGGACCTGACATAGGGATGGGCCAGCCAGCACTGCCTGAAGTGCTAGTCTGCTAGGGAACTCCAATACACTGCCCAGTGATTCTGGTTAGCACCCTCGACTCCTGACATAACAAACCTGCCCACCACCTCAGCTATAATACAGTCTTGGTCTTGGGCAATACCCCTAACCCAGGCCAGTGATCCCACCAGTTGACAGTTACAGTCAACAGAAATTTAAAACCATTGTAAGATGTAAGAAGGTGCTGTTTCTTGGGATAAGTGATTTATTTTTATGAGCTAAGCTGTTAAAAGTTTTAATATGCTTTCTGACAAGCCAACCAATTTAGAAAAAATGATATGTTACTATGAATTACAAATTTCAGTTAAGTGAGCATCAGTTTTTTTCATCCTTTACTAGGCATATTGTGAAAAGTATTTTTATTTTCTTTTTAATTAATTATTAATTTTTGTTTGACTGTGCTGGCTCTTCATTGCTGCACCCAGGCTTTCTCTAGTTGCAGCGGGCAGGGGCTGCTCTCTAGTTGCAGTGCTCGGGTTTCTCATTGTGGTGGCTTCTTTTGTCACTGAACACAGGCTCTAAGAGCTCCCAGACTTCAATAGTTGCAGCATGAGGGCTCTAGAACACAGGCTCAGTAGTTGCGGGACATGGGTTTAGTTGCCTGGTGACACATGGAAGCTTTCCGGACCGGGGATCAAACTCACGTCCCCTGTATTGGCAGGTGGACTGTTAACCACTGGGAAGTCGAGATTGTGAAAAATATTTTAAGTGCCAGGGGTGTCAAATCATTAGGTGTCCAGGAGTGTGCACCGAGGGGGGTTAGTCTGTCCACCTGCCCACCTGGCTGGTGGGAGCACAGCTGGCTGGGTCACCCTCCAGACTCGGTGCCTTTGGCTGCCTGTCCACAGATTGGGGAGCGGGGCCTCAACCTCTCGGGGGGGCAGAAGCAGAGGATCAGCCTGGCCCGGGCCGTCTACTCTGACCGTGAGCTCTACCTGCTGGATGACCCACTCTCGGCCGTGGATGCCCATGTGGGGAAGCATATCTTTGAGGAGTGCTTTAAGAAGGTGCTCAGGAGGAAGACCGTCATTTTGGTGACCCATCAGCTGCAGGTGACCACCCTTCCGGGGCTCTGGCCATGATTGACAGATAATGTAGCTCCTCAAGCCCCTGCCATCTCAGCATGATCAATAACAGCCTCCCAGCAGATACCCCTTCGTATCTCAGACAGACCCCAAAGTCAGAGAGGATTGCAAAGAACTTGATGTCCTCTGCTTTCTATGTGGAGAAGATAAGTTGGTAAAAATGGAAACTAAATTTTTTAAAATTGTTTTTTATTGAAGGATAATTGCTTTATAGAATTTTTTAAATGGTTTTTTTGAAACTAAATATTGAGGCCTCCTTTATTTTCAAAATTGTATGGGCGAGCCCCTGCTTTTGAAGTTACAAAAAACTCCCTCAGAGAAGAATTCGCCAAGTCTCACATTCTTCCATCAAGCACACTGGCTGTGCTGGGTGCTGCCTCTCATGGGTCATTTTCCCTAGATATGTTCATACCAGACCTTGTTATTATTTATCCTTCTCCTATTTGGGCTTTAGTATTTTTGGTATAAAATATGTAAGACATAAAAACAGGTTAGAAAATAACCTAATGAAAGCCCATGTAACTGCCCAGATGACACATCACAGTCCAATGTCGATGGCCCTCAGATCACAGCCCCTTCCCTCCTTCCTGCTCCTCACTCACTGTTCACTGTTTCCATGTGCGTATTCACACTTTTACAACATATGTGTCAATCCAGACAGAGCAAATGTCCTTTTGCATATTTAACAACTTATAATCGATGTTTTACTTTCTGTGTCCTTAGGTAATTTGCTTTTCTACTCAACATTATATTTTTAAGGTCTTCCATGTGGATACATGGAATTTTATTTCTTTCTTACTAGTATTGTATTACAATATCTGAATATTCCAGAATTTATTTCTCCAGGATGGATATTCGGGTTGTTTCCCATTTTTCACTTTTTACAAAAAAATGCTTCAGTATATTGATACATTCTTCTACATGTGTTTTTATGCATGTGTTTGAGAGGGCTTTTTTTTGGGAAGTGTTTTAGGAGTAGAATTATTGGTTCATAATTCTTCAAAAATCTTTAATTTTACTAGATATTGTCAAATTGTTTTTCAAAGTAGCTGTACCAATCTATGCAGGCCTCCCCCTCCACCCCAGTTTTGTAAGAGTCCCTTTACCCTAGTCATTACCAACACTTGGGATTGTTTTTGCCAAACTGGTGATATAAAATATTTTCTCAGGATTTAAATTTTTCCTTTTGAATAGTGAAGTTGAGCATCTTTTAGTATGCTTATTGAAGATCTTATTTCTTCTGACTCTTCAGTATTTAGAATTTTGTGACCAGATCATTTTATTTGAAGATGGGAAAATCTGTGAAAAAGGAATTCACAGTGAGCTCATACAGAAGAGGGGACGATACGCCCAGCTCATCCAGAAGATGCGCGGGAAAGCCACACAGGTGATTTCCCCCTACCCCACCCTCACTTCTGACCCAACTGGGCAGACCCTTCCCTGCATCCATGGCTTGTGCTTTCTCCCCAGGGTGTGTTGCAGGGAGTAGCAAAGACAGAAGAGGATCTACAGCTGGAAGGTCAGGCCCAGACCGCTTGCCAGGAAGAACTTCTCAGTGAAAATGCTGGTAATAGTGCTGAATGAAATAGTGCTTTCACCTGGGAGCAGGGTGAAACCCTCTGCCTGCCTGTCTGCATCTTCCACAGGCTCTGGCATTTCGTCCTGAATGTGAGACCAGGCCTTGTCACTCACTGAATGGGGTGCCAGACATTACTCATATAGGGTACAGATCCAAGTATTGGAGGGCTGTGGGGTAAGGGCTGTGCTGGTCCAGAGGCCTGAAGCAACCAGGAAGTGACTATTGTTGGGGGAACAGCTGAGGGTGTGCAGAGGCAGATTGAGGGTTGACCTCGAGTGACTCTGATATAAACTTTGCACAGTTTCTGGGCCATTAATTCATTATACATTTTTTGAGAACAATGCCATTGGAAGTCAGAAATAAATTAAGCCCAGTTCTGGGCATTCAAAAGGTGAAGCTGAACATCTTTTAGTATGCTTATTGAAGATCTTGCTCTTTTCTGAGACAAGGTAGCAGACGAGAAAGACTTTCATTTTTAAAGTAAGACAGGTTCTGGATTAGAATTCCAGGACTACTGCTCTCAAAGCCGTGTGACTTTGGCCAAACAGGTTAAACTCTCTGAACCGTCACTGGCAAAAGTGGAGATAATTGTTCTTATATTACAACACCACAGTGGAGATTAGAAGAGGTCCTGAGGGGTTAGGACAGTGCCTGGCACATCTGTCACAAACAGAGCCTTCAGCTGCAAAGATCAGAAGCCAATTTGGGCAGAAAAATAATGTGTTGGCAGAAAAGGGTGTTGATCATAGAGTGAAAAAAAAGCTGGAGTACTAGACCTCAGAAAGTTTGGAGTCTAGAATAGCAGGAACAGGTATAGAATCCTTTTGAAGAAAACCTGCTTCAGATGTTTTCCATCCTAGTCTAATTTCCTGCAAGATTAAAATCCCACAAAGAGAGCTGTCTTCTCCTGGGAAAATAGTGGTGTTGCTGTTAGAAGAAGGGAGAGCGGCAGGCAGAAACAGTAGGTATCCCCTACAGTGCTGCCTCCTGTTACTGTTGTTGTGGTGGTTGTCATTGACAACATTGATGACATCTACTGATATTTCAGGTACTGATCTCTCTGCCCTGCTGTAGGCCACGTGTCCGCTTGGGCTGGTGTCAAATCTGTTTCGAGGAGCTGTTTCAGAAGCATATCGCTACAAAGCGTCTTAGTGATTATCTGTAGGCCTGCCAGTTGTCAGATGAGGAAACAGAGAGGTTAAGTGATTTGCTTCTTGAAGCTGTACAGTATCATGATGACAATTCTGGTCCCAGGTCACTGCTTTCTTCCTTCTCTCCCGCTCTCTCTCTCAACCCATTCAGCCCTTGGGAACCTCAGGCTCTCCAGGGTCTATTGAATGGCTGGTGATGGACCCCCTTTTCAGAGTCCAGGCAGATCTGCAAACTCTGCTGGTTGGAGTTAGACTTGGGTGGGGTACGGGTGGCAACCAGAATAGAAGGCTTCGCAAGGACTCTTCTTGACCAGGAAGGAGATATAGGAGATTGGGAGGCATACTGTTTCCTTTTTCTTTTCCCTGATCCAGTGCTGGAAAATCAACTCTCACAGAAGGAGAAGATGGAAGAAGGGTCCTTGAAGTGGACAGTCTACCACCACTATATCCAGGCGGGCGGAGGTATGGGCTGTTAGCTGCCCCAGGCCAGGCCTGCTCACAAAGCTGGGTCAGACTGGAATGTGCAAGGTCATGGGAGGTAGAGGGACTCAAACGGTCATGCCATTCATGAGTTTAACTTGCATAATTCCAGCCATTCTCAACTATAATAACTCTACCACTGTAGTCAGTGCCAGAAATTATGTTTCTATGTGTATTTGTGTTAATATACCTGGCATTTAAAAAATCAAATATGTCAAGGCATATAGACATGTAAATTATGTTCATGAAGGGAAAAGTTTATACTTTTTTGCCTAGAAATAGGCATGGTATGCATGCCGTGAAGGACCACATGGGGGAAGCACCAAGTTTGGCCAGTGGTGGAGTGGTAAGAGAAAGCAGGGCCCAGAGCCTTTACTGGGGTTTCTGTGGGAAGAAGTGGGTGAGGCAGGGTAGGCACCCTGAGTAAGCTTAGGATTGGACAGCTTGAACAATTCTGGAGGGCTCATTGCTATAGTGATGGTCCTAAATGTCTGATACCTGGTCTTAGGGTGATTTAGGGGAGGGCAAATATTGGCTTGGTGGGTGAGAGTTTGATAAAAGAGGTTATTGGGAGGGTGGGCTGTGGATTGGTTCGTTTGTATATCAAAGGTGTGCCTGTAAGGAGTTAATTGCTGTTTCTAGGAATTAGCTAGCCTTGGGATTAGCAGTCTGTCAGGATTAAGGCCCCAAATAACACAGTATTAGGAATATAGAAAATAAGAAACATTTTACATTAAACATCATTAATATTTTTAGTGAAATAAAGAATGCCATAGTACTCTTTATCTCAGTGCTTTTCATACCACAGGTCCCAGCCCACTAGTGGGCTGTGAAATCAACTGAGTGGGTTGTAAGGAGCGTTGAGAATAGAAATGTGACTAGAGTTGAAAATATCTGCAGAAGTGATGTTGGTGAAGCTTTCATTTTATTATGTATTAGACTGTATATCTGAAGGTGGATGGCAATAAAAAGTTTCAAAGCTTCTGCTTTATTTAATGGTGTATGTTACCAAATTCACACATATATAACTCTACAATGTTGTAAACATGAGACCAGGTATATGCTACTGTGGTTTTGAGTAACTTAATTTTTGAGAGTAATTTTGACTCCATGCCAACTTTTTATTCTTCATTGATTTTGGAACCTAACCCTGCACAAGGCGTGTCTTCTCTCTACCTGTCTAGGGAGGAGGAGGCAGGCTGTGCATAGGAGATTGCCATCCTCACCCCTTCCACTGTGAGCATCCTTACAGGATATAACACAGGGCCTGACCAGAGCAGGGGAGCAGCAAATACTTGTGAAACGCAATGAATGAACCAAAAAACCAATTGATCTGTATTTAGGAAGTACCTGTTATGAACCAGGCTCTTGCTGAGTTCTGGAGGGGAGGGTGTATAAAGTTGCCTGAGAACCTACCCTGTAATCTAGAGAATTAAAACATTCATCCACTGGTAGCAAGAGAGAGAGATCTCCGGGACCAAGCATGGTCTCAGATGTCATTAAAGAGAGTTGGCCCTTGGGTGGAGCTTAAGGAAGAATTCAAGAAAAAGAATACGGGCATGAGGCACAGACTGGATAGGTGGGTAGAGTGCCAGGGCAAGAGGTAGATGGGAAAGGAAGGCGTGTACCCTAGGTTTTCCCATCCTTGGCTTCCCCACTCTCCAGCTCTATGACTTTGGGCAAGTTACTTCCTCCCTTGGAAACTTGGCGATAGGCATTCTGAATTCAAAAATAATTCATGTATTTAGTACTCTACCTGGCACTTGGTACATAATAGTGAAAGGTAGCTGTTGTTATTTTGAATGTTGAACCCTCAGGGCTTGCATAAGGGCAACCAGCTTCTCTAGAACACTGCTCACATAACCAGGCACTGGGCTGGGTACTTGACACACGTTACCTCATAGCATCTTTAGAGCAGCCCCTTGAGGCTGCAGGACTACCATCACCATCTTGTATGTAAGGAAGTGGAGTGTCACTGACATTTGATCCCTTGCCCAGGTTCACATAGCTTGTAAGTAGTTTGAGCCAGCATTTGAACCCAGGGCTTTCTAATCTTGGAACCCAGCTCTTTCGAGTCTTCTAGGGTGTCTGAGGAAGATCCAAGGGCCTGGTGTGGCCACGTACCTTCTTTTGGCACCTGTGTGTCACGTTCCTCTCTCTCCCCAGGTTACCTGATCTGCAGCATGATTTTCCTTCTCATGATGATGTTAGCCTTCTTCCCGGTGTTCAGCTTCTGGTGGCTGAGCTATTGGCTGGGCCAGGGCTCAGGGGTGAGTGCCATGTGGGGGTGGGGTGCATTTCTGTGGACCTGGGTGGAATGGGGGAACTTCTTTTTCCTTGGGGCCCCATGGGTATGGGTTAGAGAAGCCCATGGCAAGCCCAGTACCTGCCCTTGCCATGCTGATGAATGGGGCCCTAGAGGGAACCCTTGGGAGCTGAAACTCTGGAGCGCCCTCCCAGGTGGGCATCCTGTGTTCACAGAGCAAGAGGTCACCTGTACAGTCTCCTAGGAACAAAACCAAGAGATTTCTGTCCCCAAACAGCTCTTTACACCAAGAATGCTTTACAGTCTGCTCTAATATGAGTTAGAGAAGGGAAAAAAAGTTTTATCCATCACTCCTGACAGCAGGGAAAGAGCTGAGCTCCAGTATGACTTGCACAGAAGTGATCTGGGCTTTTGAAAGGGAGAATGAGAGAGGAGGGAAAGCAGGGGCTCTGCTGGGCCAGAGAATGAAAAAGTACAAAAGGTTGGTGAGTGTCAGTACAATTAAGCTATCAGTGTCTGCAGCCAGCTTTCTCCTCCCACAGAGAGTGGGGGACAGAGGCTCTGTCCTTTCTGAGGATTACATTTTAAAGGAATCATTCTCAGATCTTTAAGAAAGATGCTTCTGAGTTGCAAGAGATACACAGTCACAGCTGTGAGTGCTTCTTAGTAAGTGCTCTGAGGAAGAAAGATCAGGGGCCTGCCAGGAAAACAGTAAATTTTCCTGGCAGAGGCACTTTAATGAAGGTGGGGGGAGCTGGGGTCCTCCGAGGGACATACCTTAGCCTCTAGGAGCCACGCTAAGGTTCGGTCAAGTCTTTTAGTGCAGGAGTTCGGACAGGGTTGTTTGTGTTGAGGGTTCTGGAGCTCTCAGCCATTATGTATCAGATTAATTCATTAATCTTTCCAACCTCATTCTGAGGTAGGTATCACTGTCCCCATTTTATATTTGCAGAAATTATTCTTAGAGAGGAGAAGGAGCCTGCCCTGAGATGTCAATGTGCCTTGAACTCTGTGCTCTGAATCCAGGCTATGTCTTTCAAGCAATCTATTTGGTTAACTTTTGAGTCATGTTTCAGATGGAGTTTGGTCAGGAAAGCAGGAGCCGCTTGAAATATTTAGAGCTTCCAAAGATTTAATACACAAGTTAGAGGCTACACAGCCACTGGAAGGGCTGGAGGAGAGAGGGAAAGCGGGCTCCAGGAATTTTAGCAGCAGGCAGCACTAAATGGGCTGATCCTTGGAAGGATGCCTGCTAACCACTGGCTGAATTCCAAGCTCCATGCACCTGTCCACAATTGCCACCAGAGTATAATGGCTTCTCTTTCAGCCTTTAGATTTTCTGCGAGTGCCTCTCTTTGGTAGAATCTAACCTAAGACCATGCTGGCAAGGAGTTTGAGAAACAGTTCTCAAACTCTTCCCTGAATCACATTGGAGAGTGTGGAAGGAGGCAGAGGTGATGTTAGATGACCATCTAGTGCAGATTTCTAACAACATAGAGTGAAGTAATCTATCAAGCCATTTTCTACCCTGCCAGAAGAGAAGAGACTCATATCAGACAGCAGGCTGCCTTAGGACAAAGATGCATTGAGGAAGGGATGTATAGAAGTCCTAATGGTAGTGGAGTTGAGTTTGGAACAATCAGGGTAGAGGAGGCAATGGAGTGGAGGCAAGACCTGGATCAGGAGACAGGCCACTGAGACTGATGCTGTAGTGGTCCAGGGGATCAGCACAGGGCAGTGGGGAGGGAGAAGGGAAAAGCGATAGCACTGAGCAGGAAGCTTTTAACATATAGTTTCACCTTCTACTGGCTGCTGAGTCTTCTGTAGCCCCAGGAAGACATATTTTTCTCCCTGCTGAATTTCACCCTGAACTCAGATGGTTTGAACCTCTGAAAAAGAAAACTCACAGTTTTTCTCTCTCCACACGTAATGTCTCTGATACGCAAAGTGCAGGTTTTGGTTTTGGTTTTTCCCCTCTGTGTCAACCAGTTCTCCAACTCCCTGGACACTCGCTGGGTGTACTACAGTTCAATTCCATTCTGATACTACCTATCCAGAGTTAGCAACACCTCACAGGTTAAGGGTTCAGTCCCATAAGACTGCTCATGTGCCAATCACAAGTCTAGACATTTTGTTCAGTTGCTCAGTCATGTCTGACTGTTTGCAACCTCATGGACTGTAGTATACCAGGCTTCCTTGTCCTTCACCAACTCCTGGAGCTTGCTCAAACTCATGTCCATTGAGTCAGTGATGCCATCCAATCATCTCATCCTCTGTCATCCCCTTCTGCTCCTGCCTTCAATCTTCCCCAACACCAGGGTCTTTTCCAAAGTATTGGAGTTTCAGCTTCAGCATCAGTCCTTCCAATGAATATTCAGGTCTGATTTCCTTTAGGATTGACTGGTTTGATCTCCTTGTTGACTAAGGGACTCTCAAGAGTCTTCTCCAAAACCACAGCTCAAAAGCATCAATTCTTCAGCACACAGCTTCCTTTATAGTTCAACTCTCTCAAATCCATACATGACTACTGGAGAAACCATAGCTTTGATTGGATGGACCTTTGTTGACAAAGTAATGTCTCTGCTTTTTAATATGCTTTCTAGGTTGGTCATAGCTTTTCTTCCAAGAAGCAAGTGTCATAATGTCATGGCTGCAGTCACCATCATGGCTGCAGTGATTTTGGAGCCCAAGAAAATAAAGTTTCTCACTGTTTCCATAGTTTCCCCATCTATTTCCCATGAAGTGATGGGATCAGATGCTGTGATCTTTGTTTTTTGAATGTTGAGTTTTAAACCAGCTTTTTCACTCTCCTCTTTCACTTTCATCAAGAGGTTCTTTAGTTCTTCTTCCCTTTCTGCCATAAAGGTGGTGTCATCTGCATATCTGAGGTTACTGATATATCTCCTGGCAATCTTGATTCCAGCTTGTGCTTCATCTAGCCCAGCATTTTGCATGATGTACTCTGCATATAAGTTAAATAAGCAGGGTGACAATATACAGCCTTGATGTACTCCTTTCCCAATTTGGAACCAGTCTGTTGTTCCACGTCCAGTTCTAACTGTTGCCTCTTAACCTGCATACAGATTTCTCAGGAGGCAGGTAAGGTGGTCTGTTATTCTCATCTCTAAGAATTTTCCAGTTTGTTGTGATGCACACAGTCAAAGCCTTTGGTGTAGTCAATAAAGCAGATGTTTACCTGGAACTCTCTTGCTTTTTCTGTGATCCAACAGATGTTGGCAATTTGATCTCTGATTCCTCTGCCTTTTCTAAATCAAGCTTGAACATCTGGAAATTCATGGTTCATGTACTGTTGAAGCCTGGCTTGGAGAATTTTGAGCATTACTTTGCTAGTGTGTGAGATGAGTACAATTGTGCAGTAGTTTGAACATCCTTTGGCATTGCATTTCTTTGGGATTGGAGTGGAAACTGCTGAGCTTTTCAAATTTTCTGGCATATTGAGTGCATCACTTTCATACCATCATCTCTTAGGGTTTGAAATAGCTCAACCGGAATTCCATCACCTCCACTAGCTTTGTTCATAGTGATGCTTCCTAAGGCCCACTTGACTTCATATTCCAGGATGTCTGGCTCTAGATGAATGATCACACCATTGTGGTTATCTCGGTCATTAAGATCTTTTTTGTATGTTCTTCTATGTATTCTTACCACCTCTTCTTAATATCTTCTGCTTCTGTTAGGTCTCTAGTATTTATTGTGCCCATTTTATCTGTCTCTTATTGTGCCCATCTTTGCATGAAATGTTCCCTTGGTATCTCTAATTTTCTTGAAGAGATCTCTAGTCTTTCCCATTCTATTGTTTTCCTCTATTTCTTTGCACTGATCACTGAGGTAGGCTTTCTTATCTCTCCTTGTCTTCTTTGGAACACTGCATTCTGATGGGTATATCTTTTCTTTTCTCCTTTGCCTTTAGCTTCTCTTCTTTTCTCAGTATATCTTCCTCAGACAACTATTTTGCCTTTTTGCATTTCTTTTTCTTGGGGATGATCTTGATCACTGCCTCCTGTACAATGTCATGAACCTCTGTCAGTAGTTCTTCAAGCTCTCTATCAGATCTAATCCCTTGAATCTATTTGTCACTTCCACTGTATAATCACAAGAGATTTGATTTAGGTCATACCTGAATGGTCTAGTGGTTTTCCCTCCTTTCTTCAATTTAAGTCTGAATTTGGCAATAAGGAGTTCATGATCTGAGCCACAGTCAGCTCCCAGTCTTGTTTTTGCTGACTGTATAGAGCTTCTCCATCTTTGGCTGCAAAGAATATAATCAGTCTGATTTTGGTATTGACCATCTGGTGATGTCCATGTGTAGAGTCTTCTCTTGTGTTGTTGGAAGAGGGTGTTTGCTGTGACCAGTGAGTTCTCTTGGCAAAACTCTATTAGCCTTTGCCCTGCTTCATTCTGTACTCCAAGGCCAAATTTGTCTCTAGTCCAGATATCTCTTGACTTCCTACTTTTGCATTCTAGTCCACTATGATGAAAAGGACATCTCTTTTGGGTGTTAGTTCTAGAAGGTCTTATAGGTCTTCAAAGAACCGTTCCAGCTTCAGCTTCTTATGCATTAGAGGTTGGGGCATAAACTTGGATTACTGTGCTATTGAATGGTTTGCCTTGGAAACAAAGAGATCATTCTGCTGTTTTTGTAGTTCTGATAAATCAGCTATGAATTGGGGATTCCCATGACTCCTTCTGTGGGCCTGATAATTTTCTATAATGGCTTACAGAACTTAGGGAAATACTTTTATCAGTTTTTAGACAAGGAATATAGTAAATGATGCAGATGCAGAGCCAGATGAAAAAATATATAGGGTGAGGTACAGAAGGGTCCAAAGTGCAAGAGCTTCTGTTTCCATGGAGTTGGGGTACACCACCCTTCTAGCACATGAATATGTTCACCAACCTGGAAGCTCTCTGAATGCCATGCTTTAGGGATTTTTATGGTGGATTCAACATGTTGCTCAGTTTTAAAGAATCTGCCTGCAAAGTAAGAGACCCTGATTTGATTCCTGGTTTGCGAAGATCTATTGGAGAAGGGATAAGCCACCTACTCCAGTATTCTTGGGCTTCTCTTGTGGCTCAGCTGGTAAAGAATCTGCTTGCAATGTGGGAGACCCCAGTTTGATCCCTGGGTTGGGAAGATCCCTTGGAGAAGGGAAAGGCTACCCATTCCACTATTCTGGCCTGGAGAATTCCATGGACTGTATTGTCCATGGGGTTGCAAAGAGCTGGACATGACTGAGCAACTTTCACTTCAACATGTAGACATGATGGATCATAAACTAAAATTCCAGCTCCTTCCCATTTCCAGAAAATGGGAGTAGGGCTGAAAGTTCGAAGCTTGGACTCATGACATGGTCTTTCTGGTGACCAGCCCCAGTCCTGAAGCTATTTAGGAGTCCCCAGCCCCTAGTCATCTCGTTAGCTACAAAAGACTCTCTCATTGCTCCAGAGGCTCGTGTCAGAAACCAGAGTCAAAGGCCAATTATTACCACAAATGAAGCCCCACGCACCCCCATCACCTAGGAAACTGCAAGGGTTTTAGGACTTGTGTGTCAGGAATTGGGGACAAAGATGAAGCATATTTCTTATCATACCATACTCCCTGTCCTTTCTTGAAGAATAATAGCAGTCAAGAGAGCAACTGGACCACTGCAGACCCAGGTGACATACTGGACAATCCTCAGCTGCCCTTTTACCAACTGGTGTTTGGCCTCAGCGGTCTGTTGGCAATCCTCCTGGGCATCTGCCTCTCATTGGTTTTCACCAAGGTGATGGGGAAGGCATCCACAGCATTGCACAACAAGCTTTTCAACAAGGTATGGGTCTGGGCACTGGGCATGGCCACAGGCTGAGCCTTGACCTTGCTCAACTCTTTTTTCTAATTATTAGGCTTTATTTTTTGAGCAGTTTTTGGTTTAGAGAAAAATTGAGCAGAAAATATAGGGTTCACTTTTACCCTTCACCACATCCTCAATTTCTCCTATTATTAATAGCTTGCATTAGTGGGGGACATCTGTTACAGTTGATGAGTCAACATTGATACATTATTATTATCAAAGTCCATAGTTTACATTAAGGTTCACTGCTTGTGTTGTACATTCTATGGGTTTTGACAAATGCATACTGGCATGCGTCTACCATCAAGTATTATACAGAATAGTCAAACTACCCTAAAAATCCCCTTTGCTCAGCCTATGTATATCCCTCCCCTAGACCTCTGAAAACTGCTGATCTATTTTGCTGTCTCTGTGGTTTGGAGAATATAATGTCGTATAGTTGTGAGTTTACACTGGGTCACTAACTAGGTGGGAGCAGGCCAGAGAATGAGATAGGTTCTTGAAACTCTCCCACGACTAAGTTTAATGCCCCTTCCTAGAGGATCAACCCTCAGCTATCAATGCTGGCCTCTGTTGGCTGAGCACAGTCACATAAACAGTTTCTTCTAATTTCCTTAAGTTCCTTTTGAAGTGGGTATTTTACTCTTATCTTACACATGAGAAAATGGAAACCCCATATGTGTTATGGTTAGAATGTATGTTATGGCTAGAATACCAAGTTATCTATAGTGTCACATTAGCTCTTGGACATGTCCTTTCTGTCTTTCACTTATCGAATATTACTGGGTGCCAGGCTCTGGAGTAGGCACTTGGTTCACAGTGGTGAGTGAACAATGCAGATGTGGTTTGGGTCATCTTAGCCTACAGCTTAAGGATGGAGATGGACAGGAAAATAATCTGTTGTAATATGATGTGCAGAGTTAACCATGGGGGTGGCACACAGGACCATAAGAAAATGACACACCTGACCCAAGCATGGGGGTGGTGGAAGGAAGGTGGGAGTCCAAGAAGGCTTCTTGGAGGAAGTGACCTCTATGCTAAGATCTGAGGATGAACGAGATCTCGCCAGGTCAAGATTAAGAGGTGAGCAGAAGCAGAACATTTCCAGAGAGCTGCATGGAGCTCAGGAAGGCTGGAGCTGAGAACTGTAGAGAAGGGCTTCTCAGAGGGATTCTCGGGAGGCAATGAGGGCACCCGTCATTCCTTGTAGATTCAAAGCAAATCCTTTAAAAATATTTTTTTTTGATGTGGGCCGTCATTTTAAATATCTTTATTGAATTTGTTACAATATGTTTTGGTTTTTTGCCACGAGTTTCCTGACCAGGGATCAAACCAGCACCCCCTGCAATGGAAGGCAAAATCTTAACCACTGGATCATCAGGGAACTCCCACAAATTGTGTTTTAATTTAGGAGGGTGAGGCCAAGGCATTTCCCCACATCTCAGATAAAGCAACCGGCTTGATGAGCCAGAAGGCAGGAGAGGGAAAAATTACTCCAAAGCCTGGCAGTCCTTACCACCTAATCTGTGGTGGTGGCAGCAGATAGCTGGTCTCTAAGTTTCTGACTCCACATTCCCAGATTCTAGAAATACCTAGTACCCAGGCCTTCTCAAAGTTATGTTCTATATTTTAATTTTGAGAAATGTTCAAGTTTTTTTCATTAGAAAATACATTTCATATTTTAAACATTTTCTTTTTGCTCACCTTTTTATGGCTTTATTGATCTTAAATTTGCCATGTAGTTTTAGATAATCACAAGTAAAGGAAAAATCTCTGAAAAAATTGGCTCAACTATAAAATCAACAAATATAAAAACAAAACTAGAACCAGATTAATTTACTACTTAAGGAGGCAACCAGAGATCCTGACCCTGTGTCCCCACCATATACTAATCCCTAGTGAGCATGGGCTCTCACCAAGACCCCTTTCATGCCACAGCTGAGCTGAGTCCTGCCCCCCCTAGCCCCTCACTCCTCAAAAGTGCTCAGTGTCCTAAGGGGGTGATTGCTTTAGTCTTTTATTTGTGATTGTGAATATTCTTTTTGCTTTAGCTCATGTATTTAACAAAAGATTCTGGAGATAAAATTAAAGACAATTTAGAAGCAGAAGAAGAAAGCAAGGATCTCACAGTCTGCCCCACTGATGTTTGCTGCTCCCTACCTCCTACCTTGGGCTTGCCTGGTGGCTCAGAGGGTAACGAATCTGCATGCAAGGAGAGAGACCTGGGTTCAGTCCCTGGGTCGGGAAGATCTCCTGGAGAAGGAACTGGCAACCCACTCCGTGTATTCTTGCCTGGAGAATTCCATGGACAGAGGAGCCTGGCAGACCATGGGGTTGCAAAGAGTCAGACACAACCAAGCGACTATTTGATGATGATGACCTTCTACCTTAGACAGCAAGCAAACTATACTTATCAGCAGGATCCAGACATTTGCCACGAGGGCTGCTGTAAGAGCCACTTCATGACTCAAATAATAATATTAATGTGTTGGTTGCTCAGTCGTGTCCGACTCTTTGTGACTGCATGGACTCTAGCCCACTAGGCTTTTCTATTCATGGGATTTTCCAGGCAAAAATAGTGGAGTGGGTTGCCATTCCCTTCTCCAGGGGATCTTCCTGACCCAGGGATTGAATCTGCATATACCCTTTACAATTTTATTTATTTACTTACCTCTGTGCAGGTTTTCTTCAGTTGCAGTGGCCGGGGGTTGCTCTTTGTTGTGGTGTACAAGCTTCTCATTGCAGTGGCTTTGCTTGTTGCAGAGCACTGGTCTAGAGCGTGGGCTTAGTAGTAGTGGTGTATGGGCTTAGTTGCTCTGAGGCGTGTGGCATCTTTCCAGACCCAGTATTGAACCAATGTCCCCTACATTGACAGGCATATTCTTAACCACTGGACCACCAGGGAGGTCCCAATATACCCTTCTAAATCGTATATTTTAGTATACTTGCAGAGTTGTACAATCCTCATCACAACTCTGAAGCATCATTATCATCCCCATTTTACAAATGAGGACCCTGAGACTCAGAGAGTTTATATGTAACTTGCCTACAGTCCCAGAGCAATAGGTGGAAGACAGGCAGCCCTGGAGTCCAGGCAAACTGACACTCTGGAGCCTCTGCCTTTAAGCCGTGCTCTACGTTGCCTTCCCTGGATATCCTTCAGTCTGCATCCTGTACATCATTCAGAGCTTGAGGATGTCTTCATCAAGCCCCCACCATGGCGTGCAGAGCCTTGTGACCTGGGTTGCTTTTGCTCTCACAGGTGTCCCACTGCCCTATGTGCTTCTTTGACACAACCCCCACTGGCCGGCTCCTGAACTGCTTTGCAGGGGACATGGATGAGTTGGATCAGTTCTTGCCCATAATGATTGAACAGTCTGTGCTCCTGGCTTTGGCGGTGATCATCATCCTGTTGATAATCAGTTTCATGTCTCCCTATATCCTGCTGATGGGAGTCGTCATCCTCTCTGCTTGCCTCATTTATTTTAGGTGAGTGGGTTCTTTTTGCTTGTGAATGAGGTTTGAGTCTAGGACCGACCTAGAACTGGAGGGTGTCAGAGGTGGATGGCCCAGGTCGCTCCCTCCCGTTCTCAATGCAGGATGTTCAAGAAAGCCATCAACGTGTTCAAGAGACTGAAGAACTACAGCTGCTCCCCTTTGTTTTCGCACATCCTCACCACCCTGCAGGGCCTGAGCTCCATCCATGTCTATGGAAAAACTGAAGAATTCATCAATGAGTGAGTCCTTCTGCTCTCTGAGGGTGATGGGGAATGTGGCAATGGTGGGGAACAGGAAGGAAACAGAGCACCTGGGAACAGCACCATTGTCAGAAGACTCAGAGCGATCATTGTTTTATTCCATTTATTTCACTGCACCTCCAGAACCCCATCTGGAAGATGGTACTTATAAGAATAAAAAATGTAAGGGATATGAAAAATGTCTGTCAGTTTTAAAGACCTGTGCTGTTATATACATATATTAATACAATGAATGGTAAGATGTATTGCCATGTTAGTACTGAATGCATTTATTTCTTTCTTTCACTTGCAAACAGATATCTAAATATAATAAAATAATAAAGAACAATAGTTTTCAAAATAGCAGAATTTTCTTCACTATTCACACCCATAGATTTGCCTTCTAAATGTTTGTTGAAACAATCAAATCCTATGATTGTTGCTGAGGTTTAACTGTGTAACATAAACTTATCTACTTGTAAGCATCAGTCAAACATGGTCTGCACTGAACTACAAAAAGTTTGCAGTCTAATGGAAGACAGGGGACACAGATGTATATTTTTGTAATAAGACAAGTGTTGAATACAATGCAATAGGGAGAAACGCAGGTAGAATGACTTGGGGTTTCAGAGGAGAAAGTGATAACCCGCAGCTTGGGATCAGGGAAGGCTTTGGGGAGGAGGCAACATCTGAGGTGGCCTTGAAGCCAGGGAAGATTTGGGCATGGGAGATGGTGTGTGCTCTGTTAACTGAAATATTGAATGAACCATGGTGCCAGCTCTCCCGTTGGCACTAGAGAGACCCAAAGACTATGCAGAGACTAGGACTAAGGGATCATTCAGTCAACATTGAGACCCTCCCAGGTGCTCAGCACCCAGTGGGGATACAGCTGTGAGCAAGGTGGACAGATACGAAGAAGGGATTGCTTTCCTTCATTCACTCACAAATCTGGGCCTTTATTCATTCTTGTTGGCCCAGTAGAGTAACTTACCCATCCTGAATCAATTATCGAGGCGAGGGGAAGAGAACTGCTAATAGGCCTAAATCGGTCCGAGCTCACTCCTAGATCTGGGGTCAGGTGAACTCCATGGCTGAGAAAGGAGTAGAAAGGAATCCTCTCCAATTTTCTTCGTTGGTTCTTTGGTGAGACTGGGGAGCTGGATGCTGGAGAAAGCAACCAGTGTTAGGAAACCCTGGGTCAGACAGACACATGTGACTTTCATGTTGTCCTTTCTTTGTCAGGTTTAAAAAGCTGACAGATGTACAGAATAACTACCTGCTGATGTTTGTGTCTTCCACGCGATGGGTGGCCTTGAGACTGGAGCTCATGACCAACCTGGTGACCTTGGTGGTAGCCCTGTTTTTGGTTTTTGGCCTTTCCTCTGTCCCCCATTCCTATAAAGCCATGGCTCTCAGCCTCGTCCTGCAGGTAAGGGATGGACTATCAGACAGCAGGGGGCCAGGGAGGAGGCTGGTGGTGGTCTGTGGCCTGTGGGCAGACTTGGGGGTCTGTGGGACTTTGATTACACCTTGGGTTTTGGCCATTTGTGACCTTATGAACTGGATGCTTGGCTTTCTGAATCTGCAGCTTTGTTCTGTTTCCTTGTCACTTCCGAACTGGGAAGCCTACATTGAAAGGTATTTAACAGAATCAGAATATTGGGATTGAAGAGAAGCCCAGAGACAGCAGAGTCCAACCTTCCTATTGTGTAAATGGGGAAACTGAGGCTCAGAGAGGGGAAGGAGTTGTCTGAACACACAGAGCTTTAGAAGCAGAGCCAGGGAAGACCCTGGGCCTCTTGGTTTCCTGTGGTGTCTTTTTTACTTTACTGTACATGCCCTGAGTCAGTTGTCACTTTTCTGAGGTACCTGGGGAGGCTATTTAAAATGTAGGTTTCCCAGTTCTCCTCTGGGGCAGGCCTGTGAGGCTTCAAAGTGCATAGACTTGAACCCGAATGCTTGGCCCAGCCTGGTAGGCTGATTCAGCTGGGCTCATGGAGCTGACAGGAGGGCCACACTCCAGAGCACAGAGGAGTGATTCAGAGTCAGGTCCTGGTTGGGTGGGGTCTTGGAATCTGATTTTTAAAATGGGTTCTTGAGGGGACCCTGGTGTAGAAGCTTTTCATGTCTCATGGCCTGAATTCTTCCATGCCCAGGATCAGGGCCAAGGCTTATGTCCACAAAGTCCTGGGGAAGGGCTCTCCCCAGAGGGCTGTGAGGCTAGTTAGGAAACTCAGTAAACCATGGGTGCACAGTTCCATTGGCACCCTCTCCCACAGGGGTAGTTGTTAACCATCCTCTCTCATTCTTTCTCTCTAACTGGGCTGGGGTCTTGTGTGCCCCCTGCTGAGGCATCCTTTTGGGTGCAGAGGGGCTCCTTCCTGCTCCTTGTTGAACCCTGTGGCAGACACACATGACTGCTGTGCTCACATGGCCAGGCCTGTGTGCAGACTCTTCTGAGGGTGCACAGGCCATGCAGGTGGCTGTGTGGTGCGCATGCCCACAGACAGCCGCCCCAGGCCTTAAGTGGGCAGCTGGGGAGCTTGCACTGAGCCCATGCCCTGCTGGACACTTGCTATGCTTCTTCCATTGAACTGTCACCACATTCCATGAGATGCGGCCAAGTGGTTAAGAACATGTGGTTTGGAAGCTGCAGGTTCTCAACAGGCTCTGTTCATTATCATCTATGTGACTTTGGGGAAATCTGTTACCCTCCTTATTTCTTTTATGAAAGGGAGATAATAAAAGTTCTGGAATCATAGACTTGTAAGGAATATATGTAAACTCAAGTGTTCATACGTGTTAAAACCTTGGCCCAGAATAAATGCTGGATAAACATTCCCTATTATGGTTCCCAGCTTACAGATAAGAAGCTACAGTTTCCAGAGTTAATTTGCCTGTGTTCCCACAGCAGCTGAGAGACAGGTTTGTCCATGGTGGGACACACTCTTCTCTCTCTCATTTTTTCTGACACACAAATATATAAACACACACCTGCACACACACGAACACATGTGCATGTGGCCCACTGCAGAATTACCCTGAGCCTTCCAGAACTCTGGGGAGAGGCCCCACACTGGAGTCCTGGGGGACACGCGTCACTAAGGACAGAGATGCCCCCTGCCTGCTGAACCCTGTGCCTAGGTTATCTAGTGCTGGAGCAAAGAGTGGGTGGAGGCTTTGCTGTCCCAAGTACACCATGTATTGGAGTGTTTGCTCAGGGTTGACCAGTTGTCCCACCACAGGACACCAAGGAGAAACTCTGCTAGAGGGCCTGAGGATTTAAGAATGGCCCTAAGTTCATCCTTTCTTCTCAATGTCTGGTGTTCTGTTTGAGTGTCTAATTTCTATGCTGGGTAACAACTTCTCAGTCCACCTGCCTTGCCCATCCCTGAACCCCTTCCCATCCACTTTCTTCAGTTTAGCTGCTCAGTCATGTCTGACTCTTTGAGACCCCATGGACTGTAGCCTGCCAGGGTCCTCTATCCATGGAGGTTCTCCAGGCAAGGATACTGGAGTGGGTTGCCATGCCTTCCTCCAGGGGATTTTCCCAGCCCAGGGATCAAACCCAGGTCTCCATCATTGCAGGAGGATTCTTCACCATCTGAGCCAGAAGGGAAGCCCAAGAATACTAGAATGGGTAGCCTCTCCCTTCTCCAGGGGAACTTCCTGACCTAGGAATTGAACTGGGGTCTCCTGCATTGCAGGTGAATTCTTTACCAGCTGAACTACCCCCACTCCAGAGTGATCTTTAATTCTGGTTTTCCTCATGTCATCACCTTGGTTAGACCCTCTAGAGACTCTCTGTCTCGTTATGCACTAAACCTAAGCCATCCACCTACATTCCAGGCCCTTACATCTGGCCCTAGTCCCCACACACACTCTGTCCTCTGATCAGACTTTGACTTCTGCATGTACTCTGGAGGAAATTCAGGCTTTGGGAGGCAGGTATCACACACAATGTTGCTTTGTAGCCTTGAGAGATTTCTTAGTAAATATTAGAGATATTTTTGGTTACAAGCCAAAACAAGTCATATAACCAATTCAAAATGGCCTTAGCAATCTGGGAACTTATTATCTGATGTGACCAGAAGGCTGAGGTAGGGCTGTCCTCTGTTGGCAAATTTACTGGCTTATCATGAACCCATGATCTTTAATTTTTCTGCTCTGGCATCCGCAGTCTGACTTTATCCTCAGGATTGTCTACTCAAGTTCACGGAATGGCTGCTGCAGCCCCAAACAACTCATCCTCATCCAGAAACTGCTAAAGACTGGAGAGGAGATAACTTTTTCCATGTGCCCCCTTGTAAGAACAAGGAGTTGTTTCCTAGAATACTCACATCTGAGTTTTCCTTGTGCTTCGTTGGCCAGAATTGTGTCATGGCTCACTGCTAGGGCTTCCCTGGTGGCTCAGAGGGTAAAGCGTCTGCCTGCAATGAGGGAGACGGGGGCTAGATCCCTGGGTCAGGAAGATCCCCTGGAGAAGGAAGTGGCACCCCACTCCAGTACTCTTGCCTGGAAAATCCCATAGACTGAGAAGCCTGGTAGGCTACAGTTCATGGTGTCGCAAAGAGTCGGACACGACTGAGTGACTTCACGTCACTGCTAAACCAGTCATTGGCAAGAGGATAGGGGTTAATATGATTGGTTTGAAGTAACCAAGCCTCCCTGGAATTCCAGGCTGCCAGACACCTGAACATAACAGAAGCTGTGTCAGCAAGGAACGAAGATGGGACTGGCTGTTGATAGGCAGTCAGTCAACTGTGCCTGATATCCTTTCCCAGCTCAGTGTCATTTCATGATGGTGGCCTCTTCTCTGACTTCTACAGGTTTTCCCTCCCTGGTCTCCTTAGCCCATACATACCCTTTGCTTTATCCACAGTCACATGGCCTGAGGAGCCCTGAATGGATGATGCCATTTTACTACTGTCAAGACTGTCCCCCTACTATGAACACCTGTCTCCATCCATGTTTAGCTGGCTAAATCCCACCTCTCCTTAAAAAGGTGCCTCCAGTGCCACCCCCTCCAGGAAGCCTACCCAGCAGCCCTCGTCTGGTGACTGTCCTGTGGCCATGACGGAGCTGAGTGCTTCCTCTATCATGCCGCCTTCTCGATTGACCTGTCTTTCTCCCCATTCTACTGGGTGCTCCTTGAGGGCAGGGCCTGGGTCTGCTGCACTTTAAGCATGGAGCCTGGCCCAGCACCTCCATCAGAGTTTGTTGATTGACTGTATAAGGGAGTTGTTGCCTGGCACCTTCTGCATGGCCTGAGGGGTGCAGAGCATCAAAACTGGGGCCCCCATCCCAGCTCTGCCGCTGGCTTCTGGGTGATTCTGTGTGTATCACTTCCTCTCTCTGGGCCTCTGTATCCTCATCTGTGGTGCCTCCAATTCCTAAGAATTCCTGAGGCTCCTCTTAGTCTGGTTTTTCCTGAAGGCAGAGCCTGAGACAAGGACTCGGATGCAGGTAGATTATTTGTGAGATGCTGTCTAGAAAGGACCCAGGAGCAGGAGCATGTGACAGGGGAGGAGGAATTGCACTGCAAGAGTGTCATCGAGAGTCACTGCTCCATCACCAACTAACAGGATTGTCCCTGAAGGCCAAGAGATAGGAGAGTTTATCTAGTGGCTCCTTTCCCCACTAGGAGAGGGCTGCTCCCAAGGGCCGTAACTCCCATGTTTCTGGGCTGCACTTGGGCTGAGTGGGCTCCTGTAGTATGGACAAAGGTTTTGAACATAAAGCAAAGGGCACCTGAGGTGAAACAGGCTTGGTGGGATTCTCTCCTACAGCTGCCCACCACAGCTGCAGCCACACTCAGACGTAGCTCAGTGGGGCACCAGAGATACCTGCTCCTTCCCTTTAAGGGAAGTTGTCTTGGTTTGAGGAGCTACTCAGGAGGAATGGCAATTTCCCACCTTTGGAAGCGGTGAGAACCTGAGGTCACCCCTACAGCCTGCTCCTCAGATACTTCTCCTTTGTTCCAGCTGGCGTCCAACTTCCAGGCCAGTGTCCGGATTGGTTCAGAGGCAGAGGCATGCTTGACAGCTGTGGAGAGGATACTGCAGTACATGAAGGTGGGACACAGATCTGGCTTTGTGCAGGGAGATGTGGAAGTCTCACATCCAGCCTTTGCAAGCCCCAGCACCTCAAGGGCCCTGAGATTTTCCCAGGAGGCAACTGGCTTCTGGTCCTTCCCCTTCAGCTCCCCCAGAAGGATATATATCATCTCTCAGAAGCTCTTCCACACTCATCAGCTCTTTTTGACCATATCCCTCATGGCACTCTTGGATATAGATGGAATGATCTGCCCTTTTTAGAAGAGAGAGGTTTGCTCAAATATAATAATGATGATAACAATAATAATTGTTATTAATATGGCTTCTATTTACGTCATAGTACTTAAGAATCCAGATGTGGAAACAGATCACCTGGGTTCAGGTCTAAGCTTTGCTCCTTGAGTCAGCTGTGTAGCCTTGTGACTTATTCAGCCTCTCAGCTCCCCATCAATGAAATGAGACAGATCGCAGTATCTGTGTCATTGGGTTATTACAAAGATTAGATCACATCCTATGTAAATCACTTAACGCAGTGCCTGGCCCATAGTAAAGGCTCAGTATAATGATATCTAGATTGTTTCATGGAATCACAAAACAACTTAATATGGTTAGCTGAATTATTATCCCAATATCCAGAGGAGGAATCTTTCCTCCCAATCCAGCCACCTTGCTCAATGCAGAGTTGTGGGCTTAGAGTCAGGCAGCCCTGGGTTTGAGTCCCCATCAGCTGTGTGATCTTAACATGTCATCCGACCTGTGTGAGCCTCTATTTCCTTGCCTGTGAAATCATTTAAAATTGCCTACCTCCTAGGATAGGAATAGAAAGAAATTGTCTGCCCAAGGGCTCTGAGCTCTAAAACACAACTAACAGGAGTGAGCTAACCCTGCTGTCCTGGTTATCATTATTCCGGATTCTGTGTCTTTAGAGCCTCACACAATAAATTAGAGTTTTCTATGTTAATAACATGGGAACTACCAATATGGTTTCTCACTCTTTGGGGATAAAATCATGTGCATTTCAGGTGATTGGGGGTGGGATGCTCCTCTGATCACATGGTGGTGGCTCAACCCTGATTCAAGGGCAGGCTGGGATGGTTCACACACTCAACAGCTAGAGGCCAGTGGGTCAGCAGGGGATGGGCAGAGATGGATAATCATTGATTTATTTTTCTCTGTTTGAAAACGAGATGTGTGTCCCTGAGGCTCCTTTACACATAGAAGGCGCAAGCTGTCCTCATGGGTGGCCACAGCATGGGGAAATCACGTTCCAGGATTACCAGATGAAATACAGAGACAACACGCCCATTGTCCTCAACGGCCTCAGCCTGACGATTCACAGCCAGGAAGTGGTGGGCATCGTGGGAAGGACAGGCTCTGGTGAGCTCAGGGTCCAGGGCATGCCCTGTCTTCAACATTGGATTTGGGTGTCAGACTTGTCTTCAGACATGTGGTGACTCAGTGACCCTACAAATAGTTACTGGGGACTCATTTTGTGCTAGAAGAACAAAACCCATAGTCACTGCTGTCATGGGATCCCAGTGGAGGCGACAGATGTTGACAGGTCATCAAATAAGGAATGAGGAAGATAATTGCCTTGGTGGTGAAGGCCCTGGGGAAGGAGAGGGGTGATGTTAACAGAGCCACGGAGTTGTTGGGCCCTTGAACTACGGTAGTCTGCACTCTGAGGCCAATGTTTGCGATGGAAGGGTGAACAGGGTGCAGGAACGAGTGCTTCCTGCAGGGGGCGTGCAGAGCTCTGCAAGGGCGAAGACCAGCTTGCGTGGGCTTCCCTGGTGGCTCAGATGGTAAAGAATCTGCCTGCAGTGCAGGAGACCCAGGTTTGATCCCTGGATCTGGAAGATCCCCTGGAGAAGGAAATGGCAGCCCACTCCAGTGTTCTTGCCCGAAGAATCTCATGGACAGAGGATCTTGGTGGGCTACACAGTCCATGGGCTCACAAAGAGTTGGACAGGACTGAGTGACTAACACTTTCCTTCTCCCCTCCCCCTCTCAGTCAGTTCAGTTCAGTCGCTCAGTCGTGTCCGACTCTTTGTGACCCCAAGAATCGCAGCACGCCAGGCCTCCCTGTCCATCACCAACTCCCGGAGTTCGCTCAAACTCACGTCCATCGAGTCGGTGATGCCATCCAGCCATCTCATCCTCTGTCGGCCCCTTCTCCTCCTGCCCCCAGTCCCTCCCAGCATCAGAGTCTTTTCCAATGAGTCAGCTCTTCGCATGAGGTGGCCAAAGTACTGGAGTTTCAGCTTTAGCATCATTTCTTCCAAAGAACACCCAGGGCTGATCTCCTTCAGAATGGACTGGTTGGATCTCCTTGCAGGCCAAGGGACTCTCAAGAGTCTTCTCCAACACCACAGTTCAAAAGCATCAATTCTTCAGTGCTCAGCTTTCTTCACAGTCCAACTCTCACATCCATACGTGACCACTGGAAAAACCATAGCCTTGACTAGACGGACCTTTGTTGGCAAAGCAATGTCTCTGCTTTTGAATATGCTATCTAGGTTGGTCATAACTTTTCTTCCAAGGAGTACCTCTTTTTCCACCTGCTTCTCCCCACTTCCTTTCTCCTGGCTGACCTCTTCCTTCTCTTCCTCTCATCACTTTTGGGAGATCTGACCCAAGGGTATTCACCCCTTTCCACTTTTTGCCTTGTTCGGATCCCAGCCTTGGGCTCCAGGGGCTGCCTCCTCCAGGCAGCCCCCCAGGATGACAGGAGCCTCCCAAGTCTCTGTTTCCTCAGGCTCCTGCAGGCCTTGTACTGCTGCAAAGTGAAGAGCTCCCAGCTGTATTCTTTCATGTGCTTCTCCCTTTCCGTTTCTCCCCTGCAGCTGGGCTGAGAGGGCTGGGTCTGATGTAGAGCTGCTCTCAAGTAGTGATGGTCCAATTGACTGAATTCATCCAGTAGGTATTTAGTGAGCACTTACTGTATGCCAGGCCTGGAAACACAAAGGTGAACAAGACACATGGCTGCCCCTCACACGGACCTTACCTTTTACGGCAGAGGTTGGAAACTCAAATGTACGTGATAGGCCTGGGGTGCGAGGAAACAAGGGTGGGGAGGGCAGCGCATTGAACTTGAATACTTCCTCTCTCAAGGAAGCAGCTATGCTTGGCTCTAGCTGCCTGTTGCCTGAGGGGATATGGGCCCAGTGTTGCCCATTTTACTGACTCTCAAGAGAATCATGCAGTTTGAGCTTTTGTATACTGGGTCTTTGGATTTTTTTTTTTTTTTTTAATGCTGGCAAAGAATTAAAAAAGCAGCAATAACATCGTGTGTGTGAAACAAAACTTATGTGTGGGCTGGATTTACCCAGGGCTCCATTCACGCCCTCTGACTGAGGCAGTAAGAGCTGTTCATGGTTTTGGGCACCCCTTGGGGTGGGGACTGGAGACTCCAAGCCTCTTCTGCCCTCTCTGGTTCATGATGACAAGGAGTGGGTCATGGGGAGGGGAGTCTGGGGTGGACACCAGGTCTGACCTGTGCTGCCCCTCCTGCAGACTCAGAAGACAGAGCCCCACTTATTCTTGCCCTGCAGGGAAGTCCTCCTTGGGGGTGGCTCTTTTCCGCCTGGTGGAACCAGCCGGTGGCCGTATCCTCATCGACGGCGTGGACATCTGTAGCCTCAGCCTGGAGGACCTGCGGTCCAAGTTCTCAGTTATCCCTCAAGATCCAGTCCTGCTGTCGGGGACCATCAGGTGAGCGCTGGGCTGAGGCAGCCTGAGCAGAGGACAGTCTCCCAGCAGGAGTCACTGAGTGGATCCCTAGGGATGGGCTGCCTCTCATCACCTGTGGCCAGAGTCCCAATTTCTGGGCCTCTGCTCTCTCCTTGGTGGGAGAAGAGATGTCCCTGATGAATGAATGAGGCCTGGATACACACAAGAACACTTCAATCAAAAGGCCTAAACAAAAGGCCTAATTTTAATTTTTAAAAACCCTAATGGGATTGGTCAGATTTCATATCACTATCAGTGTTTGCTCTGTGGTTGACCACATATTTCCATGTCTGGATGTGGTTTATTCTCTTCTGTCTCCCTCTGGATAAGGCCAACAGGGGTGTTTAAGCTCGATGTTTGCAATCCAGGCAGTCCCGTCAGTGAGGCAGATGGAACTGGGTCTCTGGCCTCCTCACCACACTTTCTGTTTCTTCTGAAGGCAACTTGGGGATTAAGCATCATCCAGGTTACTGCTGGTGCTTGTTAGTGCTTCTTAGCCACGTGGGAGTCCACGGTACGGAGTCTGAGGAAGGATGAGGCATGAAAATGAAGCTGGGTGCCTCACATACAGGGATATCTAAGGGCATTTATCTTCTTAGAGGCAAGAGGATAGACTAACCACAGAGCTTCAGTCATCCATTTATTTATTTACCCATCATTCATTCATTCCTTCATCCTTTCATCCACTTAACTTGCCTTTTCTGAGCCTCTGCCAGGTCGACATTGTGCTAGGGACTGGGGACACTTGGATGAATGATCAGTGCCCTTCTTCCCCTCAGAAGTTCACATTCAAGGGTGAGGGGAGTTGTAGACATGTAAGACCTGTCAAGTTATAATATTAATGCAAGGATGTAATTTGCTAGATCAGAGATATAAACCCAGTGCTAAGGGAACCTAAAAGTAGGACAAATAACTCTGCCTGGGGGAATTCAGAAAGCCTTCCAGAGAAGCAGGGGAGGCCTTTGAGTAGGGTCTTGAAGGCTTAGTAGAAGACTGCACGGCAGAAAAAAGGAGGAAAGCCTTTCCAAGGAGAGTGCATACTGTATGCACAGAGAACTTTGTACCAATTGTGTTGTTTTAGAGGAATGAGATAAAATTTAGTGATAGACTTCTGTGTTAAGGTAGAAGTTGGCCCGAATCTATCGTGCCTTGATATAGGAGTAGTAGAAACATGAATTAATATTTATTGAACATTTAAATGTGCCAGCCCTATGCTTTAATATTCTGGGTCATTGCAGTGTCAGAGCAACTCAGTGAGGTGGGCACTATTACTTTCTACAAACTGAACTTAGGATAGTGACTTATTGAAGGAGACACACACACAAAAGGTAGAGCTGAGATACAACTCCAGATACTATCGCCCTACCGAGTCATAGTACCTCCCCTCCCCCCACACTGCTTGCAGCAGAAAGTGTGCACCGGCGGACAGGAGACCTGGGTTCCCTGCCTTTCGAGGTTCTGTCTAACTCTGAGTATCTTGATGCCAGCCTGTCTCTCTGACGTGTGGTATGAGCTTGAACAAGCCACTTAACACTGATAAGTCATAATTTTCTCATCAATAAAAGAGATCCGTCTCATGAGGAAGAGGATGTCAATGAACCCATCTGTAAAAATGCTTTGGCAATTACCAAATATTAAGCAAATAGGGCATTCTATCTTCTGCCTCTTCAATCTAGCCGTACACACAGAATGTATATTGAACTGGGGGGAAAAAAAAACAGCGGTTAAGACAGTTTTCAACTGGGACTGAGTGGCTGCATAACAAGGATGTGTTTATAATGTTTCCTATGCCAAATGCCAGGGCAAACTTTAATGGGTATAAAGTCCAATTAGATCCAAATATGATGTTAGTTGCCTGGATGATCAGTTAGGATTCCTTCTCTGCAAGAGACAGGAAAAAAAAAAACAACCTTACCACAATGAGATAACACCTTATACCTACTAGACTAGCGATAAGAAAAGAAAAAGGAACATAACAAGTGTTGGTAAGAATGTTGAGAAATTGGAACCCTCAGGAACTATTGGTGAGAACGTAAAATAGCACAGCCACTGTGGAAAACAATTTGGTGGTTCCTCAAAGAGTTAAATGTAGAATTATCATATGATCCACCAAACCTGGTTCTACAGATTTGAAAGAATTAAATTTCAAGAATCAAATCTACAGATTTGAAAGAATTACCACAGAATTGAAAGCAGGGCTTAACAGATACTTGTATAACAGTGCTTATGACCTTATTCACAATAGCCAAAAGGTAGAAACACCCAAATGTCCATTGACAGATGAATGGATGAACAAAATGTGACCTATACAAACTGTGGTATATCATTCAATCAGAAACAAATGAAAAATTGATACATGATACAACATGGATGGATCTTGAAAGCATTATGCTAAGTGAAGTAAGCCAGATGCAGGATGCTTCAGTCGTGTCCTACTCTTTGTGACCCTACGGACTGAAGCCTGCCAGGCTCCTCTGTCCATGCGATTCTCCAGGCAAGAATACTGGAGTGGGTTGCCGTGCCCTCCTCCAGGGGATCTTTCCCAACCCGTGGGATCGAACTGAGTCTATGATGTCTACCTGTATTGGCAGGCAGGTTCTTTACCACTAATGCCACCTGGGAAGCTCCAAATATTGTATATTTCCATGTAAATGAGATACCAGGAATAGGCAAACCTGTAGAAACAGAAAGTAGAAAAGAGGTTACCAGGGGATAAGGGAGGAAGGGGAGAGAGAACGTTCAATCGGCAGAGTTTTTATTGGTGTTGATGAGTTTTAGTGGTTGTTACCTGACATTGTAAATGTGTTGAATGCCACTAAATTGTACAGTTACAGTTAAAATGATAAATATTATGTTATGTATATGCTAACACACACTGAGACGCACACACACCCCAGATGGCTTAAGCTAAAAGAACCTCTTGAATCACAAAACAGGAAAGCCAAGGTTGATTCAAAGGACCAATATCCCCTTCAGTCTGCCTTGGCTTCATCCTTGGGCTCCACTGTGGGCCGTGGGGGCTCCATGTCTCCTCTTCCTGAGGCAAGATGGTTGTAGCCTCATTTGTGCAGTTGGTGAGAAAGTACAAACCCTTTTTCTGGTGATTGTTGTCTAGGTCCTGAGATACATTCTGATTGGTTACCTTCCCCACCCCTCAGCCAATTGCTGCGGCCAGGGGTTACCACCTTCTGGTTTGCTTCCACCCGAGTCTGCTCCACCTGGACCACACAGGCTTGATGGCTAGGAAGGAGGTGGCCCCCAAACAAGACTTGGGAGCTGCTGCCTGCAGAAGGAAGAGGTACTGGGAAGGCACAAGGAAGACCACTTGTGGGAGTTTGATGAGTTTCTCTGGATCCAATAATCCAGCTCTAACCATCCTGACTACCCTGGTGGCTCAGATGGCAAGAAGTCTGCCTGCAATGCAATACACCTGGGTTCAATCCCTCGGTCCGGAAGATCCCCCAAAGATGGAAATGGCAACCTACTCCAGTATTCTAGACTGGAAAATTCCACGGACAGAGGAGCCTGGTGGGCCTACAGGCTATGGGATCCCAAAGAGTTGGACACAACTGACCAAGTTTCACTTACTCAACCATCCTCGGTCACGTGCTCTGTGGGGTGCAGACGACTCAATGGGCAAGTGTGCTTCTTGAACACTTCTCTTTCTCTCCTGAGGCAGATTCAACCTGGACCCTTTTCACCGCTGCACAGACGAGCAGATCTGGGATGCCTTGAAGAGGACGTTCCTGAACAAGACGGTAAGCGTGAGGCTGAATTCTCAGTCCTGCTGGTCCTCCAGGCTCCTCTGGTGCGGTGTGCCAGACGCTGCGTGGATTAAATCATCTCACGGGAATGAGATGGTTTGAGATCCCTAGATAAGGGCTGATGATGCCAGTAGTAAGCCAGGCATTTACCAGCTCAGGGCAAGGGGGGTACAGCTTTGTCTTTCTGGTGCTTACAGTCAGGAAACTCAGATGGGACCAGTGCTGTGTAGGTAGTGATGAGAACTGCAGACACCGCAGTGGGTGGCCAGCCAGGGCCTCTGTAGAGACACACATTTGACAGACCAAATGCTGAGGGGGCAGCTGGGCACAGATCCTTGAGAGAACATTCCATGTTTAAAAACTAGCAGGTGCAAAGACCTTGTGAGGGGAACTGGATGGGCAGAGCTGGGGACGAGAAAGGTCAGTGTCTGGAGTGTGGAGACAGGGGCGGGGAGGGCTTGTCACAGACAGGACAGGACAGGAGAGGTACGAGGGGGTCAGTTTTAGAACTCATCCCACTGTGGCTCACAGGCGTATTCCTCGATATCACAGATCTCAAAGTTGCCACAAGGCTTGCAAGCAGAAGTTACGGAAAATGGCTCGAACTTCTCCGTGGGGGAGCGGCAGCTGCTCTGCATTGCCCGGGCCCTCCTCCGCAGCTCCAAGGTGAGAGCTGTGGGGCACGTGAGGGGTCTGGGGGATGCCCAGCTTGGGAAACACACTGCTGTTTCTCCCTCAGGCACCTGGGACTCTGGGCTCCACCCTGGGTTCTGTCCACAAATCCACAAAGGGCTTGATGGTAACTTTCTGCCATTCTGGGCAACCCTGCCTATGGAAGGGGGGGCCTCTCTGCCCACGTACTCCGCACCCTGGCACCCCAACCTAGACTTGAAACGTCCTTGCCACAACCAAGCCCCAATGCACGCCTCCTGCACAAGCCACAAGGCTAGAGATAAATTCACTCAAAGTCGCCTACTGTGCTTTCCTTTTAAAACTTGGGGGCAGGACATTCCCTCATCTTTATTAGATGTGAGAATCAGATGACACCTGTTCAGGAGCAAAAGAACATTTTTTTCTTAAAGTTTCATCCATCCAACAGTGTTTCTTCAGTTCAGTTCAGTTCAGTCACTCAGTCGTGTCCGACTCTTTGCGACCCCATGGACTGCAGCACGCCAGGCTTCCCTGTCCATCACCAACTCCCAGAGTTCACTCAAACTCACGTCCATCGAGTCGGTGATGCCATCCAGCCATCTCATCCTCTGTCGTCCCCTTCTCCTCCCACCTTCAATGTTTCCCAGCATCAGGCTCTTTTCAAATGAGTCAGCTCTTCGCATCAGGTGGCCAAAGCATTTGAGTTTCAGCTTTAGCACCAGTCCTTCCAATGAACACCCAGGACTGGTCTCCTTGAGAATGGACTGGTTGGATCTCCTTGCAGTCCAAGGGGCTCTCAAGAGTCTTCTCCAACACCACAGTTCAAAAGCATCAATTCTTCGGCCCTCAGCTTTCTTCACAGTCCAACTCTCACGTCCATACATGACCACAGGAAAAACCATAGCCTTGACTAGACAGACCTTTGTTGGTTTAAAATTTTCCAAATATTTCAGATACTACAGGGGCTACTTAGGAGCCAACTTTCCCTCACAAGTGAGGCGCTGTACACACATACACACCCACACCTCCACACTCACACAGGTATACATACTTGCACACACAGGCACATGCAATGCACAACATGGTCAGTTAATGAGCAGTGCAAAAATTGTTGGTGCGACAGTCAGAGCTGAGGGGAAGAGCAGACAGAGCTCCGTGGGGCCTGGAGCAGGGAGGTTTCAGAGGAGGAAGCACTTTCCCGTCTTGCTAAGAGAGAGGGGTGACAGGCCTGGCAATGTGTAGGTAACATTTTCTTAACCCCTCAGTTCCGTATTTCAGTTACTGAGCTGCTTGGTGTGAAGGCTGCTTTCTCTAGATTGTTTTCCAAGTTTGCGTCATCACTTTATGATTTTTGTCATATCTGTGTACCACCTAGCCTGTGATTTACTTGTGATGCCTTGTCTTGTGAAGGAGCAAAAATCACACTTTCTATACCAATTAAATTCTTCCAATGCATATTTTTTTAAAACTTTTTTATTTTGTGTTGGGGTATAGCCGATTAACAATGTTGTGCTAGTTTCAGGCCAATAACAAAGGAACTCAGCCATACATATACATGTATCCATTCTCCCCCAAACTCCCCTCCCATCCAGGCTCATAACATTGAGCAGAGTTCCCTTTGCTACACAATAGGACCTTGTTGTTTATCCATTTTAAATATAGCTGTGTGTACATGTCCATCCCCAACCCTCTAACTATCCCTTCTCCCCTTTCTTCCTCCCCCTGAAACTGAAAGTTTGTTCTCTATGTCTGCTAGTCTCTTTCTGTTTTGTAAGTTCATTTGTATCATTTCTTTTTAGATCCTACATATAAGGGATGTCATATTTCTCTTTCTCTGTCTTACTTCACTCAATATGACAATCTCTAGGGTCATCCATGTTGCTGCAAATGGCATCTGATGCATATTGTTAATGAAAGAAATACAAACATGTTAAAGTAAAAAGTGCATTTATCCACATACTAGCTGCACCATTTCTTCTGCCACCCGGGTGTGCTTGGCTGTCCTGAGAGGAACATTGCTCTACGTTAATTCAGGCAAATAGGAAGGCAGTTCATAAAACAGGAAGTTGCTACTGGCACATTTTCACTTTTAAGAACTTAATTTTCTGGTCACTAAAGAAGGTGTCCCTGGTAGTTCAGATTGTAAGGAATCTGCCTGCAATGCAGGAGACCTGGGTTCTATCCCTGGGTTGGGAAGACCCCCTGGAGAAGGAAATGGTAACCCATTTCCAGGATTCTTGCCTGGAAAATTCCATGGACAGAGGAGCCTAGCGGGCTACAGTCCATGGGGTTGCAAAGAGTCAGACACAACTAAGCTACTAACAGACACAAAGTGTAGTTAGCTCTTGGTTGAGACTTAACATTCTCTTCATAATGTGATGGATAACTTAAAGCTCCAGGTGGGTTTCGAACCAAGTCCAAAGATTTTCCAGCTGAGGTACTAGGCAGATTGGCAGTCACCCCAGGACTAGACCCAGGGTTGAGTCTGAGGAGGCTGCCTTCATTGCTATTTCTTATCTACCAGATCGTCCTTATTGATGAGGCCACAGCCTCCCTCGACTTGGAGACGGACATCCTCATCCAACACATAATCCGTGAAAGTTTCCGGGGCTGCACAGTGCTGATCATCGCGCACCGTGTCACCACCATCCTCAACTGCGACCGCATCCTGGTCATGGGCAACGGGAAGGTGAGGGGACACTCCCAGGCTGCTGGGAGGATGGCGCCCAGGCCTTCGGATCCCTCAGGACCGAGCTCAGCTGCACCCTGCTTCCCTCCCCTTCTCTCTCTGCCTCCCAGGTGGTGGAGTTTGACAAGCCTGAGGTCCTGCAGAGGAAGCCGGGGTCCACGTTCGCAGCCCTGCTGGCAATAGCCAGTAGTTCCATGAGCTGAGGAGGCGGGACTGCGTGGAGGCAGGCGTGGCTGAGCCGGCCGTGGTGCAGTAGTCAGAGCCGGCGGGGAAGACTGCAGCCTGAAGCCTCCTCTGCAGAGATGGCTGCTTCTCTGCAAAGCAGGGCTGGAGTGTGCTCCAAGTGCTGGTGATGGGCGGGAAAAGGACACTGAGGGAGCACAGCCTGGAGTAGGGCACTTGCTGGCTCCCCTGGAGACCACAGAGGAATTTCATAATAATGATAAAGTTTATTACAATTTCTGATTGGTGTTGAGTGTTGCAAGTGGTATACTGATTTTGTAAAAAAGAAAAAAAAATAAAGGAAAAGTCGCACTCTCAGTTCTGCTTTCTCTGTTAGCTGGTATTCATTCAGCTACAGCAAACAGAAACGTTCTTAAGCTTTCTGGTAAAAGGGACGTTATTAGCTCATGTAATGGAAAGTTCCAGAAAAAACTCTGGGTTGAGTGCCAGTATCAAAAGGACATCTGCCGTGTGGGCCCTGCCTTTCTTCACTCAGCCTCACTTTCATTTGCTTGACTTCACTCTCTGGCCTCCTGTCCTCATGGCACAGCACGGCTGCCAGCCGCCCGAGGCTCACATTCCACCAGCTCCACACTCCCAGTCCTCTTTCTCCAGGGATCCCAGCAAAACTCCAGCGCTAAATCACTGGGCCAACTTGAGTTGCTCATCCCTGAACTAGTTATGTGTTAGGCTGCTGGAATGCAGTGAGGGGCCAGGCCCAAATTGTATGCCTGTACCCGGGCCTGGGGAGGCGATCAGCTACCCTGAATCACATAAATGGAGAATGGAGAAGGATGCTTCCCCAAAATAAAACCGGGGTGTTATTACTACGTTAGGAAAGAGTGGACAGCCCCCAAACAGTAGCTGTCTATCCTGTGCTTGCTTACTAATTGGAGCATAGATGGGTGAAATAAAGAGTTAACTTATTATTAATACATATGCCAACTGAAAATAAGATCATTTGTGTCCCCCTACCCCTAATGGTTATGCTGCCGCTAAGTCGCTTCAGTCGTGTCCTACTCTGTGACTCCATAGATGGCAGCCCACCAGGCTCCCCCGTCCCTGGGATTCTCCAGGCAAGAACACTGGAGCGGGTTGCCATTTCCTTCTCTAATGCATGAAGTGAAAAGTGAAAGGGAAGTCGCTCAGTCATGTCCGACTCTTAGCGACCCCATGGACTGCAGCCTACCAGGCTCCTCCGTCCATGGGATTTTCCAGGCAAGAGTACTGGAGTGGGGTGCCATTGCCTTCTCCCCTAATGGTTATAGATATATATAAATAGAAAGGGTAATTATTTTCAATTTACTTATAGGGAGACCTCATTGTTTGAGGAGAATATGTTTCAAAGTACTTTCCTTTTGTTTTCAGATTAGTGTCTGGTTTTGCCCTAAGAAAGATCAATTCAGTAAATGAGTATTTCTTACTCTGTTGCAGTGGGGTGGATGCTGGGGACATAATGATGTACCCACCCTCATGGAATTTGTCCTCCAGAGAGTAAATAGAGAGTGAAAGTTGCTCAGTGTCTGACTCTTTGTGACCCCATGGACTGTGAAATTCTTCAGGCCAGAATACTGGAGTGGGGTAGCAGTTCCTTCTTCAGGGAAATCTTCCTAACCCAGGAATCGAACCCAGGTCTCCCACATTGCAGACAGATTCTTTACCAGCTGAGCCACCAGGGAAGCCCTCCCAGAGATTAACTAGTTAGCAAGTAAACAGGAGGTTTTAACACCAAGCGACAGGAGGCAAGGGCAGCGTTCAGGAGATGGAGGCAGTCAGAGCAAGCTTCTTGGTGGAAGAGATGAGACCAGAGAAATGGACAAAGGTTTGCTCAGATGAAGGGGACGGGGGTAAGGAAGACTGTCCCAGGCAGAGAGAAAAGCAAACAAACCCCTGTGGGAATGAACTGTGGCAGGGCTGATTCAACAGCGGGACCTGAGCTAGTGCCACGTGTGCATGGCCTCTGTGCCCTTCCTGGTTCTTAGGCAGCACCCGCTTCTCTCCTGAAAGCGTTTCCCAGGTGGATGTCTTCTCTCTTAAAAATCCTTTTGTTCAGTGGGTCCTCTTCCCCTCATCCTTGCTTTTTCCTCCTGGGGCCCTGAAGAGTGGCTGCTCCTGCTCCCAGCCTGGTACAACTCTGCAGGGTCGCAGAGCTGCTCGTCGGCAAGTTGAAGATCACTCTCCTCGCCTGGCCCTGCCCTCTCCCAGGGCTGCCATGGGGCAGCTGCCTGTGTCACTGGGAGAGTGCTCCACATACTCAGTGCTGCTGCCTCATGGGACAAAGTTATCTGCCTGTTTTCCTTCAGTTGGCCAGCAGATGGCAGGCTCTTCCCAAAAATGTGGGGAAGGTCCCGCGGGTTCCAGGTCTAGATCCACTGAGAACTACTGTTGACCCCTTAGTCAGAGGACAAGAACCAGAGCCCGTTTCCACTAGGTATTCAGGGCATCATTTCACCTCTCCTCACAGCAGCTTCTCTTCAGGGCAGGTTCTCAGCCTTCCCAGCACACTGGAGTCACCCAAGGTGCTTAAAATATCCTGATGGAGGTCCACCCCTAGGTGTTTTGATTTCATTGGTTTGAGGTAGAGAGTGTACATTGGGATTTTTAAAGTGGTAAGTGAATCTAATATGCAGTGGAAATTGAGAACCATTGGCTCCAAACAACAATAAAGCAAAACTGTTTGAAAAAATAATATATGATGTGTTTTTTTTTTTTTTAAAAACAACAGACTCTTGAGAGTCCCTTGGACTGCAGGGAGATCCAACCAGTCCATTCTGAAGGAGATCAGCCCTGGGTGTTCTTTGGAAGGACTGATGCTAAAGCAGAAACTCCAATACTTTGGCCACCTCATGCGAAGAGTTGACTCATTGGAAAAGACTGATGCTGGGAGGGATTGGGGGCAGGAGGAGAAGGGGACGACAGAGGATGAGATGGCTGGATGGCATCACTGACTTGATGGACATGGGTTTGGGTGTATTCTGAGAGTTGGTGATGGACAGGGAGGCCTGGCGTGCTGCAATTCATGGGGTCGCAAAGAGTCGGACACGACTGAGCGACTGAACTGAACTGAACTGATTGGTGATATTTTATTCCTTAAGTTGAATGATGAGTATATGAGTTTGTTTTCTTTAATTCTTTATATATTTTGGGGCTATCTGAACTATATTGTAATACAGTTTTAAAAATTGATTTTTTTTTTTTTTTTAATTTTAGGTGCACTGGGTCTTCGTTGCAGCACACAGAATTCTTTAGTTGCAATGCATGGACTTAGTTGCCCATGGGATGTGGGATTTTAGTTCCCTGACCAGGGATCAAAGGCCAGGGATCAAAGCCACATTCTCTGCATTGAAAGGTGAATTCTTAATCATTGGACCACCAGGGAAGTCCCCCAAAAAACTGATATTTCAAAAATAACCTAAAAATAATTATAATGAGAGAACACAGCTCCACTTCCTTATATTTACTTAGTGCTGTGCCTAGTCACTCAGTCGAGTCCGACTCTTTGCGACTCCATGGACTGTAGCCCTCCAGGCTCCTCAGTCCGTGGGATTCTCCAGGCAAGAGTACTGGAGTGGGTTGCCATGCCCTCCTCCAGGGGATCTTCCCAACCCAGGGATCTAACCCAGGTCTCCTGCATTGCAGGAGGGTTCTTTACTGTCTGAGTCACTAGGGAAGCCCATATTTGCTTAGTGGTTTGCCATTATTTGTATTTTCAATTACATCCCTACGGGGATGGGAGAGTATTTTTAGTGTTCAGGGATCTAAAGGCCTCCATCGGCCGCCAGGGCCCAGTCCCCCTCCTGGTTGAGTGCTGTGGACAAACTTCAACACAAACTGTGTGGTGTGGATGTGGTCACAGAAACAACAAGCAGATGTGTAGATCCAAGGAGACAGCGGTCCACCTGGCCCTGCCCTGCCCTCTGCCTCTAGCTCTGGGCACTATTTTAAGAGAAACACAAGTACATGGAGACTCTTCCAAGGGCGACCACTAGGTGGCCTGAGCTATGTTGTGAGAAGGACCAGGAAGGTAGAGGGAGTCTTCACTTTCCCTAAGGGCTTCCTCTAGGAACAGCTCCAGAGGGCAGCCCCAGATCCCCAGGAACAAACATTCTTCATCTGGAAAGGTCGGGCTAGGAGCTGCCCCTGGCTGGAAGCCTTTTCTGAATCAGACAGTTCTCCCCGGTGTAGGGCAAGGGGCACGGCTGGTATTTCCAGGCTCCGAGGATTCCCACAAGACTGAGTCCTGGAAGGGATTCTGTGTGTGGGAAATCAGACTGGATAACTTCTAGGGCATATATGACTCCAGGATGCAATGGTGAACATAATAATGCCAATGGCAGGAGTTCTTTAGCCTGGAGGGCTAAAGCAAACCTTGCCAGGGCCCGCACCCCAACACACTTTCTGATTCAGGAAGTCTGGAGTGGGGCTCGAGAATTTGCCTTTCTAAAAAGTTCCCAGATGTTGCTGATGCCGGACCCAGCACCATACTCTCAGAACCCAGGGGTTAGCAAGATGACTCTATTCTGTAGGGGCTAGACCGCAAAGGTTTAAACCTTGGTTCTAATATGTTCTCCAAAGTTTCCCCAAAGTCCATTTCTGGGGCACGTTTATTTCTATGACCTCTTTTGGTTCAGACTCCAGAGCGACCCCCTTGGACCATACAGACACTTGTTTCCTCCATTACATTGACTCAGAAGGAGAGCTTAGCACTTTCTCTTAATTTCCTTATTCCCTTTGTATGTGTGAAAGTGATAGTCGCTCAGTGATGTAGACTTCAGTGGACTCTGGGCCAAGGGGGAGTTTCTGTGCTAGTCTGCTTCATACTGCTCATTGCACCCTCTGAGTTCTCTCTGCTTCCACTTCCCAAGCCCTGACCTGTGCTACTCAGAACTGTTCATTTCTCTCTGTTGATGACTTTTCCTGCTGGGCAAGGCTTCAGGGTCGTATAGTTTACCTCAAGAGACTGGTCAAGGCAGTTCTTTAAACAAACAAAAACCAGTTTCCACCCTATGATAGGTGCCAGCTGTTAAGATAGTACCATCTCACCCTCATTAACCTAAATGTGGTAGTCTATCCAGCTCTGTGGAATCCAGCTATGTCAAAGTCAGAAGCAACTTCAGACACTGTCAGTTCAGATGTTCTTAACCTGTAGTCCATGGACTCCTTAGCTAGATTCAGGGGAGCCATCGATTTGAATGGGAAAAACTGTTTTGTTTTTACTGACAGAAATTTCCATGGATTATGAATGAGACAACAAGCTATAATGGTATTAACACAGCCTGTGACTTTGTCCTCAATAGAAATCATCAGTTTTCTCAAATCTTACTTCAGCTGTTTCAGATGTCTCAAAATACCATTTGTTTTATTTTATTATGTATTTATTTAGCTGTGCTGGGTCTTAGTTGAGGCATATGGGATCTTAGTTGCAGCACATGGGATCTTGTTCCCTGACCAGGGATTGAACCCAGGCCCCTGCACTGGGAGTGTCTGGACCACCAGGGACGTCTCACAAAATATCATTTATATGCATCACTGCTTTGAAATTATAGTAGTTATTTACTGTATCAGTAGAGAAGCACACATATGACAATGTCTGATTTTACTTTTTACATACTGTTTTGCTAACTATGTATCACTGTAATTGGTTTTCTTCCCACTCCTGTGTAGTTTATCTTATGCATTAGAAACTCTATTCTGAATGTCAAAGAGATCCATGGCACAAAAAGGGTTAAGAACCGTCATTTATTTGCATTCTTGATTTTACAGAGGGAAGCTGAGTCCCAGACAGAGGCTTCTTGCCCACAACTATACCACTGGCTGGCTTGGGACTTGACTCTAAAACAGAGAGGAATAGAAGGGGCAGAAGAGGGGACTTCCCTGGTAGTCTAGTGGTTAAGACTCTGAGCTCTCAATGCAAGGGGAGTGGTTTTGATCCGTGGTAAGAGAACTAAGATCCTGCATGCTATGCGGTGTGGCCAAAAATTAAAAACAAAACAAACAAAATAAAATTAGATTGTGAAAAAAAGAAAGGACAAGAGGGTAGCAAGGCTGGGGAGAAAGGTCTCGCCCAATACTGTGCTCGGGCATGGTTTGCTCAGAGCAGGGAGTGATCCCCTCACACAAACTCCAGTGTTGCTGCCTGGCTGATCCTTCCCTAGTTCCTGCGGCCATTGCAGGAGCTCTAAGCAGTAACAGGGCAAAACCATTTCTCATTACAGCAAAGAGGAGTATAATTTCCCACTTGATAATGATGCTTCCTGGCCAGTCCTTGGTTCCCAAATGCTTTGTCGTTTGAGCTGCGCTCTAGCAACAACTGACTGATTCAGAACCTTCTGTTCCAATAGGACAGTCCCAGTCCCACTCGGCATTTACTGGGATGCTCCTCACCCCCTTCCCCACACTCATCAATACACTTCACAGTTCTGGGCTTGTGCCTGATTCATGATTTAGAGCTTACAGAGAACATCCACACAAAATACTTACCATAAGATTGTGCACATTAGCTAGAGAGGGTTAAGAGTCTTCACTCTGAGTTCCTTAACAGTTAGCATGAAGAAAGAAGAAAGATGTGTTACAAGAACTTCACGGACCGATCATTTAAAAAAAATATAGTTGTTGACAATGAGCATAGTTTTCCTGGTCCTGAGAAAGGAGGGTCATCTTTCCCACGTGTGGAATATTGCTCAGCCATAAAAAACACATTTGAGTCCATTCTAATGAGGTGGATGAACCTAGAGCCTATTTTACAGAGTGAAGTAAGTCAGAAAGAGAAAAACAAATGTTATATATTAACACATATATATGGAATCTAGAAAAATCGGCAGCAATGGAAATGCAGACGTGGAGAAACAGACTTGTGGACACAGTGAAGGAAGGAGACGATGGGATGAACTGGGACACAGTGAAGGAAGGAGACGATGGGATGAACTGGGAGAGACGATGGGATGAACTGGGGATGAAATGGAAACACACATTACTACATGTGAAATAGACAGCCAGTGGGAATTTGCTGTATGAGGCAGGGAGCTCAAATCCGGCATTCGGTGGCAACGTAGAGGGCTGGGATGGTGTGGGTGGTTCGAGGGAGGTTCAGGAGGGAGGGAACGTGTGTGCCTACGGCTGATTCATGTTGTTGCATGACGGAAACCAACACGATGTGGTAGACAATTATCCTCCAATTAAACAAAAGAGCATTGTCTTCCAAAGATGTGCTCAGGTCTTTATAAGTGGCAGAGCTGAGCCAGAACACAAGTTTTCTGCCCAAGAACATGTTTTGTGTTTTCCAAGAGGCTTGCTTTCTGAACGCTGTATGCACACATGTCTGGTTCACTCATTTATGTTTCTTCCGCTTCCTGTTCTAAAAGTCCATTTGAATTCCAAGTTACTTTGCAAAATCATTTGACATCAGCTTTGTTTGATCTTCCCCTTGTATCTCTCTCCTGATTTCACAGGCAAACAAACAAAAATGAAAACCCCAAACTTCTTCCTTTAGCAGATACTTTGTGTCCTTCCAACAGCAGCTCGGAAGGTAGAATTCCTATTTCCTGTGAGATCTTGCTAATTAAAAAATTATTATTCACAAATAATAGCTACCATTTACTGAGTGTTTACTATGTCTAAGACACTGTGTTAAACACTTACATTATCTAATCCCCAGTTAATTTGCAATGCTTGGAAGTTAGTATTCTCATTTTGTAGCTGGAGAAATTGAAATTTAGATACTTTAAGCTCAGATCTAATTCCAGAGTTCCTATTCCTAACTGCCACATGTTGCTGATTCTGTACGACTCCATATGCCCATCTCTGTGTGCTTCCTGGGGTAGTCGAGCTCTGTCTCCCTGTCTGTCTCTTTCTCCCTTTATTATTTCTCCCCCCTCCCCTTTTTTTCTTCCTTCCTTCCTTACCTCCCCACCTCCCAGCTTCCTCCCTCCGGCCTTCTCTTCCTTCCTTCCTTCACCTCTCTCCCTTCCTTCCTTCACCTCTCTCCTTCATACACATACATTTTTTAAAATATTAAGCAATTTTTTGAGGTTGGTTGAGTTCATGCCTTTTATGCTTTGTTGGTGAAGGCAGGAAGAGGGAGGATTTCAGACAGAGAGTGACTTTGGAATAAAGGCCTCATAGAACTTCAGAGCTGGAAAATCCTCCAGAGGAGCGGTCCTGAAACTTTGCACTGAGCGCAGCATCAGAGTCCTGATACAGGCATGGACACTTATTTACTATGATGTACTGCATATACGTGTATATATGCACAAACATATTTGTACACACAAAAAATAGAATTTTTATAAGGATGAGGACAATTTAGAAAGGATTTCTAAAATTTTTATTTTCTTCTTATACTCCAGTGGATTCTCTGCCTCTGCAACCCCCTCCATGGGGGTGTGTACTCCCTGCCTGGGCCTCAGTGCCCAGAGCTTCTGTGAGTGTTCTCGCCACCTGGACAGGAGCTTGTCTGTGCTTCTCCTAAGGACTCCCTGGGGTGGCGACTGCACGGGCCCTCTCCGTGATTCATGCCCCAGCCTGCTGCGAGATCAGCCAAATGATCTTCTGGATGTGGCACCTCAAACTGTATCTTGGTAGAACCAGTTTCTATAGGGCTTCTATAGACATGGAGGAAAATTGCCTGTTCTTCTCCTTCCATAAACGCGGCAGCATTTGAATCTGTTTGGAAATTGTGAAAGTCAGTCTGTGCTGGGTTTCTGAGACCTCCTGGGGTTGTTGTGAAGATCAACTGATGAAAGGAGGCAGGACTTTGTGATACACAAAGGCCTTACAAAAGTCAAGTTATATTATTAGCTGTGATGTGCTTTTATGGAGGTAGGAGTGAAGGCAAATAAAACGAGACCGCTTAGACTTGCCGAGAGAGAGCCTCTGCGGGCCCAGCACCCCCCTGAGTTCAGGGAAACTTCCTCCTGGGAAGGTTTTCCTATATTGTCTGCAGTTCAGTTCAGTTTGGTCGCTCAATCGTGTCTGACACTTTGGGACCCCATGGACTGCAGCACACCAGGCCTTCCTGTCCATCACCAACTCCCAGAGCTTGCTCAAACTCATATCCCTCGAGTCAGTGAGGCCATCCAACCATCTCATCCTCTGTTGTTCCCTTCTCCTCCTGCCTTCAATCTTTTCCAGCATGGGGGTCTTTTCCAATGAGTCCTTTCTTCACATCAGGTGGCCAAAGTGTTGGAGTTTCAGCTTCAGCTGTCTGCAGACCTTCTCCATTTCCCACCTCCCTTTCAGGCACAAAGAGAGGGTGGCCTCGTCTGTGAATTTTAAAAAATTTATTTTATTGAAGTACAGTTGATTTACAATGTGTTAATTTCTGCTGTACAGAAAAGTGATTCAGTTTTATCTATATCTATATGTTGATACATATATTTATTGTTGTTTGTTGTTGTTTAGTCACTAAGTCGTGACCTTGTGACTTAATGGATTGTAGCCTGCCAGGGTCCTCTGTCCATGAGATTTTCCAGGCAAGAATACTGGAGTGGTTGCTATTTCATTCTCCAGGGGAATCTTCCCAAAGCAGGGATCGAACCCATGTCTCTTTACGGATTCTTTACCCCTGAGCCACCTGGGAAGCCCAATATCCTTTTTCATATTCTTTTCCAGTATGGTTTATGACAGGATGTCAAATATAGTTCCCTGTGCTATACAGTAGGATCTTGTTGTTTATCCACCCTATATATGGTAGTTTGCCTCTGCTAACTCCAACCTCCCACTCCATCCCCTATCCTCAACCCCTTGGCAACCACAGGTCCACTCTCTGTCTCCTCTGAATTACACCCCTAGGATATGAAGGAGTCAGAAACAGCCAGCAGGGGGAGAAATTGATCCGGAGAAGAGTAGGAAGAGGCCTCAGCAGGCTTGAAATGATACAGAAATATTTGTCATAAAATCCATGTGAATCAGATGAAGAAGGCCTTCTAAAGTGGTAAATAGTTCTTAAGAATGAATCAAGATTTGCTATTTCTGGATTTATAGATGTCACTCCTTCCCAACCATTCACCGGCAACTGTGGAATCCTCCAGCCACCACTGAGCTGGGCATGTCTTCTGAGGAAGGTACTGAGGCCGGCCACTCACAGGGACCCAAGAAAATGGGAAAGACCTGTAGTTACTTGTGTTAGAGTTAGCAAGCTTGAAGTGAGATAAACAGAAAACTTTTATATGCAAGAGAGCCAGTCCCGGACTTACTTTTCATTTAATTCAAGAAAGCAGAATTAAGCTCAAGTTGCTTTTTATTTTTGGTTAAATGAATGGGGAATGAATGAATGAAGCTTTCTGTTTTGAAGATTGGATTTCCCCATCCCACCTCAGAGTTGCTTCATCTTTGCAGGAACACAGAGGGAGAAACGCTTATCTCCTGAGAGTGGGGAGACTTGGCTACGTCTGAGCCTTGCCCCGAATCAGTCATGAAAAGCCCTCTGTTCTTTGGTCTCCTGGCTGTAGGGAAGACCAGCTGGGGGAGGAATTTCTCCTCTTATACAAGGTGATGATGTGGCAGGCTGGCTGGGTAAGCCCATGACACGAGCTTGGACTGTCACCAAAGGAGCGGGACCCTGCCCCAGGTCCATCCTGCGAGGGGGCAGTGCCCTTTAATGTGGGCAGAGGGAATGTTGGTCCCCAGGGTTCCCTTCACAGGTGTGGTGGGAGCGGCAGTTGAATGGGGCAGTTGGAGAGGAGGGCTCCAGGCAGGAGGGGCAAGGAAGCTGAATCCGAGGTTCGAGGAGCGAAGGTGACCTGGCAGCAACGGCAGGCACTGCTCTCAGAGCCCCATGACTTCTGACCCTGCCTCCTCTCCCGCCCATCCTCAGGACCAGAGCGTTTCCTGCCCAGGTAAAGCTCCTCTCTGTAGCACTCAGCCCCCAGTTGGTCTCTGAGGCCCTTGTCTCTCTCTCCCAGGACAGGCTGTGACGGGCAGCCTGTGTGGGAGGAGGCAGCAACCTGGGGCCCCCAGAGCACAAGGGGCACCCAAGCACTGCCATTAGGAGCTTCCCAGTGTTGTTAAAACGAAGCAGGAATGCCAAGGCAAGATTTCCAAATCTGACATACAAAAGCCTACATGAATAGAAGTCTCTCTCTCTCTCTCTCTCTCTCACACACACACACACACACACGTTCACCATTTAATCAAAGGATTTATTAAAAAGAAATGCTACTTTGTGGTACTCTCCTGTACGGTTTTGGTGTAAATGGAAGTCTTCATCTTTCTTCAATCTTGTGAGAGCATCTCTGTAGCTGAGAGACTGCCTCACCTGGAAACCCCTTCACAGATCGCCATCTGGGGCTCTCTGGGGACAAGAGGAGTTAAGCAAACCTCTGTCGCCTTTCTGCACTCTAGTCCGCATGTGCTCTCACCTGCCCATGATCCCTTCTGCCCTCTCTCCCCTTCTTTCCTTGCTCCAACACCAGTCCAAGGACTGGCTGTCCACCTGGATGCTGGGCACCGCTAGACTGGACCGACAGCAGAGGGGAGGGGAAGGGGCTGAGGGAAGCTTCCCAGAGCTTCCCCCCGAGCTGGAGCCTGGTTAGACTCTCAAGGAAGGGGCTGCAGGATTTGCAGGGAAGCGCATGAGATCATCAGATATTGGTAATTTTGATGATTTTAAATTAAGAAAAGATTTGTTAGGAGAGGAATGGTGGCCATAATCTCTTATCTGGGAAGGATTTTATTTTTATCCATTTGACTGATGCAAGAGAGTCCTAAGGAAGGATTTCCAATATGGGCACCAGGGGAATCTGAGAATCCAATTCTCAAACAAGACATTGTTAATTGTTAATTTTCTGGGTTAGAGAGGCAGAAATAGATCACAATGGAACAAAGTGGGTAGGTGTGGAAAATGTTTCTTCTTGAAATGCTCTCAAGGCATTTTTTGTTTTCCATCTTTGGAGGGAGACAAGGTTAGAGAAAAATGAACCCACTGTAAGGAAAATAGCAAATGCAATGATAAATGCTAAGTCACCCAGACCCCACAGTCAAAGAGACATTAAGGAGTGATGGGGACTGTGGCAAACTAAAGCCCTTGTGCCCTACCTAAAAAGGGTTGATGCAGCTCTTCATGAGTTGATACAGAGCTCCTGATAATGAGCATACAGAATTCCTGACATCTTGACAAAAGGCAGAAGTCTTTTTTCTTTTTAACAAGATTATCTTCTGATTTTTAAATGTTTTCTATAGGTTCAGAAAATTTGAAAAACTATACAGGCTAAATAAAATGGACTTGCACGTATAATGTGGTCTATGATCTGTGAGTTTGTGTCCTCTGCTCTAAAATGAGACCTTCCTGCTTCTGCCTTTTTAGTCTATTGAGGTCAGCTTAGGGAACACCCTGCCAGCAAGCAGAGGGATGCACCAGGGACCTTCCTCCATCTCGTATCATCCCTCAGATACTCTGAGTGGAAAACAGCAAGGTGGGAAGAGAGTCATGATGGTTGCAGGGGCCCTGGCCTGTTGGGTCCTTGCCTTTTCCAGCTCTCATCAGCAGGCCCCACCCCATGACTGCCAGCAAGCAGATTTCTCACTCCAGGCAGCTCCTCACTCCTGGCAGAGGATGGCACGACAGACGGGGTAGAGACGTTAGCCAAAGCAGACTTCCTGATTTAAAAAGCCTCATTTCCCCCTGGGGCTGCCAAATTCTGCAAAGTACCATTCCAGCTGCAATGCTTCCAAGTGGTCTTAGGTAATCACAACTCTGCACTCCCTGTGGAGTGCTCAAGGAAATTACCTCCCAGCCCCAATTTCCTATGCACTCTGATTACCTGAACCTAACCAGGGAGGCCTGCTGTCCTGTGTTTGGCATCTTGGAGTCCAGACCCCTTATGACAAGCTGATGACAGCTCCCTGCCAGGACTCTTTGCTATCAGAGAAGTGAGGAAAATAATAGAGATCATAGGAGGCTTCTCCACAGATGGGGAGGCGCAAGCTCTCAGAAGGAGAGTCAGGATCGGAGGCACTGGGGACGTTCAACCTGGACGAGAGAAGAATAGCAAATGGGTTGCTGGGGTGAGCAGAGGGACACAGCAATTGTCTTCAAGTATGTGAGGGTGCATAAAGAGGGCTTAAATGTGATCTGCATGGCCCCGGTGAGCAGAGCGACTGTGGCAGGCAAATCGCTTTCAGTTCCACTGAAGGAATACGATTTGTTCCCTGTAGGGCTACTTCTTTAAAAGGAAGTTTAGTTTTTTATTTTGAAATGACTTCAAACTTATGAAAAGTAACACGAATGATGCTATGAAATTCTAACTACTCTTCACTCTAATTTGCAAATTAACATTTTGCCACACTTGCTTTAACATTTTCTCTCTATGCATAATTATTATTTTTCTGACAAGTTTGAGAGTAAATTGCAGACATTTTGCTCCATTACCTCTAAATACTTCAGTATGTATTTCCTAAGGGTAAGGATGTTCTCTTACATAGTCATAATTATCAAAATGATCAATTATCAAATTGCACAATTATCAAAATCAGGATATACTTTGATATATTAATAATAATCTTACGTAACCTACAGTCCACATTCAAATTTCAATTGTCCCAGTAGCATCCTTATTTTTCTCCTGATCCAGGATTTAATACAGGGTTGTATGGGCTTCTCAGATGGCGCTAGTGGTAAAGAACCAACCTGCCAATGTGTGAGACGAAAGATACATGGGTTCGATCCCTGGTTTGGGAAGATCCCCTGGAAGAGGGCATGGCAACCCACTCCAGTATTCTTTCCTGGAGAATCCCATGGACAGAGGAGCCTGGCAGGCTACAGTCCATGGGGTCAGAGAGAGTTGGGCATGACTGAAGCGACTTAGAATGCACACACTCCTATTGCTTTTAGCTAGCATGTCTGTTTAGCTGTCTTTAACCTAGAATGTCTCCTTGCCTTTCTGTGTCTTATATTATACTAACAGTTTTGAAAAGCACAGCCAGTGGTTTTGCAGAATGTTTCTTTAGGTTTGTCTGATATTTCCTCGTGACTAGATCCAGGTTATCCATTATTTGCAGAAATATTGCATGAGGGCTATCTTGAAAAGGATGACTGGGGTCTGTTGCCAAGCTTGTTGCACCACAGTGTGGTTGACCAGAAGGAAATTCTTACTCAAGACACTGAGTTTGCCATGTCTGATGTCTTCTTGGGTTCTTTTAATTCTTGGCTTCTGTGATTCTCACTCCTCAAAATAGTTTCAGTTGAGTTTCAGAACTTGTACTGAGCTCTTTCATCAGCTAAACTGCTTTTCTACCTCTGCTGTGCTCACTTGGAACTTCCAGGCAGCCCTTAGGGCACCGCAGGCAGGGATGTGGCCCAGAGGCCATGGGAGGCTTGGGCATCTGGTCAGGGATCACAGCATGGCTGTTCATAACACACAGCAGTAACAGGGAGGATGGGGAGGCTGTCAGGAAACTCTGTGTACAAGGCTGTGCCTCTGACCAGATTTCCTTCCTCTTGCCTCTCTGCCCAGAGCTGGATTGCATATATTCGGGGAGCCAATGACCCATCCAAGGGTGACAGTCCAGTTTCTTTGCTTTTCTCAGTCTGAGCATCCCTACAGTAGCTATCAGCCCCCCTCACACACACTTCTCCCCTGCATATTCCTGCAGCAAAGCCCGAGAAGCCAGGAGGGCAGGGTGTTTTGGGTAGAGGAAGCTGTGAAGAGCTTTCTGGTAAACAGACAATGGAAGTCTTGTGGGAGAGGCTCAGGGTCGGACCTATGCAGGGCCCACAGTCTGCTGTCCACAGAAGCAGGAGCAGATCTAAAGCCCTCACTGGTGTTTCCAGTCTTGTTGCTCTTGACTCTTGCCTAACCTCATGCATGTGGTTCCCTTAAGAGCCTCACTACACAGACACTACACACCCAATCTCAGCGAACGTCCCACCTGGGCTTCCCCTCAAACTCTCCTTCTCTCCTCTCGTCTGCTTCTAGCCACCTACCTCTAGCCTCACTTCCTATTAGAAATCCTCCTGAAAGCCATCCTCTTCCCAGACCATCCTGACCTGTCCTTTCCACAGAACTTGGGTAGCACAGGGGGCCTGCATTCCTCTGTGATACTCAGCACAGTCAGCCCACTCCCAGGTTTGCATTCTTAAATACGTGGTTAAATATTTCAATGTCATGGGTCAAACCCTGTATGACCTCCATTTCTCCACCTTGAAGGTAATAACCATCATCTTGAAATTGGTGTATATCTTTTCAAATTCATTTTTAAAAAATACATTAAAAAAAACCAGTATTATGTTTACAGAAAAATTGAGGAATAGTACAGAGGATTTCCCCTCTTATTAACAGATTAGTATGGCGTATGTGCTATGATTCCATATATATTACTATTCAACAATAAAAATTAATGAAATAAAGCCACACATCAACCTGTGTGAATATTGTAAATCAAGAGAGGAAAAAAATCAGGTTGTAGGAAAATTTATTCACTGTGATAACCATATGTGAAAGTTCACATACTAAAACACTAATATATTCATCTACTGATAAACATGTTTGCAGTAAAATTCCATTTCTCCAAGTAGCTTGGATTCCTTTTATTGGGGAATGGTGTTAGAAACCAAGATTTGGCACTGGGCATGTTATTTGTTGCTGGGATATATACATCTTGCTTTTCTCACTTCTGAATAAATTGTAGAAACTCAAAAAAATTAAGATTAAGAAGAGAAGTGACATACTGGTATAAACATGATTCATTTAACTATAAAGAATTAATATACAGAACTTATAAAGAATGTGCAATAAATAATAACAAATACAATTAATTATCAATTGTATTGATAATTAATTCACAGGTGAACCAAATTAACACATATAAAAATGCTTAACCTCTGAGTATCAGGGAAGTTTGAATTAAAGCCACAATCACAAAAGAGCTATTTATCATTCTTCATATTATCAGTATTAAAAAGCCTGGAAATTGTTAAGTCTTGGTATATACATGGAGCAGAGCAGCTCTTAAGCCCTGCTCATGGGAGTAAAATTTGTCCAAAGCAATTTGGTGCTATCTGGTCAAGTCGAAGGGTATCTTACTACATTGCGTGCAATCCTCGCCCTTAGGCATTTACGTGCTCCGAACAGATTCTGCTTGCTGAAGGAGTCACCTGCAGAGTGGCCACCAACTTTGTATGCTTCCTCCCACTGTCCTCACAAATTCCCCCCACCTCTGCTAGACTTGTTGTTGTGGTTCAGTCGCTCAGTCATGTCTGACTCTTTTCGACCCCATGAACTGCAGCACGCCAGGCCTCCCTGTCTCTCATTATCTCCCGGAGTTTGCCCAAGTTCATGTCCATTGAATCGGTGATGCCATCCAACCAGCTCATCCTCTGCTGCTCTCTTCTCCTCTTGCCTTCAATCTTTCCCAGCATCAGGGTCTTTTCCAATGAATTGGCTGTTCACATCAGGTGGCCAAAGTATTGGAGCTTCAGCATCAGTCATACTGGAGAGTTCTAACAAAACATGGTCCATGGGAGGACAGAATGGCAAACCACTCCAGTAATCTTGCCCCCAAGAACCCCACGAACAGTATCACTTCAGTTCAGTCGTTCAGTCGTGTCCGACTCTGTGACCCCATGAATCGCAGCACGCCAGGCCTCCCTGTCCATCACCAACTCCCGGAGTTCACTCAGACTCACGTCCATCCAGTCAGTGATACCATCCAGCCATCTCATCCTCTCTCGTCCCCTTCTCCTCCTGCCCCCAATCCCTCCCAGCATCAAAGTCTTTTCCAATGAGTCAACTCTTCGCATGAGGTGGCCAAAGTACTGGAGTTTCAGCTTCAGCATCATTCCTTCCAAAGAAATCCCAGGGCTAAAGGCAAAAAAATATGATACCAAAAGATGAGCCACCTAGTTTGGAAGGTGTCCAATATGCTGCTGGGGAGGAGCAAGGGCAGTTAGCTCTGCAAGCGTCTCCCCTCTCATACTCACTGATGGCAACGCAAGTTCAGATGTATGGCAAAACCAATACAATATTGTAAAGTAATTAGCCTCCAATTCAAATAAATAAATTTAAATAAAAACAAAACAAAACAAAACAAAAAAGCAAGCAAAAAATGCACAGAAAATAGATTCATGCACAAAATATCCTTGTGGCTCTCTACAGGAACACTTGTAGCAACTCTAACAATTTTAAACATTCGTCAATAGGAAAATGGATGGATTGTGTAATATGGATATAGAATGTTACTCCATAACTCATTTATTTTGTGACTAAGAAAATGAGAGATACCAAGGGAACATTTCATGCAAAGATGGGCTCAATAAAGGACAGAAATGGTGTGGACCTAACAGAAGCAGAAGATAGTAAGAAGAGGTGGCAAGAATACACAGAAGAACTGTACAAAAAACATCTTCACGACCCAGATAATCATGTTGGTGTGATCACTCACCTAGAGCCAGACATCCTGGAATGTGAAGTCAAGTGGGCCTTAGAAAGCATCACTACGAACAAAGCTAGTAGAGGTGATGGAATTCCAGTGGAGCTATTTCAAATCCTGAAAGATGATGCTGTGAAAGTGCTGCACTCAATATGCCAGCAAATTTGGAAAACTCAGCAGTGGCCACAGGACTGGAAAAGGTCAGTTTTCATTCCACTCCCAAAGAAAGGCAATGCCAAAGAATGCTCAAACTACCACACAATTGCATTCATCTCACACGCTAGTAAAGTAATGCTCAAAATTCTCCAAGCCAGGCTTCAGCAATACATGAACCGTGAACTTCCAGACGTTCAAGCTGGTTTTAGAAAAGGCAGAGGAACCAGAGATCAAATTGCCAACATCCGCTGGATCATGGAAAAAGCAAGAGAGTTCCAGAAAAACATCTCTTTCTGCTTTATTGACTATGTCAAAGCCTTTGACTTTGTGGATCACAGTAAACTGTGGAAAATTCTGAAAGAGATGGGAATACCAGACCACCTGATCTGCCTATTCAGAAATTTGTATGCAGGTCAGGAAGCAACAGTTAGAACTGGACATGGAACAACAGACTGGTTCCAAATAGGAAAAGGAGTCCATCAAGGCTGTATATTGTCACCCTGCTAATTTAACTTATATGTAGAGTACATCATGAGAAACGCTGGGCTGGAAGAAGCACAAGCTGGGAATCAAGATTGCTGGGAGAAATATCAATAACCTCAGATATGCAGATGACACCACCCTTATGGCAGCAAGTGAAGAGGAACTAAAAAGCCTCTTGATGAAAGTGAAAGAGGAGAGTGAAAAAGTTGGCTTAAAGCTTAACATTCAGAAAACGAAGATCATGGCATCTGGTCCCATCACTTCATGGGAAATAGATGGGGAAACAGTGGAAACAGTGTCAGACTTTATTTTTTTGGGCTCCAAAATCACTGCAGATGGTGATTGCAGCCATGAAATTAAAAGACGCTTACTCCTTGGAAGAAAAGTTATGACCAACCTAGATAGCATACTGAAAAGCAGAGACATTACTTTGCCAACAAAGGTCCGTCTAGTCAAGGCTATGGTTTTTCCATTGGTCATGTATGGATGTGAGAGTTAGACTGTGAAGAAAGCCGAGCACTGAAGAATTCATGCTTTTGAACTGTGGTGTTGGAGAAGACTCTTGAGAGTCCCTTGGACTGCAAGGAGATCCAACCAGTCCATTCTGAAGGAGATCAGCCCTGGGATTTCTTTGGAAGGAATGATGCTAAAGCTGAAACTCCAGTACTTTGGCCACCTTATGCAAAGAGTTGACTCATTGGAAGACTCTGATGCTGGGAGGGATTGCGGGCAGGAGGAGAAGGGGTCAACAGAGGATGAGATGGCTGGATGGCATCACCGACTCGATGGACATGAGTTTGAGTGAACTCCAGGAGTTGGTGATGGACAGGGAGGCCTGGCGTGCTACTATTCATGGGGTCGCAGAGTCGGACACGACTGAGTGACTGAACTGAACTGAACTGAACTGAAGAGTGTTTTTAACCTTTAATCTCCCTCACTATTTCACTCACCCTTGCCTCCCTCTGGCAACAACCTGTTTGTGTTCTTTATCTGTTTCTGATTTGTTGTGTTTGTTCATTTGTCTTTTTAGATCCCACATATAAGTGAAATCATATGGTATTTGTCTTTCTCTGTCAACTTATTTCACTTAACATAATACCCTCTGGATCCACCCATGTTGTCACAAATGCCAAGATTTCATGAAGTGTAATCACTGGATTGTATGGCAGTTCTATGTTTAATTTTTTGAGGAACCTCTCTACAGTTTTTTTATAGTGGTTGCACCAATGTACATTCTTCCCAACACTGCATGAGGGTTCCCTTTTCTCTATATCCTCCTCAACACTTGTTATTTGTTGCCTTTGAATGGTAGCCGTTCTGACAGGTGTGAGGTGATATCTCATTGAGGTTTTGATTTGCATCTCCCTGACGATTGGTGATACCGAACATCTTTTCATGTGCCTGTTGGCCTTCTGTAGGTCTTCTTTGGAAAAACGTCTATCAGGTTCTCTGCCCATTTTTTAATTGGGTTGTTGGAATTTTTGATGTTGAATTTTAAGACTTCTATGTTTATTTTGGACATAAACCCCTTATCCAATGTATCACTGCAAATATCTTCACCCATTCAGTAGGTGGCCTTTTCATTTTGTTGATAGCTTCTTTTGCTGTGAAAAAGCTTTAGTTTGATGTAGTCCCACTTGTTTATTTTTTATTTTATTTCTCTTGCTTGAGAAGACATAACCAAAAAATATTTCTAAGGACAATGTCAAAGAGTGTACACTGCCTTTGTTTTCATCTAGTTTTATGGTTTTAGGTCTTTAAGTCTTTAATACATTCTGAATTTATTTTTTTATATGGTGTGAGAAAATAGTCCTGTTTGATTCATTTGCATGTTGCAGACCAGTTTTCCCAACACTACTGAAAAGTCTGTCTTTCCCCCATTGCATATTCTTGCCTCCTTTGTGTGGATTAACTGACTATACCAGAGTGGGTTTATTTCTCGTCTCTTGATTCTGTTCCACTGACCTATATGTCTGTCTTTGTGCCAGTATCATACTATTTTGATTCCTGTCACTTTTGTAGTATAGTATGAAATCGGGCTTTGTTCTTTCTTGAGATTGTTTTGCCCACTTGGGGTCTTTTGTATTTCCATGCAAATTTTAGAATTCTTTATTCTAATACAGTGAAAAATGCCATTGGTATTTTGATATGGGTTCTGTTGAATTATAGATTGCCTTGGATAGTATGATCATTTTAATAATGCTAATTCTTCCAATCCATGAGCATAGTATATCTTTCCATTTGTGTCATCTTTCATTTCTTTCATTAACCTTGAAATTTTCTGAGTACAGGTCTTTTAACCCCTGGTTTGATTTATTCTTAGGTATTTTATTCTTTTTGGAGGCAATTGTGAATGGGATTGCTTTCTTTATTTCACTTTCTGATAGTTCATTGTTAGTTTATAGAAGTGCAACAGATTTCTCTATATTAATTTTGTATTCTGCAACTTTACTAAATTCATTGATGAGTTCTAATAGTTTTTAGTGGCATCTTGAGGACTGTGTACATAGTATTATATTATCTGCAAACTGACAGTTTTACTTCCTTTCTAATTTCTTTTTTTTAATTATGAAAGTATGATAACACATTTATAGGAGACAGAAAATACAGAATAAAGTTACATATAATTCCACTATATATTCCAATTATTTTTTAAGTAGATAAATTAAGATTTTTTGCTTTTGAACTGTGACTCTTGAGAGTCCCTTGAACTGCAAGGAGATCAAACCAGTCAATCCTAAAGGAAGTTAACCCCGAATATCCATTGGAAGGACTGATACTAAAGCTGAAGCTCAATACTTTGGCCACCTAATGAGAACAGGCAACTCATTGGAAAAGACCCTGATGCTGGGAAAGTTTGAAGGCCAAAGAAGAAGGAGGGAGGCAGAGGATGAGGTGGTTGGAATGCATCACCAGCTCAATGGACATGAGTTTGAGAAACTCTGGGAGATAGTGGAGGGGAGTCTGGCATTGCAGAGTTGGACATGATTTAGTTACTGAACAACCACAACAAAATTAAGATTTTTAGTTGGAGTTTCAATATCAAACTCTCAAAAATCAATAGAATGAATATACAGAAAAGTAGGATATAGTAGACCTAAAAAGCACTATGAACCAATTCAACATATTTATGCAATTTTCACACAATAGTAGGATACAAATTCTATTCAAGTTCCCATAGACTATAAACTAGGAGATACTGGAACATATACAGGGACATAAAACAAGGTGCAAAAATTTCATGGTCTTGTAGTAGTCTCATGATCTTTTTTATTTCTGTGGTGTCCATTGTAACTTCTCCTTTTAATTCTGAATTTATTTATTTGGCCCCCTTTTCTTTTTTTCTTGATGAATTTGGCTCAAGGTTTATCAATTTTATCTTTTCAAAGAAACAACTCTTACTTTCATTGATCTTTTCTATTGTTTTTAATCTCTATTTCATTTATTTATGAGGATCTGTTCTGATCTTCATTATTTCTTTCCCTTTACTAACTTTGGGTTCATTTGTTCTTCATTTTCTAGTCCCTTTAGTGTAAGGTTCAGTTTAGTTCAGCCGCTCAGTTGTGTCCAACTCTTTGCAACCCCATGAATTGGAGCACGCCAGTACTTTGGCCACCTCATGTGAAGAGTTGACTCATTGGAAAAGACTCTGATGCTGGGAGGGATTGGGGGCAGGAGGAGAAGGGGATGACAGAGGATGAGATGGCTGGATGGCATCACTGACTTGATGGACGTGAGTCTGAGTGAACTCCGGGAGTTGGTGATGGACAGGGAGGCCTGGCATGCTGCGATTCATGGGGTCACAAAGAGTTGGACACGACTGAGTGACTGAACTGAACTGAACTGAGGCCTCCCTGTCCATCACCAACACCCAGAGTTCACTCAGACTCACGTCCATTGAGTCAGTGATGCCATCCAGCCATCTCATCCTCTCTGGTCCCCTTCTCCTCCTGCCCCCAATCCCTCCCAGCATCAGAGTCTTTTCCAATGAGTCAACTCTTCGCATGAGGTGGCCAAAGTACTGGAGTTTCAGCTTTAGCATAATTTCTTCCAAAGAAATCCCAGGGCTGATCTCCTTCAGAATAGACTGTTGGATCTCCTTGCAGTCCAAGGGACTCTCAAGAGTCTTCTCCAACACCACAGTTCAAAAGCATCAATTCTTTGGCGCTCAGCCTTCTTCACAGTCCAACTCTCACATCCATACATGACCACTGGAAAAGCCATAGCCTTGACTAGATGGACCTTTGTTGGCAAAGTAATGTCTCTGCTTTTCAATATGCAGTCTAGGTTGGTCATAACTTTCCTACCAAGGAGTAAGCGTCTTTTAGTTTCATGGCTGCAATCACCATCGGCAGTGATTTTGAAACCCCAAAAATAAAGTCAGCCACTGTTTCCACTGTTTCCCCATCTATTTCCCATGAAGTGATGGGACCGGATGCCATGATCTTCGTTTTCTGAATGTTGAGCTTTAAGCCAACTTTTTCACTCTCCACTTTCACTTTCATCAAGAGGCTTTTTAGTTCCTCTTCACTTTCTGCCATAAGGGTGGTGTCATCTGCATATCTGAGGTTATTGATATTTCTCCCAGCAATCTTGATTCCAGCTTGTGTTTCTTCCAGCCCAGCGTTTCTCATGATGTACTCTGCATATAAGTTAAATAAGCTTGTTTATTTGCGATTTTTCTTATTTCCTGATGTGGGATTTTACTGTTATAAAATTCCTTTTTAGAACTCTTGCTGTGTACCATACATTTTGGATCATTTTGGTTTCATTTGTTTCCAGATATTTTTAAATTTCCTCTTTGATTTAGTCAGTGATCTGTTGGTTGTTTAGTAGCATATTGTTTAGCCTCCAAGGGTTTGTGGTTTTTTGTGATCTTTTTTTCTTGTATCTGGTATCTAGCCTCATACATTTGTGGTCAGAAGAGGTGCTTGATATGACTTCAATCTACTAAATTTATTTGGACTTGTTTTGAGGCCTAGCATTTGGTCTATCCTAGAGAATGTTCTGGGCTTCCCTGGTGGCTCAGTGGTAAAAAATCTTCCTGTAATGCAAGAGCCCCAGGAGATGAGGGGTCAATCCCTGGGTTGGGAAAATCCCCTGAAGGAGGGCATGGCAACCCACTACAGTATTCTTGCCTGGAGAATCTCATGGACAGAGGAGCCTGGCGGACTACAGTCCCTAGGCGTGCAAAAAGTTGGACATGACTGAAGTGACTTAGTATTCACTCAGAGAATTTTCTACATGAACTTGAAAAATTTTCAGGTCAGAATACTGGAGTGGGTAGTCGTTCCCTTCTCCAGGGGATCTTCCCAACTGAGGGATTGAACCCAGGTCTCCTTCACTGCAGGTGGATTCTTTACCAGCTGAGCCACCAGGGAAGCCCAAGAATAGAGGAATGAGTAGCCTATCCCTTCTCCAGCACATCTTCCTGACCCAGGAATCGAACTGGGGTCTCCTGTTTTCCAGGCAGATTCTTTACTAGCTGAACTACTAGAGAAGCCTGAAGAATGTGTATTCTGCTGCTTTTGAATGAAATGTTCTGTACGTATACCTATTAAGTCCCTCTGCTGTAATGTATTGTTTAAGCCTTGTGTTTCCTTGTTGATTTTATGTATGATCTGTCCATTGTTTTAGGTGGAGTGTTAAAGTCCTCTAATATTGTCAATTTTCCCCTTTATGTTTGTTAATATTTGCATTATGTATTTAGCTGCTCTCATGTTGTGTGCATATATATCTTCAATTTTTATATATCCTTGTTGGATTGATCTTTTGATCTCACGTAATGTCTTTATATCTTGTTACAGTCTTTGTTTTAAAGTCTATTTTTCTGATGTGTGTATTGCTATTCCAGTTGAGCTATTTCAAATCCTGAAAGATGATGCTGTGAAAGTGCTGCACTCAATATTCCAGCAAATTTGGAAAACTCAGCAGTGGCCACAGGACCAGAAAAGGTCAGTTTTCACTCCAATCCCAAAGAAAGGCAATGCCAAAGAATGCTCAAACTACTGCACAATTGCACTCATCTCACATGCTAGTAAAGTGATGCTTAAAATTCTCCATGCCAGGCTTCAGCAGTAAATTAACTATGAACTTCTAGATGTTCAAGCTGGTTTTAGAAAAGGCAGAGGAACCAGAGATCAAATTGCCAACAGCCGCTGGATCATGGAAAAAGCAAGAGAGTTCCAGAAAAACATCTCTTTCTGCTTTATTGACTATGCCAAAGCCTTTTACTGTGTGGATCACAGTAAACTTTGGAAAATTCTTTAAGAGATGGGAATACCAGACCGCCTGACCCACCTCTTGAGAAACCTGTATGCAGGTCAGGAAGCAACAGTTAGAACTGAACATGGAACAACAGACTGGTTCCAAATGGGAAAAGGAGTACGTCAAGCCTTTATATTGTCACTCTGCTTATTTAACTTATATGCAGAGTACATCATGAGAAATGTTGGGCTGGAGGAAGCACAAGCTGGAATCAAGATTCCTGGGAGAAATATCAATAACCTCAGATATGCAGATAAATCACCCTTATGGCAGAAAGTGAAGAAGAACTAAAGAGCCTTTTGATGCAAGTGAAAGAGGAGAGTGAAAAAGTTGGCTTAAAGCTCAACATTCAGAAAATGAAGATCATGGCATCTGGTCCCATCACTTCATGGGAAATAGATGGGGAAACAGTGGAAACAGTGGCTGACTTTATTTTTCTAGGCTCCAAAATCACTGCAGATGGTGATTGCAGCCATGAAATTAAAAGGCGCTTACTTCTTGGAAGGAAGGTTATGACCAACCTAGATAGCATCGGAAAAGGCAATGGCACCCCACTCCAGTACTTTGCCTGGAAAATCCCATGGATGGAGAAGCCTGGTAGGCTGCAGTCCATAGGGTCGCTAAGAGTCGGACACGACTGAGTGACTTCACTTTCACTTCTCACTTTCCTGCATTGGAGAAGGAAATGGCAACCCACTCCAGTGTTCTTGCCTGGAGAATCCCAGGGACGGGGGAGTCTGGTGGCTGCCGTTTATGGGGTCACACAGAGTCGGACACGACTGAAGTGACTTAGCAGCAGCAGCAGATAGCATATTCAAAAGCAGAAACATTACTTAGCCAACAAAGGTCCATCTCGTCAAGGCTATGGTTTTTCCAGTGGTCATGTATGGATGTGAGAGTTGGACTATAAAGAAAGCTGAGCACAGAAGAATTGATGCTTTTGAACTGTGGTGTTAGAGAAGACTCTTGAGAGTTCCTTGGACTGCAAGGAGATCCAACCAGTCCATTCTGAAGGAGATCAGTCCTGGGTGTTCATTGAAGGACTGATGTTGAAGCTGAAACTCCAATTTTTGGCCACCTGATGCAAAGAGCTGACTCACTGGAAAACACCCTGATGCTGGAAAAGGATTGAGGGCAGGAGGAGAAGGGGATGACAGAGGATGAGATTGTTGGATGGCATCACTGACTCAATGGACATGGGTTTGGGTAAACTCCGGGAGTTGGTGATGGACTGGGAGGCCTGGGGTGCTGTGGTTCATGGGGTCACAAAGAGTCGGACACGACTGACTGAACTGAACTGAACTGATTGCTACTCCAGTTTTTTTTTTTTTCCAGCTATGTGGAATACATTTCTCCCACTTAGGGTTTGTCTCTCTCTTGTGTTCAGATCTGAAGTAAATCTCTTGTAGGCAGTATCTACATAGGTCTTATTTATGTATCCACACTCTGATGTCTTTTGACTGGAAAATTTAGCCCATTTATATGTCATGTAATTATGGATAGGTAGTTCCAAAGAATAGCAAGGAGAGATAAGAAAGCCTTCTCAGCCATTTTGCAAAGAAATAGAGGAAAACTACAGAATGGGAAATTTTAGAGATCTCTTCCAGAGAAGGCATAATGGCCTTTATCCAGTACTCTTGCCTGAAAAATCTTCATGGACGGAGGAGCCTGGCCTTTTCATTTTGCTGCAGTCCATGGGGTCGTGAAAGTCGGAAACGACTGAGTGACTTGTTTATTTTCACTTTTCACTTTCCTTGAGAAGGAAATGGCAACCCACTCCAGTGTTCTTGCCTGAGAATCCCAGGACGGGGGAGGAGCCTATGGGCTGCCATCTTGAGGGGTTTAACACAAAATATTTCTAAGGACATGACAAAAGCGACAGCAGCAGCAGCAGCAGAGATCTCTTAAGGAAATTCTGAGATACTAAGGAACATTTTTAAAATGGGGCTTTGAGAGGACAGAAATGGTATGGACCTAACAGAAGCAGAAGATATTAAGAAGAGGTGGCAAGAATACACAGAAGAACTGTACAAAAACATCTGCACAACCCAGATAATCATGATGGTGTGATCACTCACCTAGAGCCAGACATCCTGAATGTGAAGTCAAATGGCCTTAGAAAGCATCACTATGAACAAAGCTAGTGGAGGTGATGGAACTCCAGTTGAGCTATTTCAAATCCTGAAAGATGATGCTGTGAATTGTTTTGCACTCAATATGCCAGCAAATTTGGAAATTCAGCAGTGGCTACAGGACTGAAAAGGTCAGTATTTTCATTCCAATCCCAAAGAAAAGCAATGCCAAAGAATGCTCAAACTACTGCACAATTGCACTCCATCTCACACACTAGTAAAGTAATGCTTAAAATTTCTCCAAGCCAGGCTTCAGCAATATGTGAACCGTGAACTTTCAGATGTTCAAGCTGGTTTTAGAAAAGGCAGAGGAACCAGAGATCAAATTGCCAACAGCCACTGGATCATGGAAAAAGCAAAGAGTTCCAGAAAAACATCTCTTTCTGCTTTATTGACTATGCCAAAGCTCTTTTGATTGTGTGGATCACAACAAACTTAAAATTCTGAAAGAGATGGAATACCAGACCACCTGATCTGCCTCTTGAGAAACCTGTATTATAGGTCAGAAGCAACAGTTAGAACTGGACATGGAACAACAGACTGGTTCCAAATGGAAAAAGGAGTACATCACACCTGTATCTTGTCACCCTGAATTATTTAACTTATATACAGAGTACATTATAGGCAGAGGATGAGGTGGTTGGAATGCATCACCAGCTCAATGGACATGAGTTTGAGAAACTCTGGGAGATAGTGGAGGGGAGTCTGGCATTGCAGAGTTGGACATGATTTAGTTACTGAACAACCACAACAAAATTAAGATTTTTAGTTGGAGTTTCAATATCAAACTCTCAAAAATCAATAGAATGAATATACAGAAAAGTAGGATATAGTAGACCTAAAAAGCACTATGAACCAATTCAACATATTTATGCAATTTTCACACAATAGTAGGATACAAATTCTATTCAAGTTCCCATAGACTATAAACTAGGAGATACTGGAACATATACAGGGACATAAAACAAGGTGCAAAAATTTCATGGTCTTGTAGTAGTCTCATGATCTTTTTTATTTCTGTGGTGTCCATTGTAACTTCTCCTTTTAATTCTGAATTTATTTATTTGGCCCCCTTTTCTTTTTTTCTTGATGAATTTGGCTCAAGGTTTATCAATTTTATCTTTTCAAAGAAACAACTCTTACTTTCATTGATCTTTTCTATTGTTTTCAATTTCTATTTCATTTATTTCTGAGGATCTGTTCTGATCTTCATTATTTCTTTTCCTTTACTAACTTTGGGTTCATTTGTTCTTCATTTTCTAGTCCCTTTAGTGTAAGGTTCAGTTCAGTTCAATTGCAACTCATGAATTGGAGCACGCCAGTACTTTGTGAAGAGTTGACTGACTGATGCTGGGAGGGATTGCAACCCCATGAAGGGATGACAGAGGATGCATCAAGGTCTGAGTGAACCTGAGCGTGCAGGAGGCCTGGCATGATTCATGGGGTCGCAAAGAGTCGGACACGACTGAGTGACTGAACTGAACTGAACGGAGGCCTCCCTGTCCATCACCAACACCCAGAGTTCACTCAGACTCACGTCCATTGAGTCAGTGATGCCATCCAGCCATCTCATCCTCTGTCGTCCCCTTCTCCTCCTGCCCCCAATCCCTCCCAGCATCAGAGTCTTTTCCAATGAGTCAACTCTTCACATGAGGTGGCCAAAGTACTGGAGTTTCAGCTTTAGCATCATTCCTTCCAAAGAAATCCCAGGGCTGATCTCCTTCAGAATGGACTGTTGGATCTCCTTGCAGTCCAAGGGACTCTCAAGAGTCTTCTCCAACACTACAGTTCAAAAGCATCAATTCTTTGGCACTCAGCCTTCTTCACAGTCCAACTCTCACATCCATACATGACCACTGGAAAAACCATAGCCTTGACTAGACGGACCTTTGTTGGCAAAGTAATGTCTCTGCTTTTCAATATGCAGTCTAGGTTGGTCATAACTTTCCTACCAAGGAGTAAGCGTCTTTTAGTTTCGTGGCTGCAATCACCATCTGCAGTGATTTTGAAGCCCCAAAAATAAAGTCAGCCACTGTTTCCACTGTTTCCCCATCTATTTCCCATGAAGTGATGGGACTGGATGCCATGATCTTCATTTTCTGAATGTTGAGCTTTAAGCCAACTTTTTCACTCTCCTCTTTCACTTTCATCAAAAGGCTTTTTAGTTCCTCTTCACTTGCTGCCATAAGGGTGGTGTCATCTGCATATCTGAGGTTATTGATATTTCTCCCAGCAATCTTGATTCCAGCTTGTGTTTCTTCCAGCCCAGCGTTTCTCATGATGTACTCTGCATATAAATTAAATAAGCTTGTTTATTTGCGATTTTTCTTATTTCCAAATGTGAGATTTTACTGTTATAAAATTCCTTTTTAGAACTCTTTTGCTGTGTACCATACATTTTGGATCATTTTGGTTTCATTTGTTTCCAGATATTTTTAAATTTCCTCTTTGATTTAGTCAGTGATCTGTTGGTTGTTTAGTAGCATATTGTTTAGCCTCCAAGGGTTTGTGTTTTTTGTGATTTTTTTTCTTGTATCTAGCCTCATACATTTGTGGTCAGAAGAGGTGCTTGATATGACTTCAATCTACTAAATTTATTTGGACTTATTTTGAGGCCTAGCATTTGGTCTATCCTAGAGAATGTTCTGGGCTTCCCTGGTGGCTCAGTGGTAAAAAATCTTCCTGCAATGCAAGAGCCCCAGGAGATGAGGGGTCAATCCCTGGGTTGGGAATATCCCCTGAAGGAGGGCATGACAACCCACTATAGTATTCTTGCCTGGAGAATCTCATGGACAGAGGAGCCTGGTGGACTACAGTTCCTAGGCGTGCAAAGAGTGGACATGACTGAAGTGACTTAGCATTCACTCAGAGAATTTTCTACATGCACTTGAAAAATTTTCAAGTCAGAATACTGGAGTGGGTAGCCATTCCCTTCTCCAGGAGATCTTCCCAACTGAGGGATTGAACCCAGGTCTCCTTCACTGCAGGTGGATTCTTTACCAGCTGAGCCACCAGGGAAGCCCAAGAATACAGGAATGAGTAGCCTATCCCTTCTCTAGCAGATCTTCCTGACCCAGGAATCGAACTGGGGTCTCCTGTTTTCCAGGCAGATTCTTTACTAGCTGAACTACTAGAGAAGCCTGAAGAATGTGTATTCTGCTGCTTTTGAATGAAATGTTCTGTATGTATACCTATTAAGTCCCTCTGCTGTAATGTACTGTTTAAGCCTTGTGTTTCCTTGTTGATTTTATGTATGATCTGTCCATTGTTTTAGGTGGAGTGTTAAAGTCCTCTAATATTGTCAATTTTCCCTTTTATGTTTGTTAATATTTACATTAAGTATTTAGCTACTCTCATGTTGTGTGCATATATACCTTCAATTTTTATATATCCTTGTTGGATGGATCTTTTGATCTCATGTAATGTCTTTATATCTTGTTACAGTCTTTGTTTTAAAGTCTGTTTTTCTGATGTGTGTATTGCTATTCCAGTTGAGCTATTTCAAATCCTGAAAGATGATGCTGTGAAAGTGCTGCACTCAATATGCCAGCAAATTTGGAAAACTCAGCAGTGGCCACACGACCAGAAAAGGTCAGTTTTCATTCCAATCCCAAAGAAAAGCAATGCCAAAGAATGCTCAAACTATCGCACAATTGCACTCATCTCACATGCTAGTAAAGTGATGCTTAAATTCTCCAAGCCAGACTTCAGCAGTACATGAACTATGAACTTCTAGATGTTCAAGCTGGTTTTAGAAAAGGCAGAGGAACCAGAGATCAAATTGCCAACAGCCACTGGATCATGGAAAAAGCAAGAGAGTTCCAGAAAAACATCTCTTTCTGCTTTATTGACTATGCCAAAGCCTTTGATTGTGTGGATCACAACAAACTGGAAAATTCCGAAAGAGATGGGAATACCAGACCTCCTGACCCACCACTTGAGAAACCTGTATGCAGGTCAGGAAGCAACAGTTAGAACTGGACATGGAACAACAGACTGGTTCCAAATAGGAAAAGGAATACGTCAAGGCTATATATTGTCACCCTGCTTATTTAACTTATATGCAGAGTACATCATGAGAAATGTTGGGCTGGAGGAAGCACAAGCTGGAATCAAGATTCCTGGGAGAAATATCAGTAACCTCAGATATGCAGATAAATCACCCTTATGGCAGAAAGTGAAGAACTAAAGAGCCTTTTGATGCAAGTGAAAGAGGAGAGTGAAAAAGTTGGCTTAAAGCTTAACATTCAGAAAACGAAGATCATGGCATCTGGTCCCATCACTTCATGGGAAATAGATGGGGAAACAATGGAAACAGTGTCAGACTTTATTTTTCTAGGCTCCAAAAATCACTGCAGATGGTGACTGCGGCCATGAAATTAAAAGGCGCTGACTTCTTGGAAGGAAGGTTATGACCAACCTAGATAGCATCGGAGAAGGCAATGGCACCCCACTCCAGTACTTTGCCTGGAAAATCCCATGGATGGAGGAGCCTGGTAGGCTGCAGTCCATGGGGTCGCTAAGAGTCAGACACAACTGAGAGACTTCACTTTCACTTCTCACTTTCCTGCATTGGAGAAGGAAATGGCAACCCACTCCAGTGTTCTTGCCTGGAGAATCCCAGGGATGGGGGAGTCTGGTGGCTGCCGTCTATGGGGTCACACAGAGTCAGACATGACTGAAGTGACTTAGCAGCAGCAGCAGATAGCATATTCAAAAGCAGAGACATTACTTAGCCAACAAAGGTCCATCTAGTCAAGGCTATGGTTTTTCCAGTGGTCATGTATGGATGTGAGAGTTGGACTATAAAGAAAGCTGAGCACAGAAGAATTGATGCTTTTGAACTGTGGTGTTGGAGAAGACTCTTGAGAGTTCCTGGACTGCAAGGAGATCCAACCAGTCCATTCTGAAGGAGATCAGTCCTGGGTGTTCATTGGAAGGACTGATGTTGAAGCTGAAACTCCAATACTTTGGCCACCTGATGCAAAGAGCTGACTCACTGGAAAACACCCTGATGCTGGAAAAGATTGAGGGCAGGAGGAGAAGGGGATGACAGAGGATGAGATTGTTGGATGGCATCACTGACTCAATGGACATGGGTTTGGGTAAACTCCGGGAGTTGGTGATGGACTGGGAGGCCTGGGGTGCTGTGGTTCATGGGGTCACAAAGAGTCGGACACGACTGACTGAACTGAACTGAACTGATTGCTACTCCAGTTTTTTTTTTATTTCCAGCTATGTGGAATACATTTCTCCCACTTACCTTTGGTCTCTCTCTTGTGTTCAGATCTGAAGTAAATCTCTTGTAGGCAGTATCTACATAGGTCTTATTTATGTATCCACACTCTATGTCTTTTGACTGGAAAATTTAGCCCATTTATATGTCATGTAATTATGGATAGGTAGTTTCAAAGAATAGCAAGGAGAGATAAGAAAGCCTTCCTCAGCTATCAACACAAAGAAATAGAGGAAAACAACAGAATGGGAAAAAGACTCCAGAGAAGGGAAAATTGAAAAGATAGCCAGGCTGCAGTCCAACATCGGACACGACTGAGTGACTTCAAAGATCCTGCATTGATAAAGGACAGAAATGGTATGGACCTAACAGAGTGGGACATGAAGATATTAAGAAGCAGAGATCTCTTGGAAAAGAATGCAAAAGACTTGATAAAGGACAGAAAAGAACTGCAGAAGACAGAATACACAGAAAAACAAAAACATTCACAACCCAGATAATCATGATGGTGTGATCACTCACCTAGAGCCAGACATCCTGGAAATGTGAAGTCAAATGGGCCTTAGAAAGCATCACTATGAACAAAGCTAGTGGAGGTGATGGAATTCCAGTTGAGCTATTTCAAATCCTGAAAGATGATGCTGTGAAAGTGCTGCACTCAATATGCCAGCAAATTTGGAAAACTCAGCAGTGGCCACAGGACTGGAAAAGGTCAGTTTTCATTCCAATCCCAAAGAAAAGCAATGCCAAAGAATGCTCAAACTACTGCACTCATCTCACACACTAGTAAAGTAATGCTTAAAATTCTCCAAGGCAGGCTTCAGCAATATGTGAACCGTGAACTTCCAGATGTTCAAGCTGGTTTTAGAAAAGGCAGAGGAACCAGAGATCAAATTGCCAACAGCCACTGGATCATGGAAAAAGCAAGAAAGTTCCAGAAAAACATCTCTTTCTGCTTTATTGATTATGCCAAAGCCTTTGATTGTGTGGATCACAACAAACTGGAAAATTCTGAAAGAGATGGGAATACCAGACCACCTGACCTGCCTCTTGAGAAACCTGTATGCAGGTCAGGAAGCAACAGTTAGAACTGGACATGGAACAACAGACTGGTTCCAAATGGAAAAAGGAGTACATCAAGCCTGTATCTTGTCACCCTGCTTATTTAACTTATATACAGAGTACATTATGAGAAACACTGGGCTGGAGGAAACATAAGCTGGAATCAAGATTGCTGGGAGAAATATCAATAACCTCAGATATGCAGATGACACCACCCTTATGGCAGAAAGTGAAGAGGAACTAAAAAGCCTCTTGATGAAAGTGAAAGAGGAGAGTGAAAAAGTTGGCTTAAAGCACAACATTCAGAAAACGAAGATCATGGCATCTGGTCCCAGCACTTCATGGGAAATAGATGGGGAAACAGTGGAAACAGTGGATGACTTTATTTTTTTGGGCTCCAAAATCACTACAGATGGTGACTGCAGCCATGAAATTAAAAGATGCTTACTCCTTGGAAGGAAAGTTATGACCAAGGTAGATAGTATATTGAAAGGCAGAGATATTACTTTGCCAATAAAGGTCCATCTAGTCAAGGCTATGGTTTTTCCAGTGGTCACGTATGGATGTGAGAGTTGGACTGTGAAGAAAGCTAAGTGGGGAAGAATTGATGCTTTTGAACTGTGGTGTTGGAGAAGACTCTTGAGAGTCCCTTGGACTGCAAGGAGATCCAACCAGTCCATCCTAAAGGAGATCAGCCCTGGTTGTTCTTTGAAAGGAATGATGCTGAACTTGAAACTCCAGTAGTTTGGCCACCTCATGCGAAGAGTTGACTCATTGGAAAAGACTCTGATGCTGGGAGGGATTAGGGGCAGGAGGAGAAGGGGACAGCAGAGGATAAGATGGCTGGATGGCATCACCGACTCGATGGACATGAGTTTGAGTGAGCTCTGGGAGTTTGTGATGGACAGGGAGGCCTGGCGTGCTGCAATTCATGGGGTCGCAAAGAGTCAGACACGACTGAGAGACTGAACTGAACTGAACTGAACTGATGTACTTACTGCCATTTTGTTAACTGTTTTGGAGGTTATTTTGTAGTTCATTTTTGTACCTTTTTTCTTTGCTCTTTCTTGTGACTTGATGTCTATTTTAGCATTATCTTTGAATTCCTTTCTGTTTTTTGTGTGTATATCTATCACAAGCTTTTGGTCTGTGTTCCCATAAGGTTTACATATTAACAGGCTGTATATGGTTGGCTGGTGGTTTAGTCACTAAGCTGTGCCCAATTCTGGGAACCCCATGGACTGTAGCCTGCCAGATTCCTCTGTCCATGAGATTTCCAAGCCAAGAATACTGGAGTGTGTTGCTCTTTTCTTCTCTAGAGGATCTTCCTGACCTAGGGATTGGACCCAGGTCTCCTACATTACAGGTGGAATCTTTACTGAATGAGCCTCCAGGGATAGCCTGTGTATATAGGGAATTATTTTAAGTTGATGATCTCTTAAGTTTGATCACATTTTGACCCTGCATCTTTTACTGCCCCCATCTCTCCTGTTTAATGCTTTTGATATTACATTTTACATCTTTTTTTTTTCTTATCTCTTAACTGCTTATTGTGGATATAGATGATTTTACCATTTATGTCTTTTAATCTTCCTTTTATCCTTGTGATTAAAATATTACCTTTACTGTATATTTGCTTTACCAATAATTTTTTTTTAGTAATTCTTATATTTCTAGTTATAGTCTTTTTCTCCATTTAGAAAAGTCCCTTTAACATTTCTTGTAATGCTAGTTTAGTGGTGCTGAACTCTTTTAGCTTTTGTTTGTCTGTAAAACTCTACCTCTACATATAACCTGAATAATAGCTCTGTTTAGTAGAATATTCTTGGCTTTGGGCTTTTTCCTTCCATTGCTCTAAATATATTGTGACTTGAGCCTGCAAAGCTTTTGCTAAAAAGTAATCTGACAGTCTTATGGAAGCTCTCTTGAATGTAACTGGTTACTTTTTCCATGCTGCTATTAAGATTGTCTCTTTATCATATTTTTTTTTTTTTTGCCATTTTAATTACATGGTGGATCTCTTTGGTTTGATCTTGTTTAGGACTCTGTGGTACCTAGATCTGGATGTCTGTTTCCTTTCCCAGGTTAGGGAAGTTTCAGCTAGGAGGTCTTTAGATATGTTCTTTGCAATTTCTCTTGCTCTCCTTCTGGGACCTCTATAATGTGAATGCTATTATTTTTTATGTCATTCCAGAAGTCTTGAAAATTGTCCTTGTTTTTAAAAAATTCTCTCTCTCTTTTTTTTTTTTTGTTTCAGTTTGGGTGTTTTCACTACTCTGCCACTTCACTTGGAGAAGGCAATGGCACCCCACTCCAGCACTCTTGCCTGGAAAATCCCATGGACGGAGGAGCCTGGTGGGCTGCAGTCCATGGGGTTGTGAAGAGTCGGACACGGCTGAGCGACTTCACTTTCACTTTTCACTTTCATGCATTGGAGAAGGAAATGGCAACCCACTCCAGTGTTCTTGCCTGGAGAATCCCAGGGACAGGAGAGCCTGATGGGGTCGCACAGGGTCGGACACGACTGAAGCGACTTAGCAGCAGCAGCAGCCACTTCACTGATTTTTCTAGACTCTTTAATTTCAGTTATTGTGCTCTTCAGCTCTGTTTGGTTCTTATTTCTATATTCTGTTTGTTAAACTTACCACTGTGTTCATCCATTCTTCTCCTGAGTTCATATCTATAATCATTACTTTGAACTCTTTATTGGGGTAAATTACCTCCACTTCATTTTGTCTTTTTCGGGGGATTTATCTTGTTCCTTCATTTGGAACATATTCCTCTGTCGCTTTTTTTTGTCTGATTTTGTTTTTATTTTTACATATTAGGTAGACGGGTTAGTTTTTTGATCTTGAAGAAGTAGGCTTGTGTAGGAGATGTCCTGTGGGGCCAGCAGGACACTGTCTTCTGGCCACCACATCTATGTGTTCTAAGGGTACACCCTATGCAGACTGCATGCTCCCGTTGTGGTAGGGCCAACTACTGTGGGTGTGTTGGTGGCTGGGCGTGCCTCCAGCCCTGTTGGTTCCTAGGCTCTGCCTCATATGTGATCTCATTGTGGGCACATTCAGGTCTCAAAGCAGCTGGCTGTGGGTCCCAGAAGGTCCTAAGGCTGGTGCTGGCCCACTGATGGGTGGGGCCCAGAAGGTCCCAAGGCTGGTGCTGGCCTGCTGGTTGGTTAGAAAGATCCTAGGGTGACAGGAGTGGGGCTTGGGTGGGCCTAGCTGGAATCTTAATTTATTTTTAATTTACATTTTTTAAAAAGTATCTTTTGATTAATGACATATTTTCCCTTTTCATATTTACTGTACTCTTGAAAGCACTTTATTCCACTTGATTAAGCTGTTTATCACAGTGCTTTTGGGTTGACAATTCTGATACTGTTAGCATGGTTTTTTGCATCCTTTTATTTTTCAGCCCATTTGTGTCTTTATATTGAATGGATCTCTCATAAGCAGCATATCACTGGGTATTACTTTTATATGCAATCTGACAATCTCTGCTTTTTAATTGAAGTATTAACTCCATTTATATTTAATGTAATTATTGATTTAGCTTTGTGTCTGTCAGCTTGATATTATCTTCTATTTGCTTTTCCTCTGTTCCTCCTTGCCGGTATTTTTTTGGGGTTAATCTGCAACTCAGTGCTCCATTTTATTTCCTTGATTGACTTCTTAGCTCTAAGCCCTTATTTGTGTGTGCATGTGTGTGTGTGTGTGTTTTCTAGGGCTAACACTATGCTTCCCTGGCAGCTCAGAAAGTAAAGAATCCGCCTGCAATGTGGGAGACCTGGGTTTGATTCCTGGGTCAGGAAGATCCCCTGGAGAAGGAAATGGCAACCCATTCCAGTAATCTTCCCTCGAGAATCCCCATGGATAGAGGAGCCTGGTAGGCTATAGTCCATGGAGTTGTAAAGAGTCGGACACAACTGAGCGACTAAGCACACACGAGACTACGCTATGGTTTTATATTTTCATGTGTGTCATTGTGTGATCATTTTTCCCTTTTTAAGGAAAGGGATTTTGTCTTAGACTTCTCTCATATCATCATTATTCATTCATTCAATTCATTTATTCATTCAACATATTGTTATCAAACATATACTGTGTACCAAGGACTTCTAAGTGTTAGAAATACAATTGTGATCCACACAGATATGAAGCCAACAGTCTGCTTGGAAATAGATAAGTAAGTAGGAAAGTTTGCCCAAAGGAGGAAACATCTGAACTAAGCCTTGAAGCCTCAACGGTGAAGTTCAATTTTCTTCAAGTGAAGGGAATAATATTAGATTGTTTCAGGTTGTGGCAATAGTGATTTCAAAGACCCAGAAACAGGAGCAACTGGTGATTTGCTCAGGGAGTGGTAAGACATGCAGCATGGCTGGAGCTCAGTGTTGGAGCAAATGGGGTGGAATGTGGAGTATGGAATAGGTTGGCAAGAAGTTTAAGGAGTCCCTATGATAACTTTTAGTTTTTTCAGGAATCTAGAGCTATATCCATGATATTCATGTTATTAATGTTCACTAATTGAATGACTGAAGAGATTTTGCACAGAATTGTTGCCTATAAACCATGTGCCTCATCCAGTTGTCTATAACGCCTGTTTTCACTTTGGGAGATTTGTCTTTTGGAGGTGAAGACATTTTGATTTTCAAATCCTATTATAAAAGAAGAATATATTATTCCAGAGGAGTGCTTTCTGTAACATAACATAAGCAAGGGATTTTCCAAGGTTATTGCAGAAGAGAGTGTGCATCCGTTTACCTACACCTAGATTGCCTCAGATGAGAAAGCGTTCCTCATTTTACATATATCCTTCCCCTGCCCAGCTTTATTGGGATATAATCGCTCTATAACATTGTGTAATTTTTAGGTGTACAATGTGTTATTTTTCTGTTTTTTTAATTTATTTTTAATTGGACGATAATTGCTTTGCAATATTGTGTTAGTTTCTGCCATACATCAATGTAAATCAGCCAAGGTATACATATGTCCCTTCCCTCTTCAACCCCCCTTCCACCTCCCCTCCATACCACCCCTCTAGGTTGTCAGAGAGCATCAAGCAATGTGTCAGTTTGACACATGTATATATTACAAAGTGATTACCACAGTAGCATTAGTTAAGTCCTCTATTTTTCACATAATTACCAGTTCTTTTTTATGGTGAGAACACTTAACAAGTCCACTGTTAGCAACTTTCAAGTGTATAATACAGTATTGTAAACTATAATCACCATAATGTACATTAGATCCCCAAAACTTATTCATCTTATCACTGGAGGTTTTTCATATTTTGACCAATAGCTCCCTATTTCTCCTGACATCAAAACCCTAACCCCTGACGATCGCTATCGTACTCTCTGTTCCTATGAGTTTCTGTGAGTTGGGCATTAAACATGTATATTTACTTGGCTGCATCAGGTCTTAGCTGCAGCCCGCGGGATCTGTATCACATCATGCGAGGTCTTCCGTTGCGGTGCATTGGACTTTATAGTTGTGGTGTGACGGCGCCAAGGGCACGGGCGTCAGCAGTTGTGGCACGTGGGCTCTGGAATACGCACATTCAGTTGTTGCTGTGCACAGGCTCTGTTGCTTCACAGCATGTAGGTCTTAGTTCCCTGACCAGGGATAGAACCTCTATCCTCTGCATTGCAAGGTGGATTCTTAACCATTGGACCGCTATGGGAGTCCCGAGTTAGGTATTTTTAGCTTTCACACATAAGTGATATCATACAGTATTTGTCTTTCTCTGTCTGACTTGTTTCACTTGGCATAATGTCCCCAAGGTCTGCCCATGTTATCACAAATGGCAGGGTTTCCTTCTTTCTCATGGTTGGATAATATTCTACTGTCTATACAACTGACCCTTGAACAAAGCAGAGGTTATTTCTGCTGACCCCCCAGTGCAGTGTAAACTCATGTACAGATACCAATGGACAACTGTAAACTTGGATACCAATGGGATCCAAGGAGAGCTGGTTCCAGGACCTGGCACAGATATTCAAATCTGAAGATGCCCAAGTCCCATGGTCAGCCTTCTGCATTTGTGGTTCTGCATCAATGGATTCAACAACCCTGGATCATATAGTACTGCAGTTATTGAAAAGAACTGTATATAAATAGACCCACACAGTTCAAACTGGTTTTATTCAATGGTAAATTATATATACACTTCATCTTCTTTATCCATTACTTAGATTGTTTCCATATCTTGACAGTGTTAATCACTCAGTCGTGTCTGAGTCTTTGTGACCCTATGGACTGTGGCCCACTAGGCTCCTCTGTCCATGGGATTCTCCAGGCAAGAATACTGGAGTGGATAGCCTTTTCCTTCTCCAGGGGATCTTCCTGACCCAGGGATCGAATCTGCATCTCTTAGGTCTCCTGCATTGGCAGGCAGGTTCTTTACCACTAGCGCCACCTGGGAAACCCAAGATTGCTTTATCATGCTGTATTTTACTTTCATTCTCAAAGGATAATTTTACTGAACAGTGAATTCTTGATCTTTTTCTTTCACCACTTTCAGCCACAAGGGAAGCTCTTCCGTTCTTGGTTATTGTAAATAAAGCTGCCATGTACATGGGGGTGCAGATATTTCTTTGAGATACTGATTTCATTTCCCTAGGACATATACCCAGAAATGGGATGGTTGGATCATATGGTAGTTCTATTTTTAATTTATTGAGGAACCTTCAGACTGTTTCTATAGTGGCTGTACCACTTTATATTTCTACTATGTTTTATGTATCTTTGTCAACACTTGGTTCCCAGTGAATCAGATGGTAAAGAATCTGCCTGCAATGCAGGAGACCTGGGTTTGACCCTTGGGTCAGGAAGATCCCCTGGAGACGGGAATGGCTATCCACTCCAGTATTCTTCCCTGGAGAATCCCATGGACAGGGGAGCCTGGTGGGCTACAGTTCATGAGGTCGCGAAGAAATGGACTTGACTGAGTGACTAACACTTTCACTTCACTTTCAACACTTGGTTATGTCTTCTCTTTTTGATGATCACCGTTCTCATAGGTGAGAGGTGTTATGTCCTTATGATTTTGATTTTAATTTTTATGGTAAGCACCTTTTCATGTACTTTATGACTATTTCTGTGTCTTGTATTCAGTTCCTCTATCCATTTTTAAATTGAATTTTTTTTTTTGTTTTGTTACTGAGTTGCTTATATATTTTGGATATTAACCACCTATCAGACACACAATTTTCAATTTTTTCTCCTCTTCCATAGGTTACCTTTTCATTTTATTGATTGTTTATTTGCTGTGTAGATGTTTTTTAGTTTGATGTAGCCCTACTTAATTGTTTTTACTTTTTATTTTGCTTGTGCTTTTGACATCATATTAAAAAAATACCTGCTGAGACTGTTTCCCTATGTTTTCTTCTAGGATTTTTATGGTTTCATGTCCCATGTTTTAAGTCTTTGATTTAAAAGTGTGGGTTGTGTGTGATAGGAGTGCAATTTTATTCTGTATGTGATTATATGGTTTTTCCCAATACCTTTTATGGAAGAGTTTATCCTTTCTTCATTGAGTGTTCTTGACTCTATTGTCAAATATTGGGTGACTGTGTATGTGAGGGTTTAGTTCTGGCTCTTAACTATGTTTTATTGGTCTATGAATCTTTTCTTATGCCAATATCATACTGTTTTGATTAATAAAGCTTTGCAGCATACTTTGAAATTAGGAAGTATTATGCCTCTAATTTTCTTATTCTTTCTCAGGATCGCTTTGGTTATTCAGGGTCTTCTGCAGTTTCATACAAATTTTAGGATTGTTTTTTCTATTTCTGTGAAAAATGCCATTGGAATTTTGATAAGCATTGCATTGAATCTATAGGTAGTTTTGGGTAGCATGGACATTTTAACAGTATTGATTTTTCTGATCCATGAACACAAGATATCTTTCCATTTGTTTGCATCTCTTCAATTTCTTTCCTCCAAGCCTTGTAGTTTTCAGTGTACAGATCTTTTACTTCCTTGGTTAAATTTATTCACAAGTATTTGTTTTTGATGCTACTGTGAGTGGGATTATTTCTTTTTCAGATATTTTATTTTAGTGTATGGAAATACAACTGGTTTATATGTGCTGATATTTTATCCTACAACATTATTAAATTTGTTGATTAGTGATAATGGTTCTTTTGGTGGAGCCTTAAAATTTTTCTATATATAAGGTCATATCATCTATACAGATAATTTTACTTATTTCTTTCCAATCTGGATGCCTTTTATTTCCTTTTCTTGTCAATTGTTATGGTTTTGACTTCCAATACTGTGTTGAATAGAAGCAGTGAGAGTAGGCATCATTGTCTTTCTGATCTTAGATGAAAAGCTTTCAACCTTTCACCACTGAGTGTGATATTATGTATGGGTTTGTCAAATATGGCCTTTATTATTTTCGGGTACTTTTCTTCTATACCTAAGATTTTTCTTTTTATTATCATGAATGGATGTTGTATTTTTTTAAAAAATGTTTTTCTGTATCTGTTGAGATGATTGCATGATTTTGTCTTTTATTCTGTAAGTATGGAGTATTTATTTAGTGTTGTTGAACCATCCTTGCATCCCAGGGATAAGTCCCACTTGATCATGGCATATAATCCTTTTAATGTGTCATTGAATTAAACTTGCTAATATTTTGTTAATATTATTACATTGATATTTATTAGGGAAATTGGCCTGTAGTTTTCTCTTTTTTTTCCTTGTAGCATCCTTATCTGGCATTGGTATCAGGTAATGCTGGCCTCATAAAATGAATTTGGGAATATTTCCTACTCTTTAATTTTTTGGAAGAGTTTGAGAAAGACTGTCATTTAACTCTTCTTTACTTATTTGCTAGAATTTACTACTGAAACCATCTGGTTCTGGGCTTTTCTTTGTTAAGAGATTTACAATTAATGATTAAATCTCCTTACTCATAACTGGTTTGTTAAGATTTTCTGTTCCTTCATAATTCAATCTTAATAAACTGTATATTTCAATGAATTTCTCCATGTTCTCTGTTACAGAATTTGTTGGTATATAATTGTTCATAGTCTCTTAAGATTTTTTGAATTTCTGCCTACTCTTTCTTTCATTTCTTTTTTTTCCCTTAGACTAGTTAAATGCTTGTCAATTTTATCTTTAACATCCCCCTCCCAGCTTTTTGTTTCATTGGTCCTTTCAATTGTTTTTAAATATTGTATTTCACGTATTTCTTCTCTGATACTTATTTCCTTCATTCTGCTTTGGTAGACTTAGTTTGTTCCTTGAAGTATAAAGTTATTGCTTGAGATCTCTCTTTTTTCTTAATGAGCATTTATCAGTATAAACTTTTATCTTGGAACTATTTTTGCTGCATCCAATAGGTGTGGGTATGTTTTGTTTTCATTTGTTTCAAGATTATTTTATTTCCCTTTTGATTTTTTCTTTGACCCCTTGGTTGCTCAGAAGTGTGCTGTTTATTTCCACATACTTGTGATTTTTTTCAGCTTTCCTTCTGCTATTGATTTCTAGTTTCATACCATCGTGGTAAGAAAAGATACTTGATATTATGTTAACCTTCTCAGATTGCTAAGTCTTGTTTTGTGACATATCCTCTATCCTGGAGAGTATTCCATGTGCACTTGAGAAGAATGTGTATTCTATTCAGTTGGATGGAATGTTCTATATATGTTTGTTAGGTCCATTTGATCTAAAGGATATTTCAAGCCCAATGTTTCCTTATTGATGATCTGTATGATCTATTTATCTGGATGATCTATTTAATGTTGAAAGTGAAGTACTGAAGTTCCTTATAATATTATATTATTATCTATTTCTCTCTTCCTAATCTGTTAGTATTAACTTAATATATTTAGATGCTCTAATATTAGGGATATATATATATATATCACCAATAAAATTATCATATCTTCTTAATAAAATGACACCTTTACTATTATGTAATAACTTTTGTCTCTTCATACAGTTTTTGGCTAAAGGTATGTTTTCTCTGGGCCTGAAGAAGCACAAGCTGGAATCAAGATTGCTGGGAGAAATATCAATAACCTCAGATATGCAGATGACACCACCCTTATGGCAGAAAGTGAAGAGGAACTCAAAAGCCTCTTGATGCAAGTGAAAGAGGAGAGTGAAAAAGTTGGCTTAAAGCTCAACATTCAGAAAACGAAGATCATGGCATCTGGTCCCATCACTTCATGGGAAATAAATGGGGAAACAGTGAAAACAGTGTCAGACTTTATTTTTTTGGGCTCCAAAATCACTGCAGATGGTGACTGCAGCCATGAAATTAAAAGATGCTTACTCCTTAGAAGGAAAATTATGACCAACCTAGATAGAATATTGAAAAGCAGAGACATTACTTTGCCAACAAAGGTCCGTCTAGTCAAGGCTATGGTTTTTCCTGTGGTCATGTACGGATGTGAGAATTGGACTGTGAAGAAAGCTGAGTGCCAAAGAATTGATGCTTTTGAACTGTGGTGTTGGAGAAGACTCTTGAGAGTCCCTTGGACTACAAGGAGATCCAACCAGTCCATCCTAAAGGATATCAGTCCTGGGTGTTCTTTGGAAGGACTGATGCTAAAGCTGAAACTCCAGTACTTTGGCTACCTCATGGAAAGAGTTGACTCATTGGAAAAGACTCTGATGCTGGGAGGGATTGGGGGCAAGAGGAGAAGGGGACGACAGAGGATGAGATGGCTGGATGGCATCACTGACTCGATGGATGTGAGTCTCAGTGAACTCTGTGAGTTGGTGATGGACAAGGAGGACTGGCATGCTGCGATAGGGTCGCAAAGAGTCAGATACGACTGAGCGACTGAACTGAACTGAACTGATGTTTTCTCTGATATAAGTGTAACTACCCTGCTCTTTTGGTCTCCACTGTCATGGAATATCATTTTACATCCCTTCACTTTGAACCTTTGTATATTCTTAGAGCTGAAATGAATCTCTTTTAGGTACATAGAGTTGTGTCTTGTTTTTTCAAATCCATTCAGACACTCTATGCTTTTTGATTGGAGAACTTAATGCATTTACACGAGTAGTTGCTAATACATATGGACTTTCTAGTGCCATCTTATTGTCTTCTGACTGTTTTGTAGTTCCCTTGTTTCTTTTTTCCTCTCTTTCTGCCTTCCTTTGTGAATTGATGATTCTCTGTAGTATTATGATTTGATTCCCTTTTCTTTATCTTTTGCAAATCTTTTGTAGAATTTTGCTTTGTGGTTACCATGAGCTTACACAAAACATTTTATAGATATCAGTTCAGTTCAGTTCAGTTGCTGAGTCATGTGTGACTCTTTGTGAGCCCATGGATTGCAACATGCCAGGCCTCCCTGTCCATCACCAACTCCCGGAGTTTACTCAAACTCATGTCCATTGAGTCAGTGATGCCATCCAACCGTCTCATCCTCTGTCGTCCCCTTCTCCTCCTGTCTTCAATCTTTCCCAGCATCAGGGTCTTTTCCAATGAGTCAGCTCTTCGCATCAGGTGGCCAAAGTATTGGAGGTTCAGCTTCAATATCAGTCCTCTGAATGAACACTCAGGACTGATTTCCTTTAGGATGGACTGGTTGGATCTCCTTGATGTCCAAGGGACTCTCAAGAGTCTTCTCCAACACCACAGTTCAAAAGCACCAGTTCTTCGGTGCTCAGCTTTCTTCACAGTCCAACTCTCACATCCATACATGACCACTAGAAAAACCATAGACTTGACTAGATGGACCTTTGTTGGCAAAGTAATGTCTCTGCTTTTTATATGCTGTCTAGGTTGGTTATAACTTTCCTTCCAAGGAGTAAGCATCTTTTTATTTCATGGCAGCAATCACCATCTGCAGTGATTTTGGAGCCAAAAAAAGTAAAATCTGCCACTGTTTCCACTGTTTCCCCATCTATTTGACATGAAGTGATGGGACTGGATGCCATGATCTTAGTTTTCTGAATGTTGAGGTTTAAGCCAACTTTTTCACTCTCTTCTTTCACTTTCATCAAGAGGCTCTTTAGTTCTTCTTCACTTTCTGCCATAAGGGTGGTGTCATCTTCACATCTGAGGTTATTGATATTTCTCCCAGCAGTCTTGATTCCAGCTTGTGCATCCAGCCCAGCATTTCTCAGGATGTACTCTGCATATAAATTAAATAAGCATGGTGACAATATACAGCCTTGATGTATTCCTTTTCCTATCTGAAACCAGTCTGTTGTTCCATGTCCAGTTCTAAGTGTTGTTTTCTGACCTGCATAGTTTCTGTATAGTTTCTCAAGAGGCAGGTCAGGTGGTCTGGTATTCCCATCTCTTTCAGAATTTTTCACAGGTTATTGTGATCCATACAGTCAAAGGCTTTGGCATAGTCAATAAAGCAGAAATAGATGTTTTTCTGGAACTCTCTTGCTTTTTCCATGATCCAGTGGCTGTTGGAAATTTGATCTCTGGTTCCTCTGCTTTTTCTAAAACCAGCTTGAACATCTGGAAGTTCACAGTTCACGTATTGCTGAAGCCTGGCTTGGAGAATTTTGAGTATCACTTTACTAGCGTGTGAGATGAGTGCAAATTGCAGTAGTTTGAGCATTCTTTGGCATTGCCTTTCTTTGGGATTGGAATGAAAACTGACCTTTTCCAGTCCTGTGGCCACTGCTGAGTTTTCCAAATTTGCTGGCATATTGAGTGCAGCACTTTCACAGCATCATCTTTCAGGATTTGAAATAGTTCAATTGGAATTCCATCACCTCCACTAGCTTTGTTCATAGTGATGCTCTCTAAGGCTCATTTGACTTCACATTCCAGGATGTCTGGCTCTAGGTGAGTGATCATACCATCATGATTACCTGGGTTGTGAAGATCTTTTTTGTACAGTTCTTCTGTGTATTCTTGCCACCTCTTAATATCTTCTGCTTCTGTTAGGTCCATACAATTTCTGTCCTTTATCAAGCCCATCTTTGCATGAAATGTTCCCTTGGTATCTCTAATTTTCTTGAAGCGATCTCTAGTCTTTCCCATTCTTTCCTGTATCTGACAAAGATACTATTCAGAAATAATGGAGAGATAAATATTTTCCAGATAAAAGCAGAAAGCTTCATTACCTCTAAACATACATTACAGAAATGCTAAAATGAGTTCTTTGGGCTGAAATTTAGATCTCTGATCTGAAAACATATGAAAATATACAGCATATTGGTAAAGTAAGTATATAATCAAATTCAGAATGCCCTACTACTGTAATATGTAGTGTGTTAGCCATGATGGGTGAAGCTGTGTTCCCTCCCTGCTGTTTACTTGGGGCCAAATGGTGAGGTAACAGCAAATGTTTAAGGAGAATTTGCCATGTGCGAGGACCTGTTTGGGTGCTTTACAGACATCTTCTCATTCACTCCTCACAACCACCCTGGGTGTGATTATATTTATTGGATGTGTGAATAAGTGAGGCACAGAAAGGTTAAATGTAATAGATACAGGAATAGAGCTTTCCTCTATTCCTTTGCACTGATCACTGAGGTAGGCTTTCTTATCTCTCCTTGCTATTCTTTGGAACTCTGCATTCAAATGGGTATATCTTTCCTTTTCTCCTATGCTTTTCACTTCTCTTCATTTTCACTGCTATTTGTAAGGCCTCCTCAGATAGTCATTTTGCCTTTTTGCATTTCTTTTTCCTGGAGATGATCTTGATCTCTCTCTCCTGTACAATGTCACAAACCTCTGTCCATAGTTCATCAGGCACTCTATCTATCAGAGCTAGTCCCTTAAATCTATTTCTCACTTCTACTGTATAATCATAAGGGATTTGATTTAGGTCATACCTGAGTGGTCTAGTGGTTTTCCCTACTTTCTTCAATTTAAGTCTGAATTTGGCAATAAGGAGTTCATGATCTGAGCCAGAGTCAGCTCCTGGTCTTGTTTTTGCTGACTGTATAGAGCTTCTCTATCTTTGGCTGCAAAGAATATAATCAATCTGATTTCAGTGTTGACCATCTGGTGATGTCCATGTGTAGAGTCTTCTTTTGTGTTGTTGGAAGAGGGTGTTTGCTATGACTAGTGTGTTCTCTTAGCAAAACTCTATTAGCCTTTGCCCCACTTCATTCTATACTCAAAGATCAAATTTGCCTGTTACTCCAGGTGTTTCTTGACTTCCTACTTTTGTATTACAGTCCCCTATAATGAAAACAACATCTTTTTTGGGTGTTAGTTCTAGAAGGTCTTGTAGGTCTTCATAGAACCATTCAGCTTCAACTTCTTCAGCATTACTGGTCGGGGCATAGACTTGGATTACCATGATATTGAATGATTTGCCTTGGAAACAAACAGAGATTATTCTGTCATTTTTGAGATTGCATCCAAGTACTGCATTTCAGACTCTTTTGTTGACTATGACGGTTATTCCATTTCTTCTAAGGGATTCTGTGCTTTGCTGGAGCAGCCGTGAAGAGATACCCCACGTCCAAGGTCAGAGAAACCCCAGTAAGAGGGTAGGCGCTGGAGTGGCTGTGAGGAGATACCCCACATCCAAGGGCAAAGAAGAAGCCCCAGCAAGATGGTAGGAGGGGTTAATTCACATTTAGAATCAAACCCCATTCCCACCAGAGATGCTCAGGGGGCTCAAACAAACTTTGTGTGTACCAGGACCCAAGTACCTCTCAGAGACTGAGGCAGAACTGCGTTTGAGTGTCTCCTGTGGAGGTACAGGTCAGCAGTGGACTGCCCCAGGGACAGGGTCTCTGGATGCAGCAGACTTGGGTATGGCATAAGCCTTCTTTGAGGAGGTCACCATTAACCCTACCATAGAGCTGCCAGAACTTACACAGGACTGGGAAACAGACTCTTGGAGGGCAGAAGCAGAACCTTGTGCACCAGGACCTAGGAGAAAGGAGCAGTGAACCCGCAAGAGACTGACCCAGACTTGCCTGTGGGTGTCCAGGAGTCTCCAGCGGAGGCGTGGGTCCATGGTGGCCTGCTGCAGGGTTGGGGGCACTGAGTGTAGCAATACATGCAAGGGGACCTTTTGAAGGAGGTCGCCATTATCTTCATTACCTCCACCATAGTTTGGTCCCAGGTAAACAGCAGGGAGGAAACACAGCTTCACCCATCATGGCTAACACACTACATATTATAGTAGTAGGGCATTCTGAATTTGATTATGTACTTACTTTACCAATATGCTGTATATTTTCATATGTTTTCAGATCACAGATCTAAATTTCAGCCTGAATAACTCATTTTAGCATTTCTTTCATGTAGGTTTAGAGGTAATGAAGCCTTCCACTTTTATCTGGAAAATATTTATCTCTCCTTTATTTCTGAATAGTATCTTTGTCAGATACAGCATTCTTGGTTGGCAGTTTTTTCTTTTGAATATACCAGCCCACTCTCTCCTGACCTGTGAGATTTCTGCTGAGAAATCTACCAATACCTTTACGGGGATTCCTTTGTAAGTAATGAGCTTCTTCTCTCTTGCTGCTTTTTAGATTCTGGTTTAGTTTGATTTTTGACAGTTTTCTTAAAATGTGTCTTGGAGAGGATCTCATTAAGTTCAGTTTGTTTGGTGACCTATTAACTTCATGAAATGGGATATGAAAATCTCTACCCAAATTTGAGAAGTTCTCAGTCATTATTCCTTTAAATTAGATTTCTATCCCCTTCTTCCTCTCTTTTTCTGAAACTCTAATAATTTGCACATTGTTTCCTTTGGTTGTGTTCGATAGATAATGTAGGCTTTCTTCACTTCTTTTCCTTTGTTGTTCTCTGTCTGGATAATTTCGAAGTTCCTATCTTCCAACTTTTATGTTTTTCTTGCTGTTGATACTCTTTATTACAATTTTCATTTTATTTGTTGCATTTTTCAGATCCAGCATGCTTTTTTGGGTTCTTTTTAATGATTCCATCTCTTTGATAAATTTCTCATTTGCATTTAAAGTACTAGTCATGTCTTCTAGTCTTTACTAACTGCCTTTGAGAGAGAAACACCTTCTGTTAGTCCTTCTAGGGACTCTGAGGTTTTCTCAGATGTTCTGTGGATTCACCTACAAATTGCTTTTGTTGGACAGGAGGCAGAGAAGCATAAATGAGGTATATATTAGCCATGAATCTGATGTCACAACTACATATACTCTTGAGTAAATCCTTTCTCTTCTCTGGACCTCTGTTTTCTTTTCTGAACAATGAGGAGCTTGTAAAGATCGTATTTGAAGTTACTTCCAACTCTGAAATGCCATAGGTTAATCAGCCGTTAAAACCTCAATAGGGATTGATTAATTTTATGTTTCTAGTCGTGAAAAATTCCATAGTGAACTCATAGGATTTGTGTATTTATAATGGCAAGGCTTCTGGTTGCTAGTGACAGAAACTAACTTGGGATAGTTTAGGTTAAAAAAGAGAGTTTATTGATAGAATATGAGGAGCAGAATGTCATGGAACTTTAGGGCCAGAATAGAGCTATGTACCAGGAAAGAGTTTGAACTGGGCATAGAAAACCTTCAGGAATTGTTCTCTATTACTTAGGATTAGGTGATTGGTGAATGGTGTGGTTGGTTTGTGGACTGGACAGGCACTCCCAAAAGTGTCCTCTCAACCTAAATTTTTGATTTCTCTTTGGGACAGTTGTCACAGAAGTGGGGGGAAGGATGCAGACTTGATCAGATGTGCCTGGTCCTGAGAGGTGGTCTCTTTGAAGTTCTCTGATCCTTAAGTATGGAGGCATAGGAATGTGTGTATCTGAAAGAATTAGGGAGAAAAGGGGGTTTGTATGTGTAACAAACTTCAATCTGGGTCACATTAAGGCAGCAGACACATCTTCTTGGGTTCTTTTGCTGGGCTGGTACTTAGGCTTTGTTATCGGCTGGCTCCTGGTAGAAAACCTGCAATAGGCTTTTCTCCTGGTCAGCCCAAAATGGGAAAAAAGAGGGACAGAATGTCTGCTAATAAGGAAGGCTCTTAGGGGAGTGGAGGGAATTATGGGGCGTCTGACCACTCTCACCCATGGTGTGAAAGGTTAATTGGTGAAACCATATTGGCACTGATCTGGGTGGAGTAGGGGCTGCCTAACCCCATTTCAGAGTGTCCTCATCTCCTCATCTTTCTGCTGCAGAGTGAAGGTCGCTAGACCAAGAGCCCAGGGCTCTAGACTGCCATCAAGATGGTGGGTGATGGCCCCTACCTTATCTCTGACCTGGACCGGCGAGGCCAGCGGAGATCATTCACAGAGAGATATGACCCCAGCCTGAAGACCATGATCCCCGTGAGACCCTATGCAAGGTAAGTCAGGAGGAGGATTGAAGGGAGGTCTGGGCAGAACGTCCAGGAATCATTTCCAGCCCATCAGGACAGTGAACACTGCCCCTGCTTCCCACATTGCTGCTCTGTAAGCTTGTAGTTTTGGCCTTCCATCCACCCATCCATTTTTAAAATTTATTGACCATTCACTTCAAGAATCCTCCTTTCCTTTGGTGGAAAGGAGGCAACAGCCAATGTTTAAGGAGAGCTTGCCATGTGCCAGGACCTGTTTGGGTGCTTTACAAATATCTTCTCATTCATTCCTCACAACCACCCTGGAGGTGTTGTGATTATATTTATCTGATGTGTGAATAAGTGAGGCACAAATAAATAAATAACATGCACAAAGTTAATCACGTAGATATTACTTGGTAACAAACTGCCTCTGTGCTTAGTAGCCTAAAACAATTACCATTTCTTTAGCTTGAAATTTTATAAGTGGTTCAGCAACTTGAGCTAAATAAACGGTGATTGTTTTAGGCATGACCAGATTTTCTTATGCATTGCTGGTCAGCAAGATGGCTGTGCTTCTGGGGGTGATGGGCTGGGGGAAGGCGGGCCCCATGGACTATGAACTTCCAGCAGGCTAGCCTGCATTAGGTTCACCATTTCTTTCACTGCCTTCTCTTGGCCAAATCAAGTCACATGTAAGCCCAGATTCAAGGTGTGGAGAAACAGATCTGACGTCTTGAAGGAAGAAGCTGCAAGGGTCTGGAACACAGATGGAGAGAGAGAATTGGGTTGAACTGCAGAATAGGAACTCGGGAAGTCTGATTTCCAAGCTCACATGCTTAACTATAATGTGATATTATATTACTATATGTGTATTCTTAACATTACATTAACTATAATATTTTAAAAAGCTGCTTTTTCTCAGTGGTAAAGAATCTGCCTGCCAATGCAGGAGCACAGGAGATGAGAGTTTGAATCCCATGGACAGAGGAGCCCGGGGGGCTAAAGTCTATGGGGTCACAAAGAGTCGGACATGACTGGGCAGCTGAATGCACATGCATGCAAACACACACACCTTTTCTACATGAGAAGTGCCCTATAACCTGTCCTCTGAGCAGCAGAAGGCCAAGTGACATCTCCATGGTGAGATGATATAGCCCTGCTGTCCTTCCAGAATACGTAGACCAAAGATAAACCTGTGAGCCCTCTAAGGTGAGAGGTGAAGGTTGAAGGGTCATGGCATGGGCTACCATCTTTAGTTCCAGGCAGGAGAGCTCTAAGTACCCACTGTTTTGGCTCTGCTCACAATTTTGTGGAAAGGCAGTGTGATATAGTGCTTAAGAGAAAGATGGGAGTCAGCAAGTGTTGGTCTTGATTTCTTGCTTCACCACTCACTAGCTATAAGACTTGGGTAAGTACTATAACCTCTTTTTGCCTTGATGTTCTTGTCTATGAAATGGGATCATAATGTCACCCAAATACTTGGGCTGTTGTTAGGATTATATGATATAATGCATTAAAGTTACCCTTTAGGAAATGTTTACTATGTACCAGGCACATAGCATTAATACCTTATTAGTATTATTTTAGCTTGGGTTCTCCCAAAAGCAGAGCATGAGTCAAAAACTTGGATGCAGGTAGCTCATTTGGGAGGTGACATCAAGGAGCAGGAGGAAAGATTTAGGGAGAGTGAGGCAGGGAAGGAGAACGTGTGTGTTGTCAGTGTCACTGCTTGTAGACATGGGGACTGGATTCTACTAGGCCCTCTCCAGAAGTATACAATTTTCTACCCATAGGATGGGAGGTGGGGGCATTTGTCTGTGGGCTCTTATATTCCATTAGTTAGGTTTTCTTTTTGGGGGCATGGAAAATGAAAGTGAAGTCGTGACTGACTCTGCAACCCCATGGACTGTAGCCTATCACGCTCCTCCATCCATGGGGTTTTCCAGGCAAGAGTACTGGAGTGGGTTGCCATTTCCTTCTCCAGAGGATCTTCCTGACCCAGGGATTGAACCTGGGTCTCCTGCATTGTAGGCAGACGCTTTACCGTCTGAGCCATCATTAGCCCCCTGCAATTCTGGGCTACACTTATGCTCTGAGAAGACCCCGAAGGTAGTGAAAAGAGGCACAACACACCTGTGAGATGGGACACTGTCAGCAGAGCCCAAGCTGCACAGCATTGTCCTCCACGGCTGAGATTGGAGGTAAATGTGACCAAGTCTACACAAAGTCTGTGACTCAGAGCATCTTGACAGCATCTGCTACAAGTACAAAGCTCTTCCAGGGCCTGGAATATAGTGAACACTCAGCAAGTAGACTCTTATTCCATCTTATATGGTTAATTCCTCAAGGGCAGAAACACATCTCTTCCTCCTCCCTTATTGCTTTTCTTTTCCACTTCCTCTACCTCCCCTGTCCTCCTTTATCTGCTAGCTAATATTTATATCATAGTTGTTTAGTAGCTAAGTTGTGTCCAGCTCTTGCGACTCATGGACCATAGCCCACCTCTGTAGGCTCTGTAGGCTCTGTAGGCTCCTCTGTCCATGGGATTTCCCAGGCAAGAATGCTGGAGTGGATTGCCATTTCCTCCTCCAGGGATCTTCTCGACGTCTCCTGCACTGGCAGGCAGGTTCTTTGCCACTAGCGCCACCAGGGTAGCCCAGTATTGTGTACTAGCTTACGTACATTAATCCATTCCATCCACACGATAAACCATGAGTTTGACTTTAGCTCTTGCCTCCTTGGGCAGGCTCACCCCCACACCCTGCTCTGACCCTCCCCGTCCTCCCAAGAGCAAAAGCCAGGCGCCCAACTCCTCTGATGATCAGCTACCTGGTCTCCATTTCTTCATGCCAAATGAAGCAGGTACCTTCTTTCCCATGGGGTGGTCATTGCTAAATGTTTAACAACTGGCTCACTAAAAGAATTCCCTTGTTTGTAGCACTTCTCGTTTTTTATGGTGTAAATTCTCCCACCATGGCTGATTTCAACATGTTGTCACTGATAGCAAAGTTGAGAAGGGGTGCATGGTAACAGTCCTATTATCTGCGCTATTTCCACCACAGAGGTCATAGACTTACATAATCGAAAGAACAGATATGAGTAAAATCCAGTAAAATAATCTAGGAAGCTATGAGTTTTGCATATTGACTGCATTTGTCTCTAAGACAATTTACTTACTTTTATGTAATTTAATTTTTAATACTGGCTATGTTTAAGAACTGCCTTGCAGAATTCCTAAAAATTGAACAATCAGCTCTTACAAGCTAGAAGGAGCTGGCCCAGCACACCACTGCTCACAGGGCTGTGATGTGAGTCACCACCTGAGAGAGGCTGTGGTTATCCCTGTAGTTAAGAATTCTAGCCAGGGACTCAAGGCAAGGACCCCAACACCCTGGGACACCGAGCGTTTTGCCCTTTCAGGTTGGCGCCCAACCCTGTGGATGATGCAGGGCTCCTCTCGTTTGCTACATTCTCCTGGCTCACACCCGTGATGGTGCGAGGCTACCAGCACACGCTGACTGTGGACACCCTGCCCCCGCTGTCGCTGTACGACTCATCCGACACCAATGCCAAAAGGTACGAGGGTCTGTTTGGTCTGTTTCATCTAGAGAGGAGCCCACCTTGGGAAGGGACCTGAGAGCCCTTTTACGTGCTCCCGTTTCCCCACCGGGAAATCTACATCCACCGGTCTCGGTGGCCACTCCCCCCGGCTTCTCTCTGAGATGTGGGCTGGGCTGACTGGGCTAATATTTCACAATTTTGACTGGCAAAATCATACTTTTCATTGGTTCCTGGCCTAGTCTCTGGGGAGGTGAATACTGGGCAGAATTGGTGGGGAGAAAGAGCTTCTTGAGAGCTTGAGGATTCAGGACCACTCGGGTGCAGCTGTCAGCTGGTTTGTAGGATCACCGCATCAGGACAGGAGTGGCTGGAATCTCACTTCGCTCTGTGCTGGCTGGACTCCACCTGGGCTGCTGTCTGCTATGCCAGGCATGGTGTTTTATTTCACTTTAAAAGTTGTCATTGGACTTAAAAGTTTTTTTATTTTATTTATTTTTTTAAAATTTATGTATTTTAATTAGAGGCTAGTTACTTTACAATATTGTATTGGTTTTGCCATACATCAACATGAATCCGCCACGGGTGTACACGTGTTCCCAATTCTGAACCCCCCTCCCACCTCCCTCCCCATACCATCCCTCTGGGTCATCCCAGTGCACCAGCCCCAAGCATCCTGTATCCTGCATCGAATCTGGACTGGCGATTTGTTTCTTATATGATATTATACATGTTTCAATGCCATTCTCCCAAATCATCCCCCCCGCCTCTCCCACAGAATCCAAAAGACTGTTCTATACATCTGTGTCTCTTTTGCTGTCTCGCATACAGGGTTATCATTACCATCTTTTTAAATTCCATATATATGCGTTAGTATACTGTATTGGTGTTTTTCTTTCTGGCTTACTTCACTCTGTATAATTGGCTCCAGTTTCGTCCACCTCATTAGAACTGATTCAGATGTGTTCTTTTTAATGGCTGAGTAATACTCCATTGTGTATATGTACCACAGCTTTCTTATCCATTCGTCTGTTGATGGATATCTAGTTTGCTTCCATGTCCTGGCTATTATAAACAGTGCTGCAATGAACATTGGGGTACACGTGTCTCTTTCAATTCTGGTTTCCTCGGTATGTATGCCCAGCAGTGGGATTGCTGGGTCGTATGGCAGTTTTATTTCCAGTTTTTTAAGGAATCTCCACACTGTTCTCCATAGTGGCTGTACTAGTTTCCATTCCCACCAACAGTGTAAGAGGATTCCCTTTTCTCCACACCCTCTCCAGCATTTATTGCTTGTAGACTTTTGGATCACAGCCATTCTGACTGGCGTGAGATAGTACCTCATTGTGGTTTTGATTTGCATTTCTCTGATAATGAGTGACGTCGAGCATCTTTTCATGTGTTTGTTAGCCATCTGTATGTCTTTGGAGAAATGTCTATTTAGTTCTTTGGCCCATTTATTGATTGGGTCATTTATTTTTCTGGAATTGAGCTGCAGGAGTTGCTTGTATATTTTTGAGATTAGTTGTTTGTCAGTTGCTTCATTTGCTATTATTTTCTACCATTCTGAAGGTTGTCTTTTCACCTTGCTTATAGTTTCTTTTGTTGTGCAGAAGCTTTTAATTTTAATTAGATCCCATTTGTTTACTTTTGCTTTTGTTTCCAATATTCTAGGAGGTGGGTCATAGAGGATCCTGCTGTGATTTATGTCGGAGAGTGTTTTGCCTATGTTCTCCTCTAAAAGTTTTATAGTTTCTGGTCTTACGTTTAGATCTTTAATCCATTTTGAGTTTATTTTTGTGTATGGTGTTAGAAAGTTTTTTATTTTATATTGGAGTATACTTGGTTACAGAGAAGGTAATGGCACCCCACTGCAGTACTCTTCCCTGGAAAATCCCATGGACGGAGGAGCCTGGTAGGCTGCAGTCCATGGGGTCGCTGAGGGTCCGACACGACTGAGCGACTTCACTTTCACCTTTCACTTTCATGCATTGGAGAAGGAAATGGCAACCCACTCCAGTGTTCTTGCCTGGAGAATCCCAGGGACGGGCGAGCCTGGTGGGCTGCCGTCTGTGGGGTTGCACAGAGTCAGACATGACTGAAGTGACTTAGCAGCAGCAGCACACTTGGTTAACAATGTTGTATTAGTTCCAGGTGTTACAGCAAAGTGATTCAGATATACACACACATGTATCATTGTTTTTCAAATTCTTTTCCCATTTAGGTTATTACAGAACATTGTACAGACTTTCATATTACAAAATATGTTTCGGTTGAACCGAATGAAATATTTGATAATTTTGACTTGCCAAAACATACATTTCAGTGGTTCAACCTAATTCAGATTCATTACAGAAATGTTAAAGCAACAGAAGTTTAAGCAGTGGAAGTACCCCCACCATACGCCCACCCCACTCCCCAGAGGTCAACACTGTTAAATGCTGGTTTGCATCCGTCTGGAATGTTTTCTACTCTGATTAAACATACCCGGTGCTACCATCTTCTGCAGATCAATACCTCTTCTTCTTTCCTACTCACAGGTCATCTTTTTTCCTTTGAAGGAAAAATGAAGCATAGTATTTCATGGTTAGCCATTTTGCTATTTTCAGTTAAGAGTTTATATTTTTCCACAGCACAAAAACCTCCTGCTGTGTAGCCCAGCTCCTTCATGTTTCTAATGGCTGCATTGTTTTAAGCAGTGGGGAAGCTCTCAAAGTCGTCTCTCTGCATTTGTTTCTTCTGGAATTCTCCTTCTTTTTGGTCTATATGCTTGAAGGGCTGTGAGTTCCAATCGTGCTCCTGCAATTGTGCCTTCGCGTCCCCTTATCCATGTCCTGAAGGAATCTCAGTCAGTGGTGGTTTCCTACAGTCCAGGGACACAGAGAGAAATGGGCTGGACCAGTGTCTGTGGAGTACCAGGTTTTCCTTCTACCTCTCTCTCTGTTTTTAACGTTGCCTTCCATCTACCCAACATCAGCTCAGATCGTTTTCCAAACACATGCTTAACAACCTTAATAACATGTGATCTTCAGTCCATGCCTCTCTTTTGGACTCTGAGTTCATACACCCACCATCCAACAGGACTTGGGTGATTCACAAGTATCCTACATCAAAAGCCAAGTTCTTGATCCTCAGCCCTACCTGATGATATCCATCTCTGTTAACTCCATTCCCACAGTTCTCCTTTTCTCCCGTATCTAATTCATCTGTAAGTCCTAATGTCTCCACTGTCTACCTTTCTGTAAATTCTCAGCCACCTCCCACCTGGATGCCCATGGTCTTCCACGGTGGTCTCCCTGCTCCCGACCCTCATAACCCACTATTCTCACAGCAGCCAGATGTTCTTTTAGATATGTAAAGTGATCTTGTCACATCAGCTTAAAAACCTGCAATGCCTTCCTTTGCACTTGGAATGAAATCTAATCTCCTTCCTGAGGACTATGAGGTCCCATGAGATCTGGCCCTGCTTTGCCTCCCTGTGCCCCTACATGCCTGGCACACTGGCCTCCGTTCTGATTTTTGACATGGACAAACTCCTTCTTGCCCTGGATATTTTCTTCTTGATTTCTCTGTCACCTCCGTGTTTCTGTCACAACTGGTATTGTGCCAGGGACAGGCAGGAGAAGGAAATTAGGGCCTGGAAAGAGCCCAAATGCCAGATCCCAGCTTGTTCTGTGTCAGGGCTCTGGCCCCTGCCACTCCCATGTCCCATCCACCCTGTAAAACAATGGTCCCCAGTTATTTTGGCATCAAGGACCAGTTTTGTGGAAGACAGTTTTTCCACGGATCAGGGGTGAGGGATTGGTTTCATATTACATATAATAAGCATGTCACATTTATTGTGAACTTTATTTGTATTATTATTACATTGTGGTATATAATTAGATACTTATAGAACTCACCTTAATGCAGAATCAGTAGGAGCCCACCAGTTCAGTTCAGTTCAGTCTCTCAGTTGTGTCCAACTCTTTGCAACCCCAGGAGCCCACCAGATGCAGCTTAATTGTCCCTTGCCACTCACTGATAGGGTTTTGATATGAGTCTGGAAGCAATTGATTTATTGTGGTCTCTGCAGTCAAATCTCTCTGCTAATGATAATCTGTGTTTGCAGGCACTCCCCAGCACTAGCATCGCCACCTCAGCTCCACCTCAGATCATCAGGCATTAGGTTCTCATAAGGAGCGTGTAGCCTAGATCCCTTGCATGCCCAGTTCGCAGTAGGGTTCATGCTCCTATGAGAATCCACTGCCATCACTGGTGTGACAGGAGGCAAAGTTCAGGCAGTAACGTGAGTGATGGGGAACAGTTGTAAATACAGATGAAACCTGCTGCTCACCTCCTGCTGTGCAGCCCAGTTCCTAGCGGGCCACAGACTGTTATCAGTTCATGGCCCAGGGGTTGGGGACCCCTGCTGTAAAAGAAGAGAGAACTAATGCTGTTCTGAAGCTGCCACTGCCAGGGATGTGGGTTGTGGATTCTTGCAATGTTTTATCCATCAGCATAGCTTTCAACAGCAAGTGGGAGTATAAGTCCCTTTCCTTCTTCCTGTTCTTTTGTCACAGATTTCGAATCCTTTGGGATGAAGAGGTAGAAAGGATGGGTCCCGAGAAAGCCTCTCTGGGCCGAGTGGTCTGGAAATTCCAGAGGACGCGTGTTTTGATGGATATCGTGGTCAACATCCTGTGCATTATCATGGCAGCCATAGGGCCGGTGAGTGCAGTGGCCCTTCTCTGGCCTTGTCTCCCAGGTCCCCAGACTGGCAAAGAATGTTATTAGTTACTTTCTCTACGAGCTGGTGGGTTTAGTACATTGTTGCACTCCTTGGGGGAGAATTTTCATAAAGCTAATCCTTGTCAAGCATGGCAGCTACCACTGAAATTAATTAAAAGGTTTGCCTCATAAAGTCTGCTTGCTGACATTATCTGAAGCCTTCTGTACCTCCCTCGAACCCCAGCGGCACTCTCCTCTCCCCACTGCACTGTTTTACAGACAGTTATCATTCACCAAATCCTGCAGCAGACCGAAAGCGTCTCCAGGAAGGTCTGGATTGGCGTTGGCCTGTGCGCAGCCCTTTTCACCACGGAGATTACCAAAGTCCTCTTTTGGGCCCTCGCCTGGGCCATAAATTACCGCACGGCAATCCGGTTGAAGGTGGCCGTCTCCACCTTGGTTTTTGAAAACCTGGTGTCCTTCAAGATGCTGACACACATCTCTGTTGGTGAGGTAAGCTGGTCCAGATGGAGTCTAACTTTAGGAAACTGCATTCTGAGTTTTCTGAATATGTGTGAGCTGTGCTTCCTGGATGGAATATCTGCCCCCTCTGTTGGTTGTCTGTGTCCTGTCCATCATTTCCCTTCTTCCTGCTAAGTGAAGTGGTGGACACTCAAAACACCAGAAGAATTCAGAGAAAGGAGGACTCCATTCGAGCTGGAGAATTTGGAAAAGCTTCCCTGTTCCAGTTGGAACAGGGCTTAGGGGTGACCTCATTCAGTCCCTCTGATTGTCAGGGAGGACATCAAAGCAATACAGAGCATGCTATGGCATTTAATAAAATCGACTGACTAACGGATCTGATGATTCCAACCGTGTAATATTTTGGATGTCAAGTCACAACAAAGACCATGCCTGTTGGACTTTAGAGTTGACATTTCCTTAAGCCCTTAATCCTTAGCAATAAAATCTTCACCTTTTACTTGAGAATATTTCCCTGGCCAAGGGAACCCCAGGTAAGGGAGGTAAGGGAAGAGACTGTTTCTTTCAGTTGCTCTTTCACTTTGTTTAAAGCATCCGGTATCAATTATGATTAGATTCACTTGTGTAAAACCAAAACCCCCAAATAACAGTGGGTTAAACAGGATGAATTTATTTCAGTCTACCTGAGTCTGAAAGAGGGTGATGGAGGGCTGGAATGGGGGCTTCCAGGCTCTTCTATCTTTCTTTATCACTACCTTAGTACATGGTTTCCATAATTGTTCAGGATGGAAACTGCAGGTCCAGACATCCTGGTCATGTTTCAGAGAACTGGTAGGAGGAAGCAGAGAAGAGAAAGGGGTATGTCTTCCAGGTTGAGTTGGCTCCCTGTCAGAATGCACCCCCAAAGCTCCACTGGATACCTTGGCTTGTATCTCATTGCCCTGAGCATAGCTGTATGGTCACAACACTTCCACAAAACAGGCTTGGAAATGTGGTCTTTTTCCTGGGCCCACAGATGCCCTGATTCAGCAGGGTTGTGCTAACAAGGAAGAAGGAGAGAGAGCTGTCAGGAAGACAGTGGGCTTTGCCGATGTACTCCCAGGTGGTATTTACGCCTTTCTTCACTGGGATTCTCAGTCCTAAAAGACTGGCTTCTCCAGAGTCATAGAATGAAACTCACAAGACTCACTGTGTTGGTTCTCTGATGACCTCCAGCCCCTTTAAGGCAGTTTTCCCTTTCCTTCCGCAGATGCCCCAGCCCTTCCAAAAGTCGTCAGTTGGGGAAATGCTCGGGTGGCCCTTCCAAAGCCTGAACCTGTGTGCTTTCTTTCCAGGTGCTCAATATACTATCGAGTGATAGCTATTCCTTGTTTGAAGCTGCCTTGTTTTGTCCCTTGCCAGCCACCATCCCTATCCTAATGGCTGTCTGTGCAGTGTACGCCTTTTTCATTCTGGGGCCCACAGCTCTCATCGGGATATCCGTGTATTTGCTATTCATCCCCATCCAGGTAATAGCAAGTCTTTGCAGTTGTATTTCACGCACACTCTCACTTAAGTGGGTAGAAGGCTTTGCTTCCAGGGCCTGGCCCTGAAACCTGAGCCCTTACTTTGGGCTCATGGACAGCATAATTTTTAAAGAACTTGAATTTAAAGAACTTGAATTTGAATGCCCTGGGGAAGGGGGCATGCTTCTTCAATTTGTCAAAATCCCCAGTGCTTCCCTCGTATCCTGGTGATTCCTGCATTTGTATCACCTGGCCAGACTCAGGTTGTGTCCCCAGAGAACATTGACCACAACTCAGTGGAAGGATTCAGCTGAGAATCTCTCCCTTAGAACTTTTCCTGGCACTTACACTCCGATCCCTGGATTTTTAGGCCAACAGCAACTCAACAATTCTCTCTGAACACTGTACCTTGATTTCAGATGTTTCTGGCTAAGCTCAATTCAGCTTTCCGACGATCAGCAATTTCAGTGACAGACAAGCGAGTTCAGACAATGAATGAGTTTCTGACCTGCATCAAGCTGATTAAAATGTATGCCTGGGAGAAATCTTTTACCAACACCATCCGAGGTAGGATGAGCAACTGCTGAAGGAACCACTTGACCCGTAGAGTGTGCTTTTCCAATGGATTCTTAAGATTCTGGGTTTGGGAATTCTGGAAATGGACTGAGGGGACCTCCAAGCTGGTCTACAGGCTTTTCAAAAGAGTATAGAGATTTTGGAATAGACCCAGGCATCTCTTCTAGGGAAACCAAAGCTTAGTAGGTGAATGGCATATGGTTTAGCCATACTGAGGCTGGTGAGTGCTTATACTGGCCAGCTACCCTTCACAAAAATAATCCACTAAAGCGTTATGAGTAGAAGAGCTGGCTCAGGCTACTTCGTTGACTTGGAAGCTATCCATATGGGCACATGCACGCACTCACACTTATACACGTGTCCCCTCCTTGCTGGCAGCAGCCTCATCAGGATTGGATGTCCCACTGACTTGACGTGCTTTAGGCAGATAGGAGAATGCATATATAGCTGTTTTGTTTTAAAGATGATATTTAAAACTCTCAATCAAATAAAAATGCAAATCTAATTGCAGGAACATTTACATAATTGCTGACATAGACTCAGGTGGTTGACCGGTTAATGATCCGAACCACTGTTACAGCCGACTCTCTGGATCTACAATTACACTTGTAGACCAGCCTGTAATTGGACCCAAAGTTGTGTATCCACAGTTTTGAAAGTGGCTTTAGAAAATCTGCTTTTGAGCTTGCCGAAGGAAGTGTCCCAGGTTGGGACACTGGCAGCCTTATGTACCATCTTTCAAGAGCCAGAAATACTTCCGTGCACATTGAACTCACTTTAATACAGTTTATTTGATGTGATTATATTTGATTCCATTTTATGTAATTCAGTGTAACTCAATTTAATTCAATAAATATGTACCAAGTTTCTACTATGTACAAGGCCATGGGAGTCACACAAAATAATTAGAAAGGATCTCTATTTTTAAAATGGAGGAAGGATGAGCTAAGTTCAAAAATAGCTATCAGTTTGTTGGCTCTACTTCTAGAATATATCCAGAATCTGTCTACTTCTCTTCATTCCATAGCCACCGCAGTCCAAGCCAATATCCTCTCCCTTCCCATTTATGGAAAGAACTTCTAGATGCAACCTCTGCTTTCTGCCTGCCCCGTAAAATCCATGATGCACTCAACAGCCAGAATGACCTTTTAAAAATGTCAGTCAGATCCTGTCTCTCCCCTGCTGAAAAATCTTTAGTGACTTCTTTTCACACTTAAATGTTTTCAAATTTAGGACTTCTGAATGAAGTCCAGATTCCTTCCAACTGCCTATTGGATCCAGCACCATCTGACCCCTGCTGACCTCCTGACCTCATCACATCTTATCCCAGGCCTTGATAACTCTGCACGAGCCACTCGAATCTTCTGTTTTTAAAACAGCATCCACATCCATTCATGGCTCAGGAGCTCTGCAGTTGCTGTTCCCTCTGCCTCGAATGTCTTCTGCTAGATGTTCGTGCTGACTTTATCTTAACTGTGGGTCTCCTAAAGTAATGACAGTGATGCACGAGGCCTTCTTCACCACAGTCCCAAGCAGGTCCACTCCGTCTTTAACTCTTGGTCTTGTCACCCTGTTCATTTCTTTCATATCACCCAACACAGTTTGTCAGAGAAGGCAATGGCACCCCACTCCAGTACTCCTGCCTGGAAAATCCCATGGATGGAGGAGCCTGGTAGGCTGCAATCCATGGGGTTGCTGAGGGTCAGACACGACTGAGTGACTTCACTTTCACTTTTCACTTTCATGCACTGGAGAAGGAAATGGAAACCCACTCCAGTGTTCTTGCCTGGAGAATCCCAGGGACGGGGAAGCCTGGTGGGCTGCCGTCTATGGGGTCACACAGAGTCAGACATGACTGAAGTGACTTAGCAGCAGCAGCAGCAGCAACACAGTTTGTAATGATCTTATTTACTTGTTTGTTTCTTGTCTATTGCTCCTCCTGGAAAAGCTTAGACCCTCTTTACCCCTATATTCCCTGGAACCAGGCACAGCCCCTGGCATATAGTAGACATCAGGTTAAAATTTATTAAAAATAATAGGCAAACGTGAATTAATTATAGAATGAAATGGGTAAAAGGCCACAAAAGAAACTGAGAGGAGATCCATGGGCATGAGAGATGAGGAAAAGCCTCCTGGCAGAGGCCCTGAAGGACAGGACGGATGTGGACACCGCAGGAGCTGGGGAAGCCCCACTGGGCAGGAGCAAAGGCCTAGAGGCTGTGCTTGGAGAGGAGGTGGCTGCTGTTCTCGAGGGGAAGGGTGTGTGGACAGCAAGTGTTGAATCCCAGGAGAACTGGATTCTAATTCTGCCCTGACCTCTTAAGGAGCAAGTCCCTTAGCCCAGGAAGACTTTCCTCTACTGTCAGGGGGGCATAGTGATGGCTTCTCCTGTGTCACGTGGTGGGGAGAGCGGGTTAATGAAAGCCTGCCTGTGCAGGGCTCAGCCCAGCACCTGGTCCATAGGCCACACTCCCCGAGCAGGGCTGTGGCAGCATGCTGCTAACGTGGAAGGGTTTTTGTGGAGGAGGCTAGTGTTGCTGTTGAGGACTTTAAACACCAGGGGAGGAGCGCTTGAATTCTATCCGAAAGCAGTACAGAGTCTTGGTATCATCTGGACTATGGAAGGCAGACACGTTCTTCGGGTTTTGTAGCTGTTCCTGAGACACAGGGCAGGGGCCTCAATCTGGCAGTCTTCAGGCTGGCATATGTGTTTTGTTTGGCTCCTACAGTACTTTAACTTTTTCTATTAGTTCCCAAGATTTAAACGTAGGGCCATGTCTTACAAAATTCCAGATCTCAGACTTCAGAACAGCCTAGCGAGCCTGGGACACCCTTGCTCTGGTCTTGCTCTCTGCCCACTCCCTTCATTTACATCACGTACCTGTGGGCATCTGAGCGTATGATTCCTGACACACAGGGAATCAGATCGGAAAGGACCTTGGAAGTCATCCAGCAATGGCAGCTGACAAGCACTGAGCCCCAGTGCATGCCGGCATTGTACTCAGGGCTGTCTGTGTTTCCTCTCATTTAAAGTTCTCAGCAGGAGCCCTTAACACTAATTTGCAGGAGGATCCAGCAGAAGTTATGCCTTTTTTTTTTTTTTTTTTTAAATTGAAGCAGGTGGCGCTAGTGGTAAAGAACATGCCTGCCAAGGCAAGAGCTGTAAGAGATGCAAGTTGAATCACTGGGTTGGGAGAAGGGCACGGCAACCCATTCCAGTATTCTTGCCTGGGGAATCTCATGGACAGAGAAGCCTGGTGGGCTACAGTCCCTAGGGTTGCGAAGAGTCGGGCATGACTGAAGTGACTCAGCATGCTCACACACAGTTGATTTGATTTACAGCGGTGTGTTAGTTTGGGGTATACAGCAAAGTGATTCAGTTATGTATATATATACATATAGGTTTCCCAGGGGGCTCAGTGGTAAAGAACCTACCTGCCAATGCAGGACACAAGAGATGTGGGTTCGATCCCTGAGTTGGGAAGATCCCCTGGAGGAGGGCATGGCAATCCACTCCAGTATTCATGCTTGGAGAATTCCATGGAAAGAGGAGCCTAAGTGGGCTACTACGGTCCATAGGGTGACAAAGAGTCGGACATGACTGAAGTGACTCAGCACACATGTATATGTATATATTCATGTGTGGATGACATGGAAAAGAATCTGATATTTTTCAGCTTCTTTTCCAGTATGGTTTATGGTAGTTTAGTGGCTAAGTCATGTCCGACTCTTGTGTTTAGTTGCTAAGTCGTGTCTGACCGAGTCGTGTCTGACCGAGTCATGTCTGACCAAGTCGTGTCTGATTTCCCAGATAAGAATACTGAAGTGGGTTCCTGTGCCTTTCTCCAGGGGATCTTCCCAACTCAGGGATCCAACCATCACCTAAAGGAACTGGGTGGATCCTTTGCCAGTGAGCCACCTGGGAAGCCCAAGTATCTGTTAAGACCAAACTCACAATTTATCCATCTCCCTACCTCTTCCTCTTTGGTAACCGTAACTTTGTTTTATATGTCTGTAAGTCTGTTTCTACTTCATAAATAAATTCACTTGTATTATTTTTTAAGATTCCACATATAAGTGATGTCATATATTTGTCGTTTCTGACTTTACTTAAAATTTTATATTATGATAATCATCCATGTTGTTGCAAATGGCAATGTTTCATTCTTTTTTATGACTGAGTAATATTCCATTGGATTTCCCTGGTGGCTCAGATGATAAAGAATCTGCCTGCAATGCAGTAGATCGGATTTGATCCCTGGGTTAGGAAGATCCCTCAGAAAAGGGAGTGGTTACCCTCTCCAGTATGCTTGCCTGGAGAATTCAATGGACAGAGGAGCCTGGCAGGCAACAGTCTATGGGACTGCAAAAAGTTGGACACTACTGAGTGATTAACACTTTCAATATTCCATTGAGTAATATGTTTCTTAATGCTGGTGCTTGACATGCAAATTAAGACCACTATGGACCATTTCTATTTACTAGGTATAAGGAAGAAGGAAAGGAAGTTACTGGAAAAAGCTGGATTTGTCCAGAGTGGAAACTCAGCATTGGCCCCCATTGCATCGACCATTGCCATTGTGCTGACATTCACCTGCCACATCCTCCTGAGACGCAAGCTCACCGCCCCTGTGGTAAGTGCCTCTCTAGAACTGGCCTCTTCTGAACCAAACTCTGCCAAGTGCCAGATGGGTAGCTCCTCCCCACCTTTGCCCAGCCCTGGCACCAGAACACCTTATCACGGTGAGCCAGGTGACACCAGAATTCCATCCCAACTTCTAAAACCAGTACTTGGGCTAACAGGGAGAAGAGGAGAGCTTAGTAGCAATTCTTGTTTAGTCTACAGGATAGGGATAGTAGTTAATGTTGGAACACAGTTTTACATTTGGAAAACAAAACTGAAGCCAAAGGAGCCCTTTGTTCATATGTATACATACATATGACAGGAGCAGAGTTTGTGGAAGTTCTCTGGGTGGGAGGAGGTGTTGGTGTTGGAAGAAGCAGTATGGTGTCTAGATCAGAGTTCCCCTTGTTTGAATCCCTCTTTGCTGTGACCTACAGCAGTTCATGGAGACTCTCTTGCTTCAGCTTTATCATCTGTAAATGGGGTGATGACACTCTCTATGGCTGTGAAGACAGAAGTTCTTTTACACAAAGCACATGGGCCAGCGCCTGGAATGCAGCAAATTCTGCAGACATGTTTGCTCTTCTTATTACCCTGATGCTCACCCAGGCCAGGCATAACTGAGTTGAAAGCCTCAGAGGGAGAATTGGATTGAAGTTGCGGGGGGTCTTGAATTACAAGGGGGTTGTGCATTCAAAGGTAAACCTGAGCTAGAGGGGGAATGGCTCCGAACTGAAATAAACAAACAGATATTGAACAAGTGTCTGAAGGGCAAGTGGTTGGAGGAAAAAACACAGAGGCAAGAAAAAGAGAGAGAGAAAAGTAAATAAACTAGGAGAAGTATGCTCACAGGGGAAGAATTGCACCAAAATCAGGGATCTGGAGGGAAGGTGGGGGGGACATTTGAGAAAGCAGGATCTCTTCTGGTGCATCCGTTGTAAGGCTGTCAGTCCCATTACTGCCCATGTTTCTTTAGAAGGTACTTTTTTGCACAGTTTTCTGTCACACACACACACACACACACACACACACACACACACTCTGGGAGCTTGAACCTAGCCACAAACCCAAAGCCGGTATGAATGTCAATGATGATTGTACTGGAGCCTGAATGAATGCTACCTGGTTCTTGTAACTGCTGTCTATGATCCCAAGCCAAAATCTTTTTTTTCCCCCAGAACACACCAAGCAAATTAATTTGAAGCCAAATTGAGTGCATGTAGTTAGTATTTTCTAAAACAATGATTTAGAAGAAATCTAGATCCAGAGCAATTTGCCTGAATGCTAGGCTTGTATTTCTTTAGACTAATAATCCTTGCAGTCTGCTTCTCTGCCAGAGTCACATCAGTAGGAGGTCAGCCCTGAGGTGCTGTCACATCAGGCAGCCTGGGGGCTCCGGGTTTCCTTAGCCAAGAGGTGCTTTGGAACCTGGAAGAGCTGAGTTCTCTTTGGGGATGTATTTAGGATCAGATGTGATGAAGGTGGCGGAGGGCAGGCTTCCCCAGGGGCTCAGTGGTAAAGAATCTGCCTGAAAGGCAGGAGCCACAGGAGATGCATGTTTGATCCCTGAGTCGGGAAGATCCCCTAGAGGAGGGCATGGCAACCCACTCCAGTATTCTTGCCTGGAGAATCCCATGGACAGAGGAGCCTGGTGGGCTATAGTCCATGGGGTCGCAAAACGTCTGACATGACTGAAGCGACTGAACTCGCTCGTGATGAAGGGAGCATCCTTCATCATGCTCTTAATGAACTAAGTGGGATTAGTTGACACCTGGGAGCCCTGTCCACAGGGCCCATTCAGCAGCAGGAAGGATTACTCCAGATTTGTTGAAGGAAGTTGTGTTTTTAATTTCTTAGATGGGTGGTTAGGGAGAGGCTGCTAATTACAAGTCGGGCAGATGAGAAGATGAAATCTGAGAGATGAGATCATGTCCCCCCTGGGGCACTCACAGAGCAAGGAAACTTGTCTTCACTGAAGCCGTATGATATTAGCCACCCACTAGGCAGGGCTCAGTGGGGAAGGCCCTAGTGAAGAGGAGGATTTTTTTGGAAATGGCGGTGGAACAAAGGCCCTCAAATCAGTCCCTTATGAGTGTGTGGAGGTAGAACATGGAGGCCAGCCCCTGAGGGCAGGAGAACGAGCAACCAGCCTAGGCCAGGCACATCATTGCAGGGAGCTTCCACCTTCAACACTGGCCTGTGTGGTGTATAAAAGGATGCTCTATCTCTGAAGGGTCAGATGTCTCTGAGAGAAGGGGACGATTTAGGAAAATCTGCATAAGGTTTCAGTGAATTGTCTAGGCCAAATAAGCATGTGGGATGGATGGGGCTTTCCAAGTGCACTCAATTAGAGGCCCTTCTCGGACTTTATCCTCTGGACTGACAGAGATAAGGGGATAAGTTTCCCACCATGTTGATGAAAATCCAAAACCAAAATAGATTAAGATGTTGATATCTTTAATTTGCCAACCCATGATTTCTGAGCCATGAAATGAGAAAATTGTTCCTCTGAGAATCCCAACTGTGCTACTGTTTCTCATTCCAGCAAGTTTAATCCCCATGGACTTAATGGTTCAAAGGCAAGGCAGCATCCCATCTTAAACTCTATACCTCTCTTGTTCTTCAGGCATTTAGTGTGATTGCCATGTTTAACGTAATGAAGTTTTCAATTGCAATCTTACCTTTCTCGGTCAAAGCAGCGGCTGAAGCCAATGTCTCTCTAAGGAGAATGAAGGTATAACTAACACTGGGTGAGTAGGGAAGAGAGATCTCATTTTTGGGTGGGAAAATTCTCAGGGAAGGGGAGGCTGGGGCTTCCCAGGTGGCGCTAGTGGTAAAGAACCCGCCTGCCAATGCAGGAGAGACAGGAGAGGCTGGTTCGATCCTTGGGTCAGGAAGAGTCCCTGGAGGAGGACATGGCAACCTACTCCAGTATTCTTGCCTGGAGAATCCCATGGACAGAGGACTCTGGTGGGCTACAGTCCAGGGGGTCTCAAAGAGTCGGACACAACTGGAGCAACTTAGCATGCATGCACGTGTCAACCCTTTGGAAGGCTGGGTCATTGGTTTGGTGGATACTGGGAGAAGACCCTCCATTTAGTGTTGGATACATAAATATGCATCAAGCAGGATAGAGGCAGAATATTATAGGTGGCCTGTTCTTTTAGTAAAAGTAAGATGGAGTCTCCGCTCAGGGAGATGATGTTCCTGACCCTCTACTCTTTTTCCAAGCTATAAATCTTGAGTTGTTCCAGGAGTGGAGTTCAGTCTGCACTGAGCCATCCCCCCTTGCCTATCTAGTTTGTCCTATGATGGTGACAGAGTGATGATAGCCTGGGGGCACCATATTTATACACCCATTTAGCCACTCTATTTTTTTTTAACTTACCCATTCACCAAAGATTTATGAGTGCCAAACAGGATAAACCAAAAGAGGACCGCACCAAGACACTTTGCAGTTAAAGTGGTAAAAGGCAGCAGGGACTTCCCAAGTGGAGCAGTGGTAGAGAATTCACTTGCCAATGCAGGATATGCAAGAGATGCAGATTCAGTCCCTGGGTTGGGAAGATCCTCTGGAGTAGGAAATGGCAACCAACTTTAGTATTCTTGCTTGGAGAATTTACATGGAGAGAGGAGCCTGGCGGACTACAGTCCACAGGGTCGCAACGAGTCAGACACAACTGAGGGACTCAGCATGCACATTAAAAGCAGCAAGGGGAAAGCAACAAGTTATATACAAGGGAACTCCCATAAGGCTAACAGCTGACTTCCACAGAAACTCTGCAGGCCAGAAGGGAGTGGCACAGTATATTTAAAGCGATGAAAGGGAAAAGTCTACAACCAAGAATAATCTACACAGCAAGGTTCTCATTCAGATTTGTTGGAGAGATCAAAAGCTTTACAGATAAGCAAAACTAAAAGAGTTCAGAACCATAAAACGTTTTATAAGAAATGTTAAAGGGACTTTTCTAAGCTGGAAAGAAAAGGCTACAACTAGAAACATGAAAATTACAAACAAAACAAGCTCATCAATAAAGGCAAATATACAGTAAAGGTAGTAAGTCAAAGAGGTACAAAGTTAGGAGGAAGGTTGAAAGACAAAAGTATTAAACTAATCTAAATGCACAATAAACAGTTAAGGGATAACAAAACAAAAAGATGTAAAATACACAAAACAGCACTTATGAGGGGAGGAGAATAAAAACACAGGGTTCTTAAAATGCATTTGAAATGAAATGATTAAAATAATCATGTGTTCATATATAGATTGCTAGATATAAACCTCATAGTAATCACAAATCAAACATCTATAAGAGATACACACACAAGAGAAAGGAACCCAAACATAACACTAAAGATAGTTGTCAAATCACAAAGGAAGAGAACAAAAGAAGAGAGGAAGTTTTTTTTCTCAAAAAATTAAAAACAGAACTGCCATATGACCAGGAAGTCTGGAGTAAATATGTGAAGAAAACAAAAACATTAATTTGAAAAGATACATGCACGTGTACCCCATTGTTCATAGCAGTGTTGTTTATAAAAGCCAAAATATGGAAGGAACCTAAGTGTCCATTTATAGATGAATGAATAAATAAGATTGTGGTACATATATACAGTGGAATACCACTCAGCCATAAAAAGAATGGAATTTTGACATTTGCATCAACATGGATAGATTTGGAGGGCATTACGCTAAGTGAAATAAGTCAAAGAAATACAAATACTGAACAATATCACTTATATGTGGAATCTAAAGAAAACCACATAAAACCCTGACTATAACAAAAAAGAAACAGATTCACAGATACAGAGAAAAAATTAGTGGTCATCAGTGGGAAGATGGAAAGGGGAAGGGGCAAGATAGGGGTAAGGGAATTAAGAGCTACAAACTACTGTGTATAAAATAGATAAGGTACAAGGATATATTATACAGCACAGGGAACAGGGAATATAGCCAATATTTTATAATAAATTTAAATGGCATATAATCTATAAAAATTTGCAATCTCTATATTGTACATGTGAGACTAATATAATATTGTAAATCAATTATACTCTGATTTTAAAAAAAGATTTCCTGTGTGCTTCCATATACACAGCATTGTGGAAAATGCAAATACAAAGAAGAGGGTTTTTACTCTGAAAAGCCTCCAATCTAGTATAGGACCAGGTACCCCAGTAACTGCTATATGCAGTAAGGATGTGATGTGCAGGAAAGACAGATTAAGTGGCTTTGAAGTTGAGGCAAGAAAAGGAAAGAAGGAGAGGATTTCAGTCAAGACAGCAACATGTTCAGATGTCTGTGAATTGATGGAAAGATCTTATTCACTCAGGCCTGAAATGTAGAGGTTGTTTTAAATGTCTTAGGGTGGCGCTAGGGGTAAAGAACCTGCCTGCCAATGCAGGAGATGTAAGACACATGGGTTCAATCCCTGGGTCGGGAAGATCCCCTGGAGGAGGGCCTGGCAACCCACTCCAGTATTCTTGCTTGGGAAATCCCATGGACAGAGCAGCCTGGTGGGCTACAGTCTGTGGGGTCAAAAAGAGTCGGACGCAACTGAGTGCGTGCACGTGGGTGCCTGCATCCCTCTTCTCCCCTTCCATCCATATCCAACCAGTCATGAATCTTGCTGACTCACCTCGTGATTACTGAATTCCTTCAAGTTTAAGAGGTACCATTTGTAAGACTCAATTGGAAGATTGCATCATTATTACTTTTTGAATAAGACCCAAGTCGATCTCATCACATTATTTGTCTTAGGCTAGAGGAAAAACTCTATGTCTTGACTCCTCAACCTCCACTCTGTCCCTAGTGGGAATCACCCACTAGGCATGGGGATCACCTTCATTTAAGGCCTCATAGTCTCTCACCTGAAGTACCACAGTGACTTAAGAACCAATCATCTTTTTCCACAGTTGTCCTTTTCAAATCCATGCTGCACTGTTAATTGAGCTGTTAAATGATTTGTCTGATCACTGATATTAACCTGCTTGAAATCCTTGTCCTTCACCCTCCAGGGCTGAGCCCTTGATCAGCGGGTCCTCAGTTATATCTCCACCTCATTTCCTTTCTACCTTGGGCTCTGGGCCTGGTGATCCTGAATTTCTTGCTTCATAACCCTTCTTGCTGAAAACCACACTATTGCATGTTTCCTTGCATTTGCTTGCGCTGTGCCCTCTACTATAAGATAAAGCTCTCCTCCCCTCCCCTCCCTCATCACGGCCTATACAACACTCTAAGGACTCAGCTCGGGCATGTTACATGGGTCTCCAGGATGGGGATCAAGGATCCCACCTCTGACAGTTATAGGGTGCAGTCCCTATTACATTTCACGGAAATGACCCATGGGTGTTCCTGTCTCCTACGAGACTGCAGTCTCTTCAAGGACAGGAAGAGTGCTTTATTGATACTTGCATTTCTGTTGCTTACTCCAGAATCTAGCATAGAATAAGCACTTGGCAGGTGTTTTGTTGAACTGAGCTGAGTGGGGACTTAGGAAGGCGACACAGCAGAGGCTGAACATGTGACCTTAGTTTCATAAGCATCAGTGCCAAGCAATAAAGCCCACTGCCCAGAATGGCATAAACTGGCCCTCGTGGGCGTGAGGGTAAAAATGTAGTTGGAATCAGCATTCTCCAATGTGGGTGACCCAGATAGGCCTTGTGGTTAAAGAGTTGTCTGTCCTGGATAGTATGAGCTAGTGGACTATTTTTGTTTCAGCTTTTCCTGGGGGGAATATTTTCAGAATACCTTTCCTGGATGTCCCAGGTAGAATTGCCAAGATTGTGATTTGGGGTCATTAGAGGATATATTGGGATGATTCTTGCAAATGGATGACATCTGCCAAGTTAATTTTGTTTCTTTAATCTTAGAAAATTCTCATAGCTAAAAGCCCCCCATCTTACATCACCCAACCAGAAGACCCAGATACTGTCTTGCTTTTAGCAAATGCCACCCTGACATGGGAGCAAGAAACCAGCAGGAAAAGTGGCCTAAAGAAGATGCAGAACCAGAAAAAGCATTTTCTCAAGAAACAGAGGCCAGAGGCGTACAACTTGAGTCCATCAGCTCAGGGAGCCCCTGACGAGGAGGAGCGATATGACAGCCCCAAATCAGTTCTACACAATATAAGCTTTGTGGTGAGAAAGGTGGGTATGTGTTCCAAAGGTGTGGCCTGAATATGGTTCAGTTTGAGCAGGAGGTGGTGGTGGGATGTCTCCATTTCTCCCTAAATTTTAAAGCTAGTAAATCAGCCATGGAGTTATCGCTCCAAGCTGAGAGAATACCGTGGTCTTAGTGGTTCTTTGTGCTGATCTTCAAATTTCAGAGGAGTTGGCAACCAGTTCCAGGGTTGAACGGACACTCCATTTCAGGTGGCTAGACTCAAACTGACTAGCCTTCATAAATCTTTTTGGATTTGTTGTTAATTTCACATTGGAGTCCTATGATAGATTGTAATAGCTGACAATTACGAGCAATTTCTATTTACCAGGTACTAAATGAACTCATTTAACCACCCCAGTGGCCCTATGAGATGGGTCTATAGCCACCCCACTTGATGACTGAGGAACCAGAGGCACAGCAGGTTAAATACCTTGTTCAACCCACGCAGCTCGAAAGTGACAGAAGAGGGCTTCACACCCTGGGCGCCTGGCCCCACAGTCTGCACTTAACCATTATGAGACGCTGCTCTTGTGAAAAAACGAAATGAGAGCAATAAGCGGCCCAGCAACAGAAGCCAGCCAGAGTCTGCTGCCTGCCCCCCTCGGGATTGCGGGTGGGGTAGAGTGTTTAGAGAAGCTCTGCATTTGGGGAATGTCTGACCTTCTCCTGCGTGTGGTTTTCTTGCCCTGGGAACTCAGCAGCCGTGCTCCCTGGATGGCAGTGTTGATTTTGTTGCAAAGGGCTCAGCATTAATCTTGTGCCTAATATTTTAATCTCCCATCTTGTTGACTCACCTTTTCCCCATGTGAGCACTATAGAGGGAGAGGTTCTTATGTATTATGTGACGCTAAACTCAATAGCTGGTGTAGAGTGGTACTTCTTGTAGTTAACAAGGCTGTCTGCACGCATTCACTGGAAATGCTATTTGGTTGGCTGAGTGCAGTCGAGCTTGGCTCTCAGTTAAGTCCTGCTGTGTGCACTTGCTTGCTCATCGCTTTACCCACCTATGACGTGCAGCACCCAGATTACTTCAACCATGCCTTCAGAGTTGCTCCCAAGAGGCCTCAGTGAACTGCTTTTGGGTTGTAAAGAAGCTGCCTCTGATCTCTGCACTTGCTTTCCTCCTTTTCAGTACACTGGTTGCTCCTGACTTGTCATCAACAACATGGTCAATGTTTTGTGAAGTAAGGTGAAGTCAAAGCGGCAGCACACTGTCCTGGGGGTTCGGGCTCTTCCTCTCCAGCCTAGTGGACCTGGGCTCCGGTCCCTGCCACTGGTCAGCTGTGTACCTGAATATACTCTCTAACCTCTTGAAGTCAGCTTCTTTACCTGCTCCATGGGTATTTTAACAATAGTACTGACTTTCCAAGGTGGGTGTGAGGACAGAAAGACCTCACACAAATGCTAAGTCCCTGTGGACATGAGCTATGGTTGTTGCCTTTTTCCTCCAATAATCATATCCAGCTTAAGTGCTGCCCTTAAGTGTCCTAAATTCAAGACATCCATGTTTTCCCAAATTTAGTTCCAAGATTCTATTAGACTGTAACTTCTTCAAGGTCAGGGCCCATATCTTCTACACAGCTGTGACCTCACACTGGGCCCAGTGCCTGGCACAGAATAGATTCCCAGTAATGTTTTCTGAATGAACAAATGAATGATCAGAAACTCAGGGGTGAGGCCTCATGGATTTCTTGCTGAAAACAAGGATAAATCTAGGCTGAAACAAGGCTCAGACCTGGCTGCGAGTAGCAGACAGGACTCAATGAAAAGCCAAATGCCTAGGCTGGTTGGATCCATCCTTGTGTTTCTTTGTCTCAAAGTCTCCATAATGACCCCTTTCCTTGTAGTTCTTTTAGTGGAATTAAAATGATCAGTTTTATTTATGTGCAGCTCCGATGACTACAAGGCATCTGCCTCAATCACTGTTTTATTGCTAGTGCCTACTGCTGTGCCTGGTGTTCTGTGAAGACTTACCCAAGGGATGAGTGAGGACAGGCAGCAACCCTCATGTGCTGGGGTAGCAGGCCAGCACGAGGCCCTTCTGATCTAGCTCCGGTGGAAAAGGAGTCATATTTGGTCCCATGCTGGGCATCTTTGCTCCGAGGGATTGCTGCAGGTCTTTTTTTAAAAAAATTTTTTTATTTATTCATTTTTATGGCTGTGCTGGGTCTTTGATGCTGTGCAGGCTTTTCTCTAGTTCAGGAGAGCAGGGGCCACTCTTCGTTGGCATGCGAAGGCTTCTCACTGCAGTGGCTTGTCTTGTTGCAGAGCATGGGTGTTGGCTGTGCAGGCTTTGGTCGCTGCAGCATGGTGTCTCAGTACTTGCGGTTCCTGGGCTCTCGAGCGCAGGCTCAACAGTTGTGGCACATGGGCTTTGTTGTGCATGTGGGATCTTCCCAGATCAGGGGTCGAACCCGTGTCTCCTGCATTGGCAGGCAGATTCTTTACCACTGAGCCACCAGGGAAGCCCTGGGAGCAGGTCTTAATGAGAATGTTCCAGATGTTGCAACCACAGCATTGCAATAGCTGCTTGAACTCGAGTGGGTCTGTGCCAACCTCAGAGTCTCCACATGGACTCCTCCTCTGCCAGTGGTGGCTCCCTGCTGATTGCTACACAGCTCACCCCCTCACCTCCCCTGGGTCTTGCTCAGACATCACCAGTAGCAGGTACTACCACTGACCCATCCGTGTGTCCTGGCCACCTTCCAGTGGCCAGATCAGCATTTGTGTGCCTGGTGCCCTCCCCACCACGCTCAATGAGCCAAGACATCAACAGTCGAGGGAGCAGCTCTCAGACACTGGCTGTGGGATATTTATCCCGATTCCTTCAACCACTGGGAGGAGAAAGACTCAGTTTCTGCGATTCCTTGAGTTTCCCAGCAGCACTGAGCTTCATTTGCCTGCTGTGGGAGCTGACCCAACAGCACACCCTTGATGGGCCACCCTCCTTCTCCTGTCCCATCCCCCTCCTCCCAGTTGGTATTTCCTGCACCTCCCCAACAAGCTTCCGTCACTCAACTCCTTGCTTTGGGTCCTCTTTCTGGGAGAACTCAAGCTAAGATGTCCACCTTCCCGGTAAGGCCTCCACCCCCATTTCCTGCCTGCTTTATTTGTTTCCACAGCATGCATCTGTCACACTTCATATTTTATTTAACTATCTTATTTACTGTCTGCCCAGCTAAAGCATAAGCTCCATTAGGGTAGACCCAGACTGGACTGTTGTGTTCTTTGCTGTACTGTGCTGTTGCTGGGATTCAGAACAGCACCTGGCACAAAGCAGGCTTTAACAATGATTTACTAGTTGAATTAATATATCTGCAGCCATAGAAAAATCCATGAACCCAACATGCTGGAACAACATAACTGCTCAGTAATTTCAGACTGAGATGTTATGGTGGGAGGGTGCTTTAAGAGGACTTTTAGAAAGCTCCCAGGCCTCTGCACTTCAAGGCTGCCCCGTCCCTCTGGGCTGTGCAGCCTTTAGCATCCATTGAATTTGCTTTCCTGGAGTCTGGGCACAGGACAACTCTCATATTCAGGGCCTGTGTGTCCCAGACCAGCACAGGCTGTTTCGCATCAGTGCTTATACGTGATTTCTAGAAGTCCTCCGGGCACTCTGCTGGGCTGTGCAGGGGAGGCACCCAATTAGGGCTGAGGTTCCAGCATCCTCCCAGGCTGTGTATCAGGGTTGGGGTGTGTAGCTGCGGCTGTCACCTCACAGAGCCAGCAGTGACCCATTGGCCCCTGCCTGGCCTGGCCAGCACAATTTGCGGATGACCCTCTAAGAGCTGGGAGACTGACGGTCTTTTTTCTGTTTTTCTGATAGGGGAAGATCTTGGGCATCTGCGGGAATGTCGGGAGTGGGAAGAGCTCCCTTATCGCAGCTCTGCTAGGACAGGTGAGCTGCGTGCGCAGCGCGGTGACGGTGCAGTGGTTCCCTGCCCGCCTTGTCCAGGGTCCTGGCCTCAGCCGCACGGGATGCTGTCCTCAGAGTGAACAGTGAGTCCCAGGCAGTCCATGCGTTTGGCAGCTCCAGGCCTGAGGGGCCGGACCTTCCACACTCTCTCTGCTTTGCCCACTGAGTTAAGCAGTGAGAGCTTTCTTGCCTGGAGCTCCATCTTGGTCAAAGGGAGAGACGGGTCATTAAACCCACGGTTTTCTCATGACATGCTTGGCCTGCGCCGATTAGAAAGGCCAGCCAGGTGGCTTGGCAGGGAAGCACCTGAGAACCTGCAAATCACGGGAACTTTAGATCCACCTCCATTTCCCCGTCTGCCCAGAGGAGGTGCTGGTCCTTGGAGGAGGGGCTGAATGAATGCACGAACCAAAGCACACCTCGTGGTAGGAATGGGGGGCTCTTGTCCCTTGCCTGCCATTTCTAGCTGCGTGACCCCAGGGAGATGGCCAAGCCGTCCACTGTATCCACAGTCAATGAACCGTTCACAGTTACCAAGACTTCCCAAGTGAAAGAGAAACATTCAGGGAAAAATATTAAGTCCCTTTCCCCCTCACTCTGCGCTCCAAAAGAGCTTGAGACCTGTGACTGCCTTTGCCTGCAGTGGAGACAGGGGAATGCCAGGCTCAAAAGAGCCTCTCCAAACGGGGTGACTTCTGCTGGCCTCAGCTGGCTCGTTTGTAGGAAGAGTGACAGCTCCTTCCCTGCTTGAAGGCAGAGGTGGGGACTGAGGCAGGTGAGCTGCTCAGCCCCTTGTGCTCTGGGATTTGGCATGTGTCTCTGTGACAACCCTGGAGTCGGCAGGTGCATGACAGGTGACCCAACCTAATTCTCCACCTGGAATCCTTTCCACGAAATCCTGTAAGAGACGAGCCAGCCTCTACTCAGATACCTCCAGTGATGGGGGACTCATGACCTCACCCTGATCCCTCTTTGGGGAATTTTGAGCTGTATTGGGAGTGAAATTTACCTCCTTCTAACTTCTACTCTTGGCCTGCTCCTTTGGAACGTCCCAGAGAAAACAGAATCCAGCTGCCGCGTGACAGGTGCATGGTATCCACAGCAGCCCCACAGCCTGTGTTCTCCAGCATGCAGGGCTACCTCTGCCCCTTCTGGAACATTCCCACCTGGCCTCTCAAACGTGTTTGAGTGCCTTGGTCAGCAAAGCTGGGCTTTGTGTGTGGCGAGACATCATGTCACCCTCCATGCCTTCAGAATTTGTGCTCATGGAATAAGCATGTGGCAAAGGTCCAGCGGGGCTTCCCTGGTGGCCCAGTGGTAAAGAATCCACTTGTAACGCAGGAGCCACAGGAGATGTGGGTTCGATCCCTGGGTAGGGAAGATCCTACCCAGGGATTGAGATGGGCATGGTGACCCATTCCAGTATTCTGGCCTGGAGAATCCCATGGACAGAGGAGCCTGGTGGGTTACAGTCCATAGGGTTGCAAAGACTCGGACATGACTGAAACGACTTAGCATACACTCATGCACACACACAGACGTGCCCTGTTGGGCCCAGAGGAGAAGACAGGGAGGCCTGGCTCCTGAGGGTTCTCTGGTGTTGTTGCTTCAGATGCAGTTACAACAAGGGATCGTGGCCGTCAATGGGACTCTGGCCTATGTTTCCCAGCAAGCATGGATCTTTCATGGAAATGTGAGAGAAAACATACTATTTGGAGAAAAGTATGATCACCAAAGGTAATATTAATTTTAAAAGTGTGAAGTACTTCTGTGTTTGGTACACTCTGCTACAGAGGCTGATGTCATTGGTGATGATTGCTAAGTGGGTTTCTTTAATGAGTTCTGATTAAACATTCATCATACATGGAAAGGTGTTGGTTTTTCTCTTCCTGATCCCAGAGTTCAGGAGAGGTGCCTTCTGCAGACCTGAGATCACACTCCCAGAAATGAATGGAATCAGCACTCCTTCCCAATGCAGAGTAGCATATGTTCTGAGGTTTTCTGTAACAGTGCATATGGTGTCTGACTGCAGCAAGAGGAATCTGACAATTTTGCTTTAGGCCCAGTAACAGGAACTTTCCTTGAAACTGTGTGCAGCAGGTATGCAATTAATCAACCCTGAAACTATGAACTGACACCAGAGCTGTCAGGGTATGTTGCTGTTGATGTCCTCAACATGAAAGGAATGAAAACAAAATTCATAATTTTTGAATCCACATATAGGGCCATTATATTTAAGCTCTGGAAACACATTCTTAAGGTTCTTTGCCAAGTTTGATCTGTTGCCATGTACATTCTCTTATTAGAGTCCCATAACCAACCATTTAGGGGGACTCTGGCATCATATCCCCATTTTACAGAAGAAGAGACTAAGGCCCAGAGAGGAGAGCTGACCTGCCTCCTCCCAGCCCTGTCTGGAACGGCTTCTCTCTGCAGAGGCAGACTAAAGGAAGGGATTCTTGTCTGTATTTCTTAGGGCATCAGAATGCAAGTATTTACCAAATACCTGCAAGACACAGGACTGTGTATGACCATGGGGGCCACCGGGGTGGCTCAGATGTATCTTTGGCCTTCAAGTGCTCAAGTCTGGAATGCGTGGTAGGAGATGCACAGAGATGACAATGGGCCAAGAAGGAATATGCCAAGGGCAGGAGACTGTGCCGGACTGTTCAGAGGCAGCAGAGGCCACAAGAGGGAAGAGAGAGTGGCACTTGAATTGGGCCTTGAAGGATGGACTGAGCACCCTTTGTGTGTGGCATCTTTAGCACAGGTTTTGCTCTTGGGATGGATATTGAGACTCTTCAGGACCAAGGGAAGCAGGAGGGTGGGAGGAAGTTTAAGATGGGAATGGAGGTGGCAAGATGAAGATGCCCCGAGCAGCCTGAGTCTCATAGTCAAAGATTGGCCAAGGTGATAACATTAGTTGTAACTACTGCTGATGGAGAATTTGAGCATCAGACAGCGTTCCCACTTCTCCCAACCCAATGAGTTATTAACCTAATGTACAGGGTGGAGAGTGAGAATCAGGGAGGTATAGTCATTTGTTCAAGGTTACCCAGCTGGATTCAAACCCACGTTGTTCTGATTCCAAAGCTAATGGTCTCAGCCACCAGGCATAGCAGCCCTGAAGCTGACACATGGGCTCAATGCTCAGGGCATCAAGTGCTTTCAGAACCTGGTGCAGACCTGTGATCTGCCTGCTCACTCTCTGCTGGTGCCACCCACACGCATCTTCTTGTCCATCAGTGGTCTTGCATCCTCTGGGACATCTCCTCCAGCGACCTCAGCCTTCACTGGTGACTCCCTGCTCTGACCCCCATGAGTAATTTTCTCTTCAGAGGTCTTGCGTGCACTGATTTCATCTGTCTCAAATGTTGGGAAGCCTGTAAGGGGAGGGACCCTCCCAAGTCAACTCTGCATCAGATAGGTGGGAAGAAGTAAGAGGGAGTTGCCCTTGGACATCAAAGATCAAACAACCAGCCATCTCCTTGCCTGCCTATTACACCAGTGTGCCTTTTGAGCCACCCTGGGCTGCATGGACATGGGGTCTTTCTCACTGTGCTGACCTCAAGCTTTGCTCCCACAGGTATCAGCATGCAGTTCGCGTCTGTGCCCTCCAGGAGGACCTGAGCAGCCTTCCTTATGGAGACCTGACCGAGGTGAGTAGAACCCAGAGCTCAGCCCCATAGCAGTACACAGCCGCCCAAACGCCAGGTCCACTGGGCTGAAGCTCCGCAGGCTCTGGCTCCATCATATCCAGGTGCCCCAGAAGACCGAAGGGTCCCAGGAAATGTGGGGAAAGTCAGGCTCTACCATCCTGTATTCTCCACCTGGGTCCTTTCCTGGGAGATATCACAATGGATGTGACACCAGCTCCACCTGGGTTGGGCGCCGCCTGGTCACTCCTGGGGTCACTTCCAGTTTGTCTGCCATCTCAGGGATGGTTTCTGGCAAAAGCTGCTTCCCCACCTCCCAGGCTGGCTTGTCCTCCAAAGACAGAGGTTGGGGGTACAGCACTGTGGCTGATGCTCACGGGCCCCTTCGTGCTTTGCTGGCCCTACCCGCCCAGGAGTGTAAGAGTCATCTCCAAATATCTCCCCTGAAGGGTGTTCATTTAAAGGGCGGGGGCTGAGCCTGCCAACTCAGGTGGCTGAGGGGAGCCCCCAGGCCACCTTCTGTCTCCCCATCCCAGTGGGCCCTCTGCAGTCTTCCCAATCTGCCAGGAGCCCAGAGAAGGAAGGCATCCTGATGAAAGCCCAGTTCAGAGCACACTGTCATTCTCTGCTGGTGTCGCAATGTGCCTGCATTAAGGGAATGGCCACCACAACCGCTGAAGCCCTAGCCACTGCCAGTGTCTGCGTTCACCCACCCCTGCGTGCTCACCTAGCTCTGCCCTCGCTTTCCAGGGTCTAGACCTCTGCTTCTGCCAATTACCACCATTCGAGATCCCACTCCAAATCCATCCCCTTGAGGAAGACTTTCCTGAGTCCCAGAGTCTAAAGTAATATGCCCCAAAGTACTTAGTTTATGCTTCTCAGTCGGCACTTGTTAAAATCTCCTTTGTGCCATCACTATGCGTAAAACTAAAACTACCCACCCCTGCTAAGATGTGAGCTCCCGGTAGAGAGGGGACTTTCCTTATCTGACTTCATGTGTCCTGCCCTAGTGCTCAGTCAACGCCTGGCTGAAGTCCTGGAGGCTCGCGTTGGGGTCAGTTGGATAGAATCACCTCAAGCAGGCAACCTAGGCTTTTCACCTTTTCAACAAATGTTTGCTGAGCACCTGTTCTGGTCCAGGCATGGTGCCAGGCCTTAGGAATGTGATGGTGAACAAAGCAAACATGTCTCTTTTCTTTATAGAGCTTAGAGTTGCTTAGTGGGAGTGAAAAGTTGATCCACATGTGGACAAATAGAGACACCCCCTCCTTGACCCTCTGCTCCCAGTCACTTCTCCCCCCTGTTCACTTGTTCACTGGCTTTCCTGCTCCACAATGAGAGATTCCTGCTCAACAATGCCCTCTGGTGCTACTGGTCAAGATGAAGCCCTCCCTATGGGGTTGCACTGGGGTGGTGGTATTGTGAGCCAGGTACCCCTCACTCAACACTGGAAGGAGCATTTCACTAGTTGCCACTGCCTACCAGGCTTCCTGCAGAAGTGGAGCCTCCCACTGCCCACGGTACCTGGTGTGGCCAGGGTGTTCCTGGAAGGGGGTGGAGGAATGGATCATGGTGGTGAGCCATCTGCTGAAGAGTCTCCAGGAAGCTCCTGGTCCCCAAGCACTGCGGGGTGGGAGATGGGGCCTGATGATGGACCGTAGCATTGCCCTTGTCCACAGATCGGGGAGCGGGGCCTCAACCTCTCTGGGGGGCAGAGGCAGAGGATCAGCCTGGCCCGAGCCATCTACTCGAATCATGAGATCTACCTGCTGGACGACCCGCTGTCGGCCGTGGATGCCCACGTGGGGAAGCATGTCTTTGAGGAGTGCATTAAGAAGGCGCTCAGGGGGAAGACCGTTGTCCTGGTGACCCACCAGCTGCAGGTGACTGGGACCAGCAGGACCCATGAGGTCATGTAATGCGTGTGGCATCTGATGCTCACAAAGACTCCTCTTCTGCCTAAACCTGCAGTCCTCACCTGGGCCAGGTCAGGGAAGGGACAGAGGACGCTGTGATGGTCCCCAGCCATCCAGGCTTGCATGGAGCCCTGCCCAGTCCTTTCTGGGCTCGGCCTCCATTACCCTAGCTTTGGGCTCAGTGGAGCCAAGACCAACCATCAGAGGGAAATTCTCCAGGAACACCTGACTCCTACCTGTGGGGTCGACACAGGGCACCTCCTCCAGCTCTGGATCACTGATGGTGGGGAGGTGGGAAGCCAGGTAGGAACAGCCTTCTTCTCCATCAGGGGCTGGGCAGGCCCAAGGCCAGGGGCAGGGGGTGACAGGAGACGATGAACGCTTGATTGGGGTTCAGATGCCCCTGTATTACTCCCTAGGGGAAAGGGGCTGGAGACTAGGACTTCAGGGCTGAGGCAAGACGCTTTTCCCCACTCGGAGCCACTCTCAGGCTTAGGAACATGAATATCGCCCAGGAAAGGGACTGACTGAACTCCCTGAATAAGCTTGGGATTTGGCAAAGTGGTGACAGTGCTTCCCGTGTCAGCCCCACGGAAAGGGCTCAGGACCCCCTCCACCCCGAGATAAGGTTGGTCCTGACTTATCCACAGTGAGTAAGTGAGTGAGTCCCCAGAGGTGTGTTCTGTGCATCTGTGTGTGTGTGTGTTGCCGGAGGAGAGAGCCCCCGCGTTGGACTGTAATGAGAAGTCAGTTGGAGCAGCGGCAGCAGAAGTCCTATCTTCTGACTCTTCGGCCACCCAGTGGGAAAAGTTAAACTAGGAGTAAGAGATGGGACTCCTGGCCTTTGCAAGGGTAAGACAAGCTGGGGGAGGGCTCCAAGATGTCAGCATGTGAAGTTGCCATGGTTACAGGATGCAGTACCCAGCATCTTTAGGCTCCTCTGTCAGTGGCCAAAAGAAGGCCGGGTTTTCAAGGATCAGGAAAACTAGGCCTTCCTATACCTGTGGTGTTGCCCCAACCTCTGCCTCTCTGTGCTGAGGGTTAGAGGTCTCAGAAGAAGCACCAAGCATCTGAATTTAGCGTATGAGGTTTACCCGAGTGGTGTCCATCACCTCCAGGAAGCATTTTAGCTGGGCGGGTGAGATAAGAGCTCCTTGTTCCTCTGCTAGGCAGGGGCAGGGTGTGGACAAGGCTGGGTTTCTTCTGGGCCCCCGTGAGGTGACTCAGAACAGGCTCTTGCCCAGCCCAGGAGATAAATG